>NC_072396.2:20903333-21205277 GCF_028885625.2 Pongo pygmaeus
AATATTCTTTTATAATGTGATTTTAAGTAAAATCAAATCATTGCCAGTTAGTTGCTTTCCAGATTTCTGAGTATTTATAAATGTGCTGAATATCTTGTTCATATATCTTTGACCCTATCTCTGAATTTTTTCCTCTCCAGAAATCTTGGGCTACTTTCCACGCCTCCGTCTAATGTATAAGAGTGAAATTCTTATTTCAGGCCATTTTTTCTAAACCCTTGCCAACGCTGACTATTATTAGTTTTATAATTTCTGACAATTTGATAGGCAAAACTGGCATCTCATTATTAATTTAGTTTACAGTCTCTTTGGTTACTTGGTCCAATTTCTTCTTTTGTGAAGTTTCTATTTGTGGCCTCTTCCTGTTGTCCAATTGGTGTTAGTGTTTTTCATGTTTATTTATAAGGGTTCTCTGTTTATATAGTAAGGATATTAACATTTACTCATTAAAAATGAAAAATATTGGCTTAGAAAAGACTTCCATATTCTCATGTGCTAGCTACTTTGATAGGCTTGGATGGAGTGGGTGGAGAGAGAATGCGAGGGTGTTTACTGGGAACATTATTAGTGGGGAGCATGTTACAGTGAGCGGAAATTCAGTTCACCCTCTATACACCTCCAGACTGATTTTCTTAAAAATAATACTGTCAACATGCCTTCTGCTCAAAATCTCCCCATTGTCTTCATCAGCCATCTACCAAAGCATAATTTTATCAGCCAGGCACCAACATTTCTCCATATTTGGGCTTCAAGTATTTATTTTCAAATTGTGTCCAACCCAACCCAATCCAACCCAACTCTGTCCAGACTAGTCTAATGTGTTAGGTGTTGAGGATACAGAGATGACAAGGTCTCTATCTTCAAAGTGCTTGCAGACAAGGAGGGAGGGACAAATAAATAGATTTGTGACATAAACCTCCTGTTAGGAATACATAAAAGGCATTATTGGGAAAGAGGGGACAGACAGCCTGGCTGGAAGAGAGGGGTCAGGAAATCTTACCAGAAAAGAGGATGGTTAACATGCATCTTGATGAATGGACAGTTTGTCAATCAGTCAAAGACAGGTCATGGTGGAGGGGGAATAGTTTAAGAAGAGGGAAGATTAGGTGAGACTCAGTTCAGGTCAAGTGGAGCGATATGGGAGAAGTGGTCAAAGATGAGGTGGTGGGCATGGTTCAGAGAGCCTACTGCATCAAGGGGGTTGTGTTTTAACCTCAGAGTAGTGGAGAGTAATTGAAGAGTTATGAACAGAAGACTGTCTGATCAGGGTTATGCTTTCGACAAATCACCCTGGCTGCATTCTGGAGAATGAATCAGAGGGGAAATATTTAGAGTGACTATAGGTCTGGGTTGGCCTGAGGCAGTTTTGATTTACACCTGTTGTCCTGGGATTCTGCCCAGTTTAGCATTTGTTGTAGGTTTTTCATTTTTAAATCAAGTATTTTTATTAATAAGCATTAAAACAAGTTGGGGCAAATTTGGTAAACCTCCATTTAGTACTTTCATTTTCTGTCATGGTCTTATCTAGTATTGAGATGAATATTCACTGAGCAGAGGTCTTTATCATGCAGTTAAATCTGGAATAAAACCAATGAGCCTGCCTCTCTTCTCCCTGCCCTTTCCAGATGCAAGGTGGTTAATATCTGCCTTTCAATGAAGGGGAACATGCAGGTTGTTCCCTGATAAGACCAAGTGGTTCTGACATTAGCAGCAGGGGTGATCAAAGTCCTTCTGGTCTCTGGTGGTGATAGGAGAAATATTTGAAGCCACTGTCCCTGCCAGCCTCTTTGTCTACCAGCCAGTTGCTGTGACTCATGCTGCAGCCTGAGACATATGTGAAGCTGCATAGGCTACCTCTTGGCAGTGTCAGTGAGAAACATGGAACAACATAGGTTAGATGTATGTGAAGTATATGCAGGAAAGAAAGGCTGAGCAATTATGCTATGGAGGATAGAAAGAGTCATCTCAATGCTTTTCCCACAGGGGTTTTATCATTTATTGTACAACACGAACCTATATCTATTTACTTATTTATTGTATTGTTAGCTAATGCTTATTTTTTTGTTTTTGCAATAAATCCTTTTGGCAGCAATGAACTCAAGGCAATGTTAAGCGAAAAATGAAGTACTGAATTCTCACCTCTCAAGAACATTGATGTTGAGTGTATAATCCGCACAAAGTGTTTGTGGACATTTATCACCTGCCATGGAGGCCATAGAAATGTCACTGACCACATGGAAAACAGAAGGCACAAAGCTGCTGAAGGAGCATTATTATCTGCTTCAAAAGTAGTTGTCACCATGAGAAGACTGCCTGGAGATGGTGATTTACCACATGCAGCTGCAGATGGTGTGTTCTGGCTGCCCCTGGCATTTGTGGGCCTGGGGCAAGAGGACAAATGAAAGCCTACATTCCATTAGGTTTAAATATTTACAAGTTATAAATCAAGCAAGCAAGCTGTTAAATAAAATATGCTGTATACTCCTATCTTAACAAAAACACCTTCATTATGACAAAAATTTTTAAAAATGTGTAAAGCTATGGTTTTTATATGGAGTTGGCAAAAATTGAAAGATGACTGAACTCAAATATTGAACACATCTGAATGTTGTCTTGATGGCTTGGCAAAGTTTAGATGAGTAATACAAGTAAAGTAATATGTAATTCATAAATTAATATACATTTATTCCATAAAATTTAGTGTTCTTTCCTTCATTTCAGCAAAACCATTAATATTTTTATATTCAAGATTTTCATATAATTTGCATTCTATTGACAGTAAAAATCTAAAGGATTAAAAACTAAAATCTAATTACATTCAACATGTATAAAATTTGAATTCATTTTCATCCAAATGTGTAAATTAAAGTTAATTTAAAATATTAAAAAAGTGACTTTTCATGTTCTTAAAAATATTTTTCTTAGAAAATATTAAAAATTATCAATTAAAATAAAAGATAACATGCAAGTTATAATGCATATCATGAAATTTTAAAATCAAAATTAAATAAAGGTGAAATTTTTTATTCAATCTTTGAAATTGAAATTAAAATCCAACTACATTAAGGAATTTTATAAAAATAAAACCATTCAAAATTCTGAGGTTCAATGTCTATCTAGTTGTCAGTTTAAAGAACCTGAAGCATGCCTCATCCATGTTACAGCTAGATTTACATATACTTGTACATAAATATATAAAACTAAATAAATGTATGTATATGCGGACACATACATTTAAGAATAATATGAACTGTTTAATATTGGAAAATATTACAAATAGAAATGAAATCATTAGTATCTCTGGAATTGAGAAGAGGAACAAAAGGAAAAGCAAGGTGCTCAGCAGTAATGGAAAATGATACTTGGTCATGCGTAAATCCATGGCATTCTATCTATCTGTGGGGAAACACATTTGACAAGTTAATTAATTTCCTTTTTCTCTTATATAAGCGTCTCCACTGCTCACCTCCTCCTTGCACTCTAAAACTGTTTCTGTCTCTGATTTCAGTAACAGCATTTGGATGCAGTTACTTTTTCTTTCTAGAACACTGGGAAGGAGTTGTGGAAAAAAGATTCCCGAGCTTTGAAAAGTATGTCTTGAGTGTGGACGTTTAGGGTGTTGGTTCGCAGTCTACCAGCACTGAATTTTGGATCTTCAGTGACAGAACTGCCCATCAGTTTTTAAATGTACTTATTTTTTGATGTGTGTCTGTGATATGCAAGGCTCCCTAGAGTTCGGGACCCAGCAGGGGTCCTCCTTGTCCTTGTCTAAGGGTATGTACAAATCACTTCATGCAGCATATATTTTCATTAGCTCTACTGGCTGAACTTTATTTCAGGTTTTTCTTGTGCACAAGAAAAAGCTCATCATCATTGGTCATTAGAGAAATGCAAATCAAAACCACAGTGAGCTACCATCTCACGCCAATTAGAATGGCAATCATTAAAAAGTCAGGAAACAGATACTGGAGAGGATGTAGAGAAATAGGAATGTTTTTACACTGTTGGTGGGAGTGTAAATTAGTTCAACCATTGTGGAATACAGTGTGGTGATTCCTCAAGGATCTAGAACTAGAAATACCATTTGACCCAACAATCCCATTACTGGGTATATACCCAAAGGATTATAAATCATTCTATTATAAAGACACATGCACACGTATGTTTATTGCAGCACTGTTTACAATAGCAAAGACTTGGAACCAACCCAAATGCCCATCAATGATAGACTGGATAAAGAAAATTTGGCACATATACACCATGGAATACTATGCAGCCGTAAAAAAGGATGAGTTCATGTCCTTTGCAGGGACATGGATGAAGCTGGAAACCATCATCCTCAGCAAACTAACACAGGAACAGAAAACCAAACACCACATGTTCTCACTCATGAGTGGGAGTTGAACAATGAGAACACATGGACACAGAAAGGGGAACATCACATACTTGGGCCTGTCGGGGGGGTGGGGGGAAAGGGGAGGGATAGCATTAGGAGAAATACCTAATGTAGATTATGGGTTGATGGGTGCAGCAAACCACCATGGCACGTGTATACCTATGTAACAAACCTGCACGTTCTGCACATGTATCCCAGAACTTAAAGTATACAAAGATAAAAAAAAAAAAAAAGAAGCCAAGCAATAGCTGTCAATGTGTTAGCTCCATGTGAAGATGAAGTTCACAGATAAATGACACCAGTTTTCTATTAGTGTCTTCAGATGCTTCGAAGAAAAAAGAATCAGTTCATTCTAATTATAATTTGATATTTTCATCCAACTCATGGATCTAAAACAAGCTTTTGGAGGTTCATTCTATCAAAGGTGAAACATCTGTTATTATTGTAAATGCTATAGTAAATTCATATTAAAAGTTCAACATTTGGGCCAGGCGTGGTGGCTCACACTTGTAATCCCAACACTCTGGGAGGCCAAGATGGGTGGATCATCTGAGGTCAGGAGTTCAAGACCAGCCTGGCCAAC
Source organism: Pongo pygmaeus (assembly GCF_028885625.2). Classification (NCBI taxonomy): domain Eukaryota; kingdom Metazoa; phylum Chordata; class Mammalia; order Primates; family Hominidae; genus Pongo; species Pongo pygmaeus. The sequence goes on from NC_072396.2 coordinate 20,908,313, forward strand.
ATGGTGAAACCCTGTCTCTACTAAAAATACAAAATTAGCTGGGTGTGGTGGCACGCACCTGTAATCCCAGCTACTCTGGAGGCTGAGGCAGGAGAATCACTGGAACCCAGGAGGCGGAGGTTGCAGTGAGCTGAGTTCGTGCCATTGTACTCCAGCCTGGGCAAAAAGAGTGAAACTCTGTCTCAAAAAAAAAAAAAAAAAAAAAGAAAGAAAAAACCAAAAAACAAAACAAAACAAAAAGTTCAACATTTGAAGATAAAATTATTTGTTTTGGGGATGATGGTTAAAACACAAATTTTGGTGCAGCACAGCATCATGATGAAAACAATGTTCTTACTAAAATTTAAAAATCTATGGAAGTGAACTATACTTGGAATTAGTCATGGTACATACATAATTCATAATTATGTACAAACAAGCTGCAATATTATACCAATCAAAATAGAAGCTGTAGTTGTCAAAATTTACAAATATTTCTATTTGTACAACGTTAGAGTAACTGAAATACAAAAATTTTTTGACAAAACTGATGTTGAATTAAAAATACTTAGCATGACAGTACGTGCGTCATCAAGTGGATTTTAGAAATGTTTTGCCTTTGAAGAACTACTTTGCAAATCAATCTAAGTGTCCTACATTGGCATTGAACAGTTTTACGAGTCCTCTAAATCTTATTTCATTGTTTTCTCAAAGCCATTTGGAAATGTTTAATCAAAGTATTCAAAGAAAGCTCACATTTGAAGATTTTAGAATAGTAAAATCATTGAGAACAAAGCTTTCAAACAGAAAGACATTGAGATTTATCCCTTCAAAACAAGAGGGAAACCAAATAAATTAAATAACGAGAGTTCAAATGATTTATAAGATTTAGTTTCACAATTCCGTAATTGAATGTTAGAATATCTTAACTCTGAAGTGGCTTTTGATGAAGCTGCTATTTTTAATTGGAAAAATTTATAGTTTGTACCGAAATAAATTGAAATTGAGCAGCCTCTGAGTTGGGCAAAGCAGTAAAAAGATCATAGGGATAATTTATTTAATCGGTTTTGTCTCATAAAAATATTTGTCAAAAAAGGTATTCCAAATGGAGTAAAAAAGACACTACCTAAGAAAATATTTGGGCTTATATATTTATATATCAATAAAAAATAACTTGAGAATATCTTCCAGATATTCCACTTTATACCCACTAGGATGGCTATAATAAAAAATAAATGAGCAAACGAAAACTGAAAAGTAAGCATTGGCAAGGATGTGTAGAAATTGGAACCCTCATACACTGGTGGTGGGAATGTAAAATGGTGCAGCCCCTATGAAAAGTAGTTTGGCAACTCCTCAAAAAGTTAAACATAGTTACCATTTGACCTATCAGTTGCACGCCTAGGTATATACCCAAGAGAATTGAAAACATGTGTTCATGTAAAAACTTGTACATGAATGCTCATAGCAGCATTATTCATAATAACCAAAATATGAAACAACCGTTATGTCCATCAATTGATGAATGGATAACCAAATGTGGTCTTTCCATAGAATGAAATATTATTCAGAGATGTATATGGTGAAGAAACCAATTAAAGTATGTCAATATGTATATATCAATATGTGCCGAGAACGATTTCTGCTTGTGTGTGTTTAATGGTCACAGAATAAGTATAGATTAAGAGTTTTTGGCTTAATATGCATAGATATACATAACTTTTATTATTAGAAACAATTTCACTTAAAAATGTTTCTGAATAGAACTATTTTATAGTTTTATCCTGTTGCAATATAATAATGCCAATTTATTGATCAAGTAAACATTTCTAAAATTACATAATTTTAATTCTTTTTGGTTATCCTTTTTACTCAACTGTCCCAATAAATTATCACACTATGGATGTTGGAAGTACTAAGACCAGTTAGGAGGTTACTGCCTCCAGGTAAGAAATGAGGATGGCTTGAACTAAGGCGGAAGCTGTGGGGATAGACAGGGTTGGATAGGTCTGGAGATACTTAGGAGGTAGAAGTGACAGGATTTGGTGGCTGGCTGGAAACTGAAGCTGAAAGAAAGGAGAGTGTAGAATGATCCTCCAATTTTTGGTTTGGGTAGATGGTGGTATTATTTACTTTGGGAATAGAAAAGGAGGAGCAGGTTTAGTGGGAGAATTCAGTTTTGGAGATGTGGAATTTACGATACTTGTTTAAAACTCTTCAATGATTTCCTAATGACTTTCCATTATCCTTAGAATTAAGATAGAAATCCTTCAAATCCTAAAAAACTGGCATATAAACAGACTTGGAAGCAATTCATTCTCAAGTTGGGGAAAAGAGCTGGGAAGAAGGCAGTATTTAGTGGTTAGGAGATAATAACACAAGGCTGAGATGTGGTCACAGAGGAGGCAAAAGATAAGAATGTGGTGCTGGGATTAGCTAGGAATGTAGGACCCGCAGAAAGGGTTCATTCAAGGTTGGCAAGCAAGTTACTTAGCGTTACTTTAGGATGGTTTGTAGAGCAACCATCAGAGCTAAGTGGGACAGGGAATCAGGCTGAGTAGGGATTCCTGATACATGTGCACTCCCCCCACCCACCCCATGCTGAAAACCAGGGCTGGTACTAGGGTGAGGCAAGAGAGCTGCCAAGGCACAAAATTTAAGGTGGCACTCACTTTCAGGTGTGGACAAGTACACCTGAGACCCCGAGAGTGAGCGTCTCCTTAAATTTTGTACCCCAGGTGCTTATCTTGCCTCACTCTAGTCCAGGTTCTACTGAAAACACTTTTTCTATACCTTAACATGAGTTATCAAATCTAGCCGAACGTCATGGTCCCCTAGGGAATTATTATTAGTGTTTTTTTTTAAATGCAGATTTCTATATCCCCACTTCAAATATACTGAATTAGAATCTCTGAGGGTAGAATTCATCAATCTGTATTTTTAAAAATGACTTAGGTGATTGTTATACACGAGGTCTATAGGATCCACTGGTCTTTAGCACTTCCTTCATGCATCTGACCTCACATATTAACAGTAAGATCCTGGTGGGTAATTGGGTTGGGGATACTAATAGTACACACTCCTTGGTCATATGCATTGTGAACCAACTGAGAAATAGATGCAGGATCCATGTGGCAATTAAATAATAGCATCATTAGCCAAAGAAGAAACTGCAAGGGAAATTAGAAAATACTCGGAATTGAATGTATCAAAAATTGTGGGATGCTTGTAACACAGTGCCTAGAGGAAAATATATAGCATTGAATGCTTACATTAGAAATTTTAAAGAGATTGTCAAATCGGTGGGTCAAATTTCTACCTTAAGAAACTAGCAAAAGAAGAGCAAATTAAATCCAAAGCAAGGAGAATGAAGGAAATAATAAAAATAAGAGTGATTTCAGCACTTTGGGAGGCCAAAGTGGGAGGATTGCTTGAGGCCAGGAGTTTGAGACCAGCCTAGGCAGACCCCATCTCTACAAAAAAAAAAAAAAATTAGCTGGGCATGGTGGCACACACCATGCTACTCAAGAGGCTGAGGAGGGAGAATCACTTGAGCTTAGGAGGTCGAGGCTATAGTGAGCTATGATCACACCACTGCACTCTAGCCTGGGCAACAGAGTGAGATCCTGTCTCAAAATAATAATAATAATAGCAGAAATCAATGAAACAGAAAACAGAAAAAAATAGAGACAATCAATGGAACTAAAAGTTGGCTTGAAAAGATCAATAAAATTTATAAACTTCTAGCCAGACTGATCAAGAAAAAAAGAGAAGATACAAATTACTAATATCAGAAATTAAAGAAAGGACATCACTAAAGATCACATAGACATTAAAGGGATAATAAAAGAATACAGTTGGCCCTCTGTATCCATGAATTCTGCATCCACAGATGCAACCAACTGTGGGTATAAAATATAGTAATCACCGAATGCAGAATTCGTGGACACCAAAGTCAGACTTTTCATATGTAAGAGTTCCACAGGGCCAACTGGGGGACTTGAGCATCTGAGTATTTTGATATTGGGGGTGGGGGTCCTGGAACCAATCCAATTACAAGTGAGAATATGCAGTGTTTGGTTTTCTTTTCCTGTGTTGCTAAGGGTAATGGCCTCCAGCTCCATCCATGTTCCCACAAAAGACATGATCTCATTCTTTTTAAAATGACTGCATAGTATTCCATGGTGTATAGGTGCCACAAGACTGTTTTGTGGACAGCCTTAGGCCAATAAATTTTATAAACTAGATAAAAAATTTTGAAAGGCACAAATTATCAAAAGCTCACTCAAGAAGAAATGAATAGCTCTCCCTCCTCTCCCTCTCCCTCTCCCTCCTCTCCCTCTCCCTCCTCTCCCTCTCCCTCCTCTCCCTCTCCCTCTCCCTCTCCCTCCTCTCCCTCCTCTCCCTCTCCCTCTCCCTCTCCCCTTTCTTCGGTCTCCCTCTCCTTCTTTTTTCGGTCTCCCTCTGTTGCCCAAGCTGGACTGTACTGCCGTGATCTCGGCTCGCTGCAACCTCCCCGCCTCGGGCTCCTGTGACTCTCCTGCCTCGGCCTGCCAGGTGCCTGGGATTGCAGGTGCGCGCCACCACGCCTGAATGGTTTTTGTGTTTTTGGTGGAGACGGGGTTTCGCCGTGTTGACCGGGCTGTTCTCCAGCTCCTGGCCTCGAGTGATCTGCCTGCCTCGGCCTCCCGAGGTGCTGGGATTGCAGACGGAGTCTCGCTCACTCAATGCTCAATGGTGCTCAGGCTGGAGTGCAGTGGCGTGATCTCGGCTGGCTACAACCTCCACCTACCAGCCTCCTGCCTTGGCCTCTTAAAGTGCTAAGATTACAGCCTCTGCCCCGCCGCCACCCCGTTTAGGAAGTGAGGAGCGTCTCTGCCTGGCCGCCCATCGTCTGGGATGTGAGGAGCCCCTCTGCCCAGCCGCCCCATCTGGGAAGTGAGGAGCGCCTCTGCCCGGCCGCCATCCCGTATAGGAAGTGAGGAACGTCTCTGCCCGGCCGCCCATCGTCTGGGATGTGAGGAGCGCCTCTGCCCGGCCACCCCGTCTGGGAGGTGAGGAGCGCCTCTGCCCGGCCGCCCGGTCTGGGAGGTGAGTAGTGCCTCTGCCCGGCCGCCACCCCGTCTGGGAGGAAGTGAGGAGCGCCTCTGCCCGGCCGCCCCATCTGGGAAGTGAGGAGCGCCTCTGCCCGGCCGCCCCGTCTGGGAGGTGAGGAGTGAGTGCCTCTGCCCGGCTGCCACCCCGTCTGGGAGGAAGTGAGGAGCACCTCTGCCCGGCCGCCCCGTCTGGGAGGTGAGGAGCGCCTCTGCCCGGCCGCCCCGTCTGGGAAGGGAGGAGCGCCTCTGCCCGGCCGCCACCCCATATGGGAAGTGAGGAGCGCCTCTGCCCAGCCACCCCATCTGGGAGGAAGTGAGGAGCGCCTCTGCCCGGCCGCCCCATCTGGGAAGTGAGGAGCGCCTCTGCCCGGCCGCCCCGTCTGGGAAGTGAGGAGCGCCTCTGCCAGGCCGCCCCATCTGGGAGGTGAGGAGTGCCTCTGCCCGGCTGCCACCCCGTCTGGGAGGAAGTGAGGAGCACCTCTGCCCGGCTGCCGAGTCTGGGAGATGAGGAGCACCTCTGCCCGGCCGCCCCGTCTGGGAGGTGAGGAGCGCCTCTGCCTGGCCGCCACCCCATCTGGGAGGAAGTGAGGAGCACCTCTGCCCGGCCGCCCCATCTGGGAAGTGAGGAGCGCCTCTGCCCGGCCACCCCGTCTGGGAAGTGAGGAGTGCCTCTGCCTGGCCGCCACCCCGTCTGGGAGGAAGTGAGGAGCGCCTCTGCCTGGCTGCCCCATCTGGGAAGTGAGGAGCGCCTCTGCCCAGCCGCCACACCGTCTGGGAGGTGAGGAGCGCCTCTGCCCGGCCGCCCCGTCTGGGAAGTGAGGAGCGCCTCTGCCTGGCCACCCTGTCTGGGAAGTGAGGAGCGCCTCTGCCTGGCCACCCTGTCTGGGAGGTGAGGAGCGCCTCTGCCCGGCCGCCCAGTGTGGGAAGTGAGGAGCACCTCTGCCCGGCCGCCCTGTCTGGGAGGTGAGGAGCGCCTCTGCCTGGCCGCCACCCCATCTGGGAGGAAGTGAGGAGCGTCTCTGCCCGGCCGCCCCGTCTGGGAAGTGAGGAGAGCCTCTGCCCGGCCGCCCGGTCTGGGAAGTGAGGAACGCCTCTGCCCGGCCGCCCCCTCTGGGAAGTGAAGAGCGCCTCTGCCCGGCCGCCCTGTCTGGGAGGTGAGGAGCGCCTCTGCCTGGCTGCCACCCCGTCTGGGAGGAAGTGAGGAGCGCCTCTGCCCGTCCGCCCCGTCTGGGAGGTGAGGAGCGTCTCTGCCCGGCCGCCCCGTCTGGGAAGTGAGGAGCGCCTCTGCCCGGCGGCCTCCTCTGGAAAGTGAGGAGCGCCTCTGCCCGGCCGCCCTGTCTGGGAGGTGTACCCAACAGCTCCGAAGAGACAGCGACCATCGGGAGCGGGCCATGAGGACGATGACGGTTTTGTTGAAAAGAAGAGGGGGAAGTGTGGGGAAAGGAAGGAGAGATCAGATTGTTGCTGTGTCTGTGTAGAAAGAGGTGGGCATAGGAGACTCCATTTTGTTCTGACTAGGAGAAGTTCTTCTGCCTTGGGATGCTGTTGATCTATGGCCTTTCCCCCAGCCCCGTGCTCTCTGAAATATGTGCTGTGTCAACTCAGGGTTAAATGGATTAAGGGCGGTGCAAGATGTGCTTTGTTAAACAGATGCTTAAAGGCAGCATGCTCTTTAAGAGTCATCACCACTCCCTAATCTCAAGTACCCAGGGGCACAAACACTGCAGAAGGCCGCAGGGTCCTCTGCCTAGGAAAACCAGAGACCTTTGTTCATGTATTTATCTCCTGACCTTCTCTCCACTATTATCCTATGACCCTGCCATATCCCCCTCTCCGAGAAACACTCAAGAATGATCAATAAATACTAAAAAAAAAAAAAAAAAAAAAAAAAGAAATTTCTTGGAAGTGGCTGTCAGGGGTCCAGGGAAACGGTGCTCAGGCTACAGTTATTTTGGCACTGACAACAGGAACTGGTTTGGTTTGGTTGTGGAAGGGAGGTCTTGTGATACTTTTATAACATCTTTCTGAGAACACAGAGTACATGAAGGCTCTGTCACCCAGCTACGGCTGCCTGGTTCCATTTTAACTTTGAGCACCTCAGTTAGACTCCTGGGAGTCATTTTGTCTTTCTGCAGGGGGCATACTTTAACAGGTCTTTCGTCAATTTTGTAATTGGATTTTGAAGAAAAATACCATTGCATTTTGAATTTTTTTTTACACATTCCTGTAGAATATATGGTTTGTAAATATATTCTTCTGATCTATAAAAAAAAAAAAAGAAGAAATGAATATTAGGATCACCTTAAAGCTATTAAATAAATTGCTTTCACAGTGTAAAACCTCCCTCTCCCCCACCCAAAAAAACTTTATTGGTGAATTCTACTAAACACTTAAGGAAACAATAATACCATTGCTATACAAACTCTTCCATCAAATAGGAGTAAAATTTTCTCAATTTACTTTATGAGGTCAGCATTACCCTGTTACTGAAACCACACAAAGACATAACAAGAAAAGAAATCTGTAGCCTAATATCCCTCATGAACACAGTTGCAAAAATTCTGAACAAAATATTAGCATATGAGGCTGGGCATGGTGGTTCACACCTGTAATCCCAGGACTTTGGGAGGCCAAGGCAGGCAGATCACCTGAGGTCAAGAGTTTGAGACCGGCCTGGCTAACACGGTGAAACCCTGCCTCTACTAAAAATACAAAAAATTAGCCGGGTGTGGTGGCGGGCGCCTGTAGTCCCAGCTACTCGGGAGGCTGAGGCAGGAGAATGGCGTGAACCCGGGAGGCTGAGCTTGCAGTGAGCGGAGATCGCGCCACTGCACTCCAGCTTGGGCGACAGAACGAGACTCCGTCTCAAAACAAACAAACAAACAAACAAAAAAGTAGCTGGGTGTGGTGGCAGGCACCTGTAATCCAAGCTACTCAGGAGGCTGAGGCAGGAGAATTGCTTGACCCGGGAGGCCGAGGTTGCAGTGAGCCAAGATAGTGCCACTGCACTCCAGCCTGGGCAACAGAGCGAGGCTCCATCTCAAAACAAACAAACAAATAAACAAAATGTTAGCATATCAAATCCAGCAACCTATGAAAATACTACACCTCAAAGAAGTGGGGTTTATTTCAGGAATGCAAGGTTGTTTCAATCAATATAATTTGCCATATTAACAGATTAAGAAGAAAAATATTTTGATTGTTGCAAATTTTTTTGACAAAATTCAACACTCATTTTTTATAAAAACTCTCAGAACACTAGGAATAGAAGGGAATTTCCTCAACCTGGTAAGGGGCATCTCTGACAAATCTACAGTTAAATTTAATGGCGAAAGGCTATGCTTCCTCCCTTGGATCAAGAACGATACAAATATATTTTGTCGGCCATTTCTATTCAACATTGCACTGAAGGTCCTAGCTAGTAAAAGAAGGCAAGAAAAAAGAAATAAAGGCGTACAGATTGGAAAGGAAGAAATAAAACTGTTTCTGTGAACAGACAAAATGATTGTCTAGGTAGAAAATTTAAAAGAATCTACCAAAAAGCTACTGAAACTCGTAAGTGAGTTTAGCAAGATTGCATGATACAATATCAAAATACACTATCCTAGCAATGAATATATATATATATATATATATATATATATATATATTTTTTTTTTTTTTTTGAGACAGAGTTTCACTCTTGTTGCCCAGGCTGGAGTGCAATGGCACGATCTCAGCTCACTGCAACCTCTGCCTCCTGGGTTCAAGTGATTCTCCTGCCTCAGCCTCCTGAATACCTGGGATTACAGGCATGCACCACCACACCCAGCTAATTTTGTATTTTTAGTAGAGACGGGGTTTCTCCATGTTGGTCAGGCTGGTCTTGAACTCCCAACCTTGGGTGATCCACCTGCCTCGGCCTCCCAAAGTGCTGGGATTACAAGCATGAGCCACTGCACCTGGCAAAATATTTGTTAAAAAAACGTTTATTTAAGTTCAGGGCTACATGTGCAGGTTTGTTATATAGGTAAACTTGTGTCATGGGGGTTTGTTGCACAGAATATTTCATCAACCAGGTACTAAGCCTAGTACCCATTCATTATTTTTTCTGCTCCTCTCCCTCCTCTTACCCTCTACCCTCCTTCCTCAAGTAGGCCCCAGTGTGCATTCTTCTCCTCTATGTGTCCATGTGTTCTCATAATTTAGCTCCCACTTACAAGTGAGAACATGTGGTATTCAGTTTTTTGTTCCTGTGTTAGTTTGCTAAGGATGGTGGCCTCCAGCTGCATCCATGTTCCCGCAGAAGACATGATCTCATTCTTTTTTAATGACTGTATAGTATTCCATGGTGTATAGGTACCACATTTTCTTTATCCATTCTATTATTGATGGGCATTTAGGTTGATTCCATGTCTTTGCTATTGTGAATAGTGCCACAGTGAACATATGTGTGCATGTGTCTTTATGTAGAACAATTTATATTATTTTGGGTATACACCCAGTAATGGGGTTGCTGGGTCAAATGGTAGTTCTGTTTTTAGCCCTTTGAGGAATTGCCACACTGCTTTCCAGAATGGTTGAGCTAATTTACACTTCCACCAGCAGTGTATAAGTGTTCTCTTTTCTCTGCAGCCTCACCAGCATCTGTTATCTTTTGACTTTTTAATAATAGTCTTTCTGACTGGTGTGAGATGGTATTTCATTGTGGTTTTGATTTGCATTTTTCTTTTTTTTTTTTTTTTTTGAGACAGAGTCTCGCTCTGTCACCCTGGCTGGAGTGCAGTGGCGCGATCTCAGCTCACTGCAAGCTCCGCCTCCCGGGTTCACGCCATTCTCCTGCCTCAGCCTCCGGAGTAGCTGGGACTACAGGCGCCCGCCACCGCGCCTGGCTAATTTTTTGTATTTTTCTTTTTTTTTAGTAGAGACGGGGTTTCACAGTGGTCTCGATCTCCTGACCTCGTGATCCGCCCGCCTCGGCCTCCCAAAGTGCTGGGATTACAGGCGTGAGCCACCGCGCCCGGCCTGATTTGCATTTTTCTAATGATCAGTGATGTTGAGCTTTTTTTTCATGTTTGTTGGCTGCGTGTATGTCTTCTTTTGAGAAGTGTCTGTTTATGTCCTTCGCCTGCTTTTTAATGAGGTTGTGTGCTTTTTTCTTGTAAATTTGTTTAAGTTCCTTATAGATGCTGGATATTAGACTTTTGTCAGATACATAATTTGCAAAAATTTTCTCCCATTCTGTAGGTTGTCTGTTTATTTTGTTGATAGTTTTCCTTGCCATGCAGAAGCTCTTTAGTTTAATTAGGTCCTAACAATAAAAAATTGGAAATTGAAATAAACAATATCATTTACAATATTGTCAAAAACGTGAAATATTTAGGTACAAATGTAACAAAATATGCGCAAGATTTTAATGCTGAACATTAGACAACATTGCTGAGAAAAACTAAAGATCTAAATAAATGGAGTGATATAGCACATTTATGGATTGGAAGATTCAATATGAAGATGCCAATTCCCTCTGATCTATAGATTTAATGCAATCGCAATAAAAATCCCTGCAGAATGGTAGAAGTTTGGAAGTTTGGAAGTTGATTCAAAAATTTGTATTCATGTGCAAAAATACAACATCAGCTTTGTTAGATAAAATAATGCCGGAAAACATTTATTGAATGTTTACTGTGTGCCAGGTATTGCTTCACATACTTTGAGTGTATTGAGAAATCTAGTTTTCACAACAATCCTCTGAGGAAAGAAAACAGTCTTATCCCAGTTTATTGATATACAAACAGAGCACACAGAGTGAGAGTAACTTGTTTGAGTTTATCAGCTTTTGGTTTGGAGAGTTTGCCATTGAACCCAAGCAATTGGAACCCAGAGTTCAGCCTTTTAATTATCTGTAATCACCAGTTTCTGTATCAACTAGCTATTGTTGCAACCAACCACAAAATCTCAGTGGCAAATGATAATAAGCTTTAAGTTTCCACATGTCTGCAGGTTGTTGGGGGCAGCTTTACTGATTTCAGCTAGACTCAGCTGGGTAGCTCTAACTGTAGGTTGAGTTGAGGGTTTCTTCACATGTCTCTCATCCTTCTTGAATTATTGGCTTAATCATGGTCTGTTCTTCTCATGGTGATAAAAGAAGCAAGAAAGAGGGCCTCCCATCAGAACTAAGGCCCACATCAATCTGTCTCCTATTTTGGGCTTTAATTGCCCAAGTCAAGGAAGGGAAAAGTAGAAAATGGAAGGTCTCTTTTGCAAGGCTAGGAAGTCCCGCCCTGGTGTGCTCATAATGGGGAAAAGACTGCAAGGCCTAGGAGCTCCTCCCATAGGCCGGCTGGATCAAGAAAGTCAGAGAAGGAGAGGGGCATTTTTGCTCACTGACATTTTTGCCACCTGAGGAAAGATGAATGGATGTCAGACTTCTGTCTGTGTTCATGAAATGTCTCATGGAGGAGGGGAGTGTAGGGTGAAAGCTTCTGTCTACCCCTTCTACCGCTTCTGAGGAAGTGTTAGGAGAACTTAGTATGTAAGGGCTAAGGAGGCACAGAAAGGGAATAACCTTTTCTCGTATAGAAGGCAAGGACTGGGTTCTTTACATCTTGGTATCCCTCTTCTGGTAGTTAACCCAAAACTACTGACACGGAAGTTTCCTAAGATGTGTAGTCGAACAATAGTGAAATTCGCATTTTCCATTCTTGGAGAAGAACCTCCAAAAGTGAAACCTTACTTCCTGGGGGTTCCACTTGGCCTGGCAACAGAAACCGTGTTTGCATTCTGAAGAGTATTTTGGCCATCTGTTTTGGTTGCCCTGAGTTACTCCAATATAGTCGCGAAGAAGCTTGTCCTGCTGAGGTTTATCACTGATTGCAAAACTAACCCTGGCTAGCAAAACTGGCAAATTCTGCTTAGTGAGTGTGTGTTTTTGTTGTGTGTATGATGTGTGTGTGTGTGTGTGTGTGTGTGTGTGTGTGTGTTTTGAGCAGAGTTTCCATAGAAAAAAAGAAAGGCAAGATGTTGCCCAGCTGTATTGTCCTGGCAGGACTTCTTCACATAATTCTCCTGGAAGTTTCTGCAATGTTTCTTTCCCTTCCTGTCTCCCTGTTTCTATAGAACTGTGAAGATTTACTGAGTCTCTCCAGCTGCAGCCTAAATTCCTCACTGAGACAGTTTCAGACTGCCTATTCTGAGGTGGGAAGGTGTAGGATGGGAGATGGGGAGGCTTGTGCCCTTATTATATAAACTGATCGTTATTGGAAGAAAAAAAGCTGAATCCCTCAGAAATGTTAAGACGTCTGCTTTGACCACACCCTCAGAGGCTAGCACTATTGCTCTGGGTCAAGGACAATAGCATTTCTTGTAAGGCAGTTTTGAACCCTCAGCAGCACAGAATTTCAGGGCTTGACTACAGTGGATTCTATCTGAAATGGCCTTCAAGAATCGTTCCAGAGAAATGCATGGACAGAAATAGGTGTTCTTTGGTCAAATTCAGTGTGGGGAATTTTCAGTCTATATGACTCTTACAAAAAAATAGTCCAGAAATATGTAAAATGATTTGAATTACTCCCATTTAGTTCAAATTCTACTACTCTGTGAGCCCCTTAAGATCAAGAAATGTGCCTTGTGGTAATTCAGCACTTAACAGATACCTGGCAGAGATAATAAATGTGAGTGAATGAATGCATGAAATAATGAAATAGCACATCCTCAATAAAGTTTTTTCCTCCCTTAAATAACTAGCATTTCTGGGAATTTTGTCATTAAAAAAGTTCTGCTTCAATTGCCAACTACTAGATCATTTATAAAATTATTACTGCAGAGAAATTATCTATTTCTGTGTAACAAACTACCCCCAAATTTAGTAGCTTCAAAATAATAACCATTTATTATTTCTCATGATTTTCAGGGTTGACTGGACTCAGCTGAGTAATTCTTCTGCTTCTTGTGATATTGACTGGGCTGTAATCATCTAGGGGCTTAACTGGGCTGGACATCACAATGGCTCACTAACATGGCAGATGGCTTCCAAAAGGGAGTGTCTTAAGTGTGACTATTTGAAGAGAGAGGAAACAAAAGTGGAAGCTGCCCAGTCCTTCTACAGGGTAGGCGAAGAATTGGCTCAGTACTATTTCTGCTGCATTCTGTTGGTAAGCAGCCACGGAGCCATCCCTGAATCAAGGGGAGGGGAAATAAACTCCACCTTTTGAGGGGAGAGTGACAAATAATTTCTAGCCATCTTTAATTCACCCTATTGTCTATGTAATAATTGACCTGGAGAATAAAACAATGGTAAGAGGCGAGAGTAAAGTAGGATGAGTGAAAAGATTGCATCAGGGAAGTGAACTAGTTAATTAGATTGGATGTTGATAAACAATTAATCTGAATTAATTGAAAGTCGAGCCTGACATGAATATTGTAAAAGAGATTGCTGAAAAATCAATAAACATCTTTGAAGAATTATGGAAAGCAGGGATATCCCAGAAATCTGGAAACATGTAAATGTCATTGCCATTTTCGAAAATGTAAAGAAAGTGGAATCACTGCAAAATTTGATTTTGATCCCAAGCAAGATGCTAAAAGATATTATTAGAATGACTAGGTTCAGCTGGATGTGTTAGAAATCAAAATAACAAAAGCATAAAATATGGAAGATTACTTTTCTCTCTGTGTAAATAAAACATAGATCACAAGGCTGATATGGTGGCTTCACGAAGTCATTGAGGACTCATGTTGTTTTTAGCTCATTATTCCACCAGCCCTATTTCTCATGGTCCAAAGTGATGGCTAGAGTTCCAGTCAATGCATCTACATTCCAGAATTTTTTTTTAAAGTGGAGAAAGGGAAATAATCCATCTAATCTTTTAAATAGGTTTTTTGGATGCTGCCATACAACCTCTGCTTATATCTCATTGACTAAACCTTAATTTTGGGTGGCCATGTGCTGCCCTAAGAGTTGGAAGTTTTATTACAGAGAAGGGCAGGATGGATTTTAGAGTAGGCAACTAATAGTATCTGCTCCAGATGCTTTGTCCCTTCTAGTAGAATCCAGCCTGCATTTTCTAAGAAATCATGACAGAAATGCTAAGCTTTTAAGGATGGAAACGTAGTTCCCCCTCCTCTCTGGGTTTTAGTAAATGACATATGAAAGTGCATTGTGTATCAGACCATCTTATCCTCCTCTTCAGATTCTCTCAGCCTCATTTGTCTCCTGGACCTTCTGTTATTTTTGTTGCCATGGCAATCGTCTCTGTATAGGCCTAAGTGGTCTTTTTCTTGAGCCTGGAGCCCAGACTCCTGGCTCCTCTCACCATTTCCCAACTCAAATACAACCTCAGAGTGTGGGATCTGGTTTTCCCAGTGACTGTCAGAGAACCCAGGTGATGCAACAGGAAAGTGCAGGTGAGTTAAGTCCACATAGGGTGAACTTTGACCTATGGGAAACAGCAGACAGGGGTTAATCAGCAGATACATTCCCTCTCCCTACCTCCCTTCCATGGACTATTCTGAGACACCAAGGTTGTGTTGTTTTGTTTCCTTCCTTCTTCCTTTCCTTTCCTTTCCTTACCTTTCCTTACTTTTTTTTTGCAGGTCGCCTGTCCAGAGGTATATTGCATGGCTAAGTGACTGGCTGTGTCTCTTTGAGAAGCGGTGTTAGCTCAGGAATGCATCATCTTTACATTTGCTTTTCATCTTTCTCTGCCTCACTTCCCTGTTCCTTCACTGTCCTTGTCCTAGGATTGCACATCTTGATAGTCTTAGCACTTAAGCCTTGACTCAGGCTCTATTTTATTATATTTATTTATTTATTTTGAGACAGAGTTTCACACTTGTTGCCCAGACAGGAATGCAATGGTGTAATCTTTGCTCACTGCAACCTCTGCCTCCTGGGTTCAAGCGATTCTCCTGCCTTAGCCTCCCAAGTAGCTGGGATTGCAGGCGTGAACCACCACGTCTGGCTAATTTTATATTTTTATAGAGATAGCGTTTCACTATGTTGGTCAGGCTGGTCTTGAACTCCTGATCTTAGGTGATCCACCCACCTGGGCCTCCCAAAGTGCTGGGATTACAGACGTGAGCCACTGCACCTGGCCTCAGACTCTATTTTATAAGGCAGATAGTCTAAGATAGTACAGTCCAAAGTTTCTTTTTTTTTCCCCAACTTTTTTAAGTTCAGAGGTACATGTGTAGGTTTGTTACATAGGTAAACTTGTGTCATGGTGGTTTGCTGCACAGATCATCCCAGCACCCAGGTATTAAGCCCAGCATCCATTAGATATTCTTCCTGATGCTTTCGCTTCTCCCACCCACCACCCTTCAACAGGCCCTAGTGTGTGTTGTTGCCCCCCATGTGTCCATGTGTTCTCATCACTAGCTCCCACTTATAAGTAAGAACATGTGGTATTTGGTTTTCTGTTCCTGCGTTGGTTTGCTGAGGATAATGGCCTCCAGCTCCATCCATGTCCCTGCAAAGGACATGATCTTGTCCTTATGGCTGCATGGTATTCCATGGTGTATAGGTACCACATTTTCTTTATCCAGTCTATTATTGATGGGCATTTAGGTTGATTCCATGTCTTTGCTATTGTGAATAATGCCACAGTGAACATATGTGTGCATGTGTCTTTATGATAGAATGATTTATTTTCCTTTGGGTATATACTCAGTAATGGGATTGCTGGGTCAAATGGTAGTTCTGTTTTTAGCCCTTTGAGGAATTGCCACACTGCTTTCCACAATAGTTGAACTCATTTACACTGCCACCAGCAGTGTACGTGTTCTCTTTTCTCCACAACCTCACCAGCATCTGTTATTTTTTGACTTTTTAGTAATAGCCTTTCTGACTGGTGGGAGATGGTATCTCATTGTGGTTTTGATTTGCATTTCTCTAATGATCAGTGATGTTGAGCTTTTTTTCATATGACTGTTGGCCGCATGTATGTCTTCTTTTGAGAAGTGTCTGTTCATGTCCTTTGCCCGCTTTTTAATGGGGTTGTTTTTTTCTTGTAAATTTGTTTAAGTTTCTTATGGGTGCTGGATATTAGACCTTTGTCAGATGCATAGTTTGCAAAATTTTTCTCCCATTCTGTAGGTTGTCTGTTTATTCTGTTGATAGTTGCTTTGGCTGTGCAGAAGCTCTTTAGTTTAATTAGATCCCATTTGTCAATTTTTGCTTTTGTTGCAATTGCTTTTGGTGTCTTTGTCATGAAATCTTTGCCTGTGCCTATGTCCTGAATGGTATTACCTAGGTTTTCTTCTAGGGTTTTTATAGTTTTGAGTTGTACATTTGAGTCTTCAATCCATCTTGAGTTGATTTTTGTATAAGGTGTAAGGAAGGGGTCCAGTTTCTGCATATTCAGGTCCTGAATATCTTTGTTAATTTTCTGTCTCAATGATCTGTCTAATATTGTCAGTGGGATGTCAAAGTCTCCCACTATTATTGTGTGGGAGTCTAAGTCTCTTTGAAGTTTTCTAAAAACTTGCTTTATGAATCTGGGTGCTCCAGTATTAGGTGCATATGTATTTAGGGTAGTCAGTTCTTCTTGTTGAATTGAACCCTTTACCATTATGTAATGTCCTTCTTTGTCTTTTTTGATCTTTGTTGGATTAAAGTGTGTTTTGTCAGAAACTAGCATGGCAACCCTACTTTTTTCTGTTTTCCATCTGCTTGGTAAATTTTCCTCCATCCCTTTATTTTGAGCCTTTCTGTGTCTTTGCATGTGAGATGGGTCTCTTGAAGACAGCATACTGTGAGTGTTGGTTCTTACCCAGCTTGCCACTCTGTGTCTTTTAATTGGGGCATTTGGCCCATTTACATTTAAGGTTAGTATTGTTATGTATGGATTTGTTTCTGTCACCATGATGCTAGCTAGTTATTTTGCAGACTTGTTTATATGCTTGCCTCATAATGTCACTGGTCTGTGTACCTCAGTGTGTTTTTATAGTGGCTGGTAATGGTTTTTCCTTTCCATAGTTAGTGCTTCCTTCAGGAGCTCTTGTAATGCAGGTCTGGTGGTAATGAATTCCCTCAGCATTTGCTTGTCTGAAAAGGATCTTATTTCTCCTTCGGTTATAAAGCTTAGTTTGCCCAAATATGAAATTCTGGGTTGGATTTTTTTTTTCTTTAAGAATGTTGAATATTGGCCACCAGTCTCTTCTGGCTTGTAGGGTTTCTGCTGAGAGGTCTGCAGTTAGTCTGTGGGCTTCCTTTTGTAGGTGACCTGGCCTTTCTCTCTGGCTGCCCTTAACATTTTTACTTTCATTTTGACCTTGGAGAATCTGATGATTATGTATCTTGTGGATGGCCTTCTTGTGGAGTATCTTACTGGGGTTCTCTGCATTTCCTAAATTTGAATGTTGGCCTGTCTAGCTAGGTTGGGAAGTTCTCCTGGATGATATGCTTAAATATGTTTTCCAGATTGGTTCTATTCTCTCTGTCTCTTTCAGATACCCCAATCAGTCATAGATTCAATCATTTTACATAATCCCATATTTCTCAGAGGTTTCGTTCATTCCTTTTCATTTTTTTTATCTCTTCTTGTTTGCCTACCTTATTTCAGAAAGACAGTGTTCAAGCTCTGAGATTCTTTCCTCCACTTGGTCTATTCTGCTATTAATACTTGTGATTGCATTGTGAAGTTCTTGTAGTGTGTTTTTCAGATCTATCAGGTCGATTATGTTCCTCTCTATACTGGCTATTTTGGCCATCAGTTCCTGCATTGTTTATCATGATTCTTAGCTTCCTTGCATTGGGTTACAACATGCTATTATACTTTAGCTCAGTGAAGTTCATTGTTATCCACATTCTGAAGCGTACTTCTGTCATTTCAGCCATTTCAGCCTCAGCCCAGTTCTGAACCCTTGCTGGAGAGGTGTTGCGGTCATTTGGAGGAAAGGGGGTACTCTGGCTTTTTGAGTTTTTAGTGTTTTTGTGTTGATTCTTTCTCTTCTCTGTGGGCTTATCTACCTTTGATCTTTGAGGTTGCTGACCTTTGGATTGGGGTTTTGTGTGGTTTTTGTTTGTTTTTCTTTCAACAATCTGGCCTCTCTTCCCTAAGGCTGCTGGGTCCTCTCCAGACTAGTCACCTTGGTTTTTCCAGTACCTGAAAGTATCACCAGTGAAGGCTATGAAACATCAAAGATGGCAGCCTGCCTCTTCTTCTGGGAGCTTCATTCCAAGGGGGTACTGACCAGTTGCCAGCCCGAACGCATCTGTAGGAGGTGGCTGGAGACCCCGGTTGGGAGGTCTCACCCAGTCAGGAGGAATGGGATCAGGAGCCCGCTTAAAGAAGCTGTGTGGCTGTGTTTTGGTAGAGCAGCTGTGCTGTGTTGGGGATCCCTTCAGCCCCCGATCAGTTTGGGCTCTCCAAGGCCTGCAGGCTGGGCCAGCTGAGAAGCCCTAACAGCAAAGGAGGTGACCTGCATCACTCCCCTGGGCACCCCGTCCCAGGCAGAAATTGGAACTCTGTTGGCTGTAGGATGCAGGCAGAGATTGCCGGAGGCCCCAGCTGGGAGGACCTGCCCAGCAAGGGGGAATGGATTGGGTCCTGTTTAAAGAAGCAGTCTGGCCATGTCTTGGCAAAACAGTGGTGCTGTGCTGGGGAATTGCCTCTGCCCCGTCAGCTTGGACTCTCCAAAGCCCAGAGGCTGGAACAGCATCTAAACAACTAAGGTGGCAGTCCACTCCTCCCCTGGGCACTCTGTCCTAGGGAGAGATCAGAGCTCTGTCTGTAAGGGCAGGGGTGGCTGGAGGCCTCAGCTGGGAAGTCCCACCCAGTGAGGAGGAATAAATCAGGGTCTTGCTTAAAGAAGCAGTCTGGCCACGTTCTGGCAAAGCAGTTGTGTTGCACTGGGGGGACCCTTCCTTGTGGGGACCATTTGGACTCACTGAAGCCAATGGCTGGAATAGCTGAGTTGACCAAACAGCCGAGATGGTGGCCCACCTCTTGCCCTAGGGGCTCCATTCTGTCTTAGGCAGGCTTCACCCTGTTGCTGGTGGCTGGCTGGAATTCCAAGCCAGTGAGTCTTATCTTGTGAGGTACAGTGGAAGTAGGGCCCGCAGACCAACACTGCTCAGCACCCTGGATTCAGCCCCCTTCCTAGGGGTGTGTATGAACCTCCCACCTTGCCTGAGTTGCAGTCACTTTTGTTGGGGATCCCGGGGCTGGAGTATGTAAAGCTCCTGAGTCTCTGTGCGTTCCTGAGCAGCTGCTCTGCTGAGACTCCACACAGCTCTGTGTGTCAAACCCAAGGCCCTGGTGGCGTGGGCTCAAAAGGGGATCTCCTGATCCAAGGGTTGCAAAGATTCGTGGGAGAAGTGTGGTTTCCCAGGGTTGCACATTCACTCACCATTTCCCTTGGCTGAGGGTGGGGGTTCCCTTGGCTCTGTGTCATTTCCAGGTGGGCTGTTGCCCCGCCTTGCTATTCTTTGTCCTCTGTGGGTCAAGTTGTTTCCCTGATCAGTCCCAGTGCAAGTACCTGGATGTTTCAGTTGAAGGTGCTGTATTCACTTGCCCCGTTTGTTCCTCTCCGTGAGTGCCTCACTTCTCAGCTGCTTCTAATTGGCCATCTTGGCTCCCTCCCCAAAGTTTCTACAATCTGATAAAATGTAAGGCTTCTGGCTGGGCGCGTTGGGTCACGCCTGTAATCCCAGCACTTTGGGAGGCTGAGACGGGTGGATCATGAGGTCAGGAGATCGAGATCATCCTGGCTAACATGGTGAAACCCCACCTCTACTAAAATTACAAAATATTAGCTGGGTGTGGTGGTGCACACCTGTGGTCTCAGCTACTCGAGAGGCTGAGGCAAGAGAATCGCTTGAACCCAGGAGGCGGGAGATTCAGTGAGCCATGATCGTGCCATCGCTCTCCAGCCTAGGTGACAGAGCAAGACTCCATCTCAAAAAAAAAAAAAAAAGTAAGGCTTCTGATGAATTGTGTGGCTAATGTGGCATCTACCTGAGGCTTCTTACCTCTTACCCCAAATGTATATACTTTGTAGGTACACATTCAGATATACCCATGGGGACCTGACTGCAGAGATGGCTCAGTAATCAGCCAGCTGTGAAGACCAGAGGTCTGCCTCCTTCCTAGTCATGGCTTGGATAGAGTGTAATAGATAACACAGGTGTCCCACCATGAGGATACCTTGCTTGGTGTTCCTTCTCTATGGAGACAGGGAGTGAAAAGTTCGGCAACAGCTAGAGAAGCCCATGTTCCTGAGTCCCAACAAGTTGGAGGGAGAGCGTAATGAGAAAGCCCTGCTGGGTGGGCTTACATCATAGGAGCTGGAAGCAGAGGCAAGCCCTGGTCTCCCTATCCAATCCATGATGTAGGCTTTCAAATAGGCAGTGTGGAGCTATGTTCTCGTATCGGAGGCAGGTGTTCCTCCCCAATGGTAAATATTGTCAGGTTAGACAAGCACCACTCATATTCACCTCTCCTCTTCCTTTGGAGAAGACCAAGAGATTAAAATGGAAGGGGAGTAGAAAGCTCATTCTCTGGGCAAATCTGAAGACAAAAGGATAAGGAGTGTTCCTCTAGGAAGAGATAATCTCATTTCTTACTTTGAAATGGTAACTACAATTTTAAAAATAATCAGAGATAGATGTTAGAAACAGTGTATTTAGAATTCAATGAGACAAGTGACAAGGCCTCTCATGATATCCTCAGACCAGGGCACTATTGATACTTTGGGCAGGATAATTCTCTATGGTGATTGCAAGAATCAGAAATGTCTTCAAACATTGTCTAATGTCCCCTGGGGGGCTAAATCGCCCCTGGTTAAGAACCAAGGCTTTAGATGTTGATCTGCCCACAATCTTATCTCTGACCATGTTTCTCTGTGAGTGCTCTTGGAGATTTAGTCACACTTTTGGCTTCAAAAATTATCCCTCTGTGATGGTTCCTACATCTATCCTCTAGCCTAGCCTTTTCTTCTGAGCTCCAGACTCTTAAATCCAACTACCTATTGGGGGTAGATTCTTGGATATAAAACATACACCTCAAACTGTATGCTTAAAATGAAATGTGGTGTTTCCCCCTCGTATCTATTCTTCCCACATCCCTTCTTGGTGATAGCATCACTATGTTACCAAATTGCCCAAGTGAGAAAAGAAATCATGTTGACCATTCCTTTCTTTCTCACCACCAGACTGAATTAGCCCCCTACACTGCCAATCCTGCCTTTTGAACAGCTCTTTAAGCATCTATTGTTTTTCAGCCCCAAGCTGACTGCTTTAGATCAGGCCTTCTTAATTTCTTGTCTGAATTAATCTTCCTGTCTCCAGTCTTACCTCCTTCCAATCAATTGTCTACAGAGTGGCAAGTCTTTTGAAAACCTAAATCTTTTTCTTAGGCTCCTTCACACTTCCTCATTGCCATCAGGATGTAATCCAAGTTCCTTACTTTTTTTTTGTTTTGTTTTTGAGACAGAGTCTAGCTCTGTGGCTCAGCCTGGAGGGCAGTGGCACGATCATAGCTCATTGCAGCCTTGAACTCCTGGGATCAAGTGATCCTTTTGCCTCAGCCTCCTGAGTAGCTAAGACTACAGGTGTGAGCCATCTCATTGGGCCCTTGAAAATGAAGCCCCTAGTGCAGGAATAGAAGTAGGGTGAGGCCAGCAAGTTGCCTTGAGTACAAAACCTAAGGAGACACTCACTCTTAGGATTGTCAAATGCAGTGTTGGCATTTGAGACTGAGTGCCACTTTAAATGTTAATCCCTAGATGTCTCGCTTGTCCCATGCTAGTTGCTTTGCCTTTGCAAGGGCCCCTGCTCCACTTTCTGGTCTCATCTCTCATCACATCCTCACTCAAGTCCTCATTTCTAACACATGGGCTGTTTGCAGACCCCTGAACTGCTACCATAACACCTGCCTTAGCAGCAGACTCCTCCTGGAGTGTCAGGGTAATGACAGAGTGACGGAAATCCAGATAGCATTCATCTCATGATGAATCACAAACATCAAGAGAGCAGTAGATGGGTTTTTTTCTTCAAGTTTTTTTATTGTGGTAAAAATACACATAACATAAAATTTACTATCTTAACCATTTTAAGTGTATAGTTCAGTGATATTAAGTACATTCATGTTGTGCAACCATTATCACCATCCATTTTCAAACTCTTTTCATCTTGCAAGAGTGAAACTGCATACTCATTAAACAACACTTTCCTATTCTCCCTCCCCTCAGCCTCTGACAACTACCCTTCTACTTTCTGTCTGTATAATTTTCACTATTCTAGGTACCTCATATAAGTGGAACCATATAGTAATTGTCCTTTTGTGACTGACTTGTTTCATTTAGCTTAAGGTCCTCAAGGTTCAACCATGTTGTAGCATGTCAGAGTTCCCTGCTTTTTAAAGGTTGAATAATATTCTTTTGCATGTACATAACACATTTTGCTTATCCATTTGTCTGCAGATGGACACTTGGGTTGCTTCCACATTTTAGCTACTGTGAATAATGCCTCTATGAACATAGGTGTGCAAATATCTCTTAGAGACACTGCTTTCATTTTTTTTTTTGAGATATACCCTGAAGTGGAATTGCTGGATCATATGATAATTCTACCAAATGTCATGTTCTAAGCCTAGCTCAAAGGCATTCATTTTGACAAAAGCTTATACATTTAAACAAACAAAAATCATAAAACCCATCTTCTGTTATTGTCATAACAACATCACATCTCATAGCGTATGGTTGCTGTGGTATAATTTACTTTAAAATGCTTCAGCAAAGATAGCATGATATATATTTGTGCATTTAGTTTAATCTATGCCCTAGGGGCTGTTAGTTAACATTTGAAGTCCTCTAATTGAGGATATTCATTCCAGAGACTATTAGCTCTTGAGAGAGTCTAATCAGGAATCAACATTCCCAAAGCAACTACTATAAGCCTTCAAATATCAATCCTCAGCTCAATATCACGGACTTATTAATTAGCCTAATGGATGTTAGAAATGATTTTCACTGGTGAAATGAGTGTTATTCAAGAAGTGTGTATTGTTAGAAATATTGTCTAGGACGTCCTGCCCTTGCACAATAGGGGTATAAGAATTCAGTGAGACTGATAACCCACAGACCTTTAAAATGGCACTCTAGGCTTAGGTTTCCAGACTGGTCCCTTGTTTAGCTATTTATTGGAGGACTTGATTGCCTGATTCTGACTAGAAGTTTTGGTAAATTCAACAGTTTCAGTTAATATTGCACATTTATCTCATGTGAACCTTTCATGTAAGATATAGTAGGAGCAGCTAAAGGGTCACCAAGATAGAACATTGAACTTCCAGAACCAATTGGATGGCTGTCTAGATGTCTCTTTGCATGACTATTTGTATGAGTGTCAGAATTTGGTCTGATACTTGCTTTCATTATAGTACACTACCTGCTAGTGAGGTTGTTGGAGAGGAGACCTATTGTTCTCACCTATTTCTAACTCTTGAAGGCTACCCCTATGCATCCAAAAAATCCTAAAATGTGTGAATCACCAATTTGCTTAGGTTATTTTGTAGCAGGTACCCTATGGGAAGCAAATAGAAGGGTAAACCTGTGCATGCAATCTTTGTTTCAATTTGGAGATGCTTGCCTTCTTGTTGAGATCTCACCCAGTAATCCTATCATCCTTGGCCCTTAGCATCTTGTAATGTATAGCCCCTGCCCAAAATAATTGGAAAAAAAGTCATTCTTATGCAGCTGGGTACTCCACCACCTTGATAACCGGGATTTCACTTTCTTCCATATACTGCTTTCCTAATGCCCAGTAATAAAGCTCAGGTAAATTTAAAAAATTATATATAGATGAAAGGTAAAGGTGAAATGTTCTGCCACATTTTCCTTCTATGGCCCTGGTCCTAGGAAATACAAGATATTAGATGTGCCTAAGCATAAGTGAAGAGAAACACCGTATGTATTAGTGCATTTTCATACTGCCATGAAGAAATACCTGAGACTGGGTAATTTATAAATAAAAAGAAGTTTAATGGACTCATAGTTTCATATGGCTGGGGAGGCCTCGCAATCATGGCAGAAGGTGAAGGAACAGCAAAGGCATGTCTTACATGGCAGCAGGCAAGAGCACATATACAGGGGACCTTCCCTTTATAAAACCATCAGATCTCATGAGACTTATTCACTGTCATGAGAACAGCATGAGAAAAACTTGCTCCCATGATTCAATTACCTCCCATTGGGTCCCTCCCATGACGTGGGGATTATGGGAGCTACAATTCAAGATGAGATTTGGATGGGGACACAGACAAACCATATCACCATGTATTTAAAAGTGTGTCTGATAGAAAAAAAAAAGGTATTTCATGGTGCCACAGCCAAAGATCATTGATTATTTAAATAGAAAATCATAGAATTTTTGACAAGTGACTAAATAGAGAAAAAACAATATTATGATTTGAGTAATAGCTAACATTTTCTTTAATTGTTTAAGCTGTGACTACAGTATATTTTATGAGCAGCAAATTACAGACTGAAAATTCATGATATAATTATAAGGTGAAAAGATTGATTTTCATATATTGCTCATAGAGTCTCATGGATGACTGTCATAATCAACTATAACTTGAAACCATATCAACAGGACACATGTTAATGATATGTACATATTTGCTATTACGCTGAAAGGTGATTTAGCTTAAAAGGTAAACAGATCACTTAAATGATGTAATTAGTATTACATTTACAGAGGTGTATAATTTTTGTGCTTTTCTTGTTCTGATGCAGATGAGATTTTCCTCTCATCTTCAAATTGTCTCACATGCACACACAAAATTGTACCCACTTAAAGCTGAGGCTGGGTTGAAACATACCAACACGTGGGCTTCCATTGTCCCTCATTCTTCACTCCTCTAGGGCCCAAGGTGGAGATCCTCAATGTTCCTCAAAAGGGTTCCTATGCTGCTGCTTTCCACCTTGAGGTTCTCGAATAGCTTTCAGCCTGAGTTGTATATGTCAAGGAGGTTATAAGGCTGTAAGGCTCTGGGTCATAGACTGTGGGCTTGAGAGTGGTGGCGTCATAGTAGGCGGTGTACCCTTGGGTACAGAGGTACTACTGAAATGTGAGGAACAGTGTGCCCAAGTGTGACTCAAGTGGGCCCTCTTTTCTCTCTGTTCTTTATCTTCCCAAACCATCTTGGTGCCCAGGGCAGGGAAAACAGGAACTGAAATTGAACATTCAGTGTACTGGCTTGGTACCAGACTGCTAGGAATAGCTGTTAAAGTCAGTTTTTTATGTCAAAATGTTTTAAAGCTATTTGTGAATAGATTAAACCTCTGGTAAGTTTTTGGGGATGTCGATTAATAACAATAATAAAAAAACCTTTTCCTGGTGGCTTTCAGGACTCCCATACATGGATTGCTGCCTCTATATCCTGAGGTGCCCTCTCCTCCTTTGAGACTGCCAGTCTAGGCTTGTCACCTTCAGCTCAATGGCCCAGGGTCTACAGCCTAAAGACCTCCTTGATGCTACCACCTGGGCTGAAAGCTGATTCAAGGACCTCAGAGTGGCGAGTGGCATATAGTAGCACCTTTGAGGAGTATTGCGAGCCTTCACCTTGGGCAATGGAGGGCTGGGGAATCAGGGACAAGGGAAGCCCAGGAGTAGATGTGCTTGAGCTCAGTCTTAGCTATTAAGTGGGTGCCATTTTGTATGTGGAAGCGAGTATCATTAATTTTGTGCCTAGAAAAAACCAGACGAGTTTCCCTTTGAAATCTGAGTTGCTGGAAGTCTGGAAGCAGAGTATGCTGATACTGGGGTAGAGGATAAAGAGGTGAGAAGAAAAGATAAAAGGGCATTTATATTTTGCCCTTTTGCCCGGGAACACCAAATGGAAACACCTGATGAAAACCTTCCCAGGAACTGAATTTAATTGCATATTCTGAAGCTAGTAAGACATCCTGTGGTTAGCGGATTGAGCACTGCCTTTGGATTCAAATCTAACTAGATGACTTTGGAATACTTTCTTAACCTTTGTAAGCCTCACTTTAATCATCTATAAAATGAGGATCCATCTGGATTTATTTAATGAAAGAATAGCCTAAAGCACTTAGGACTAGAGTATGAGGGAAGTTGTGGTAGTCTATTACATCCATAGCCTTGATGAATTATGTCACCTTATATCCCTGCCCTTGCGTAGTTGCCGTCCCTTGAACCTGGGTTGGCCTTGTGACTCACTTTAATTAGTAGAGTGTGTTCAAAGATTAAGCCTTAAGAAGACCTGCTACTTTCTGCTTTTGTGCTCTTGGGAGCTCTGAACCACCATATAAAAGTCTGACAGGCCGGGCGCGGTGGCTCGTGCCTGTAATCCCAGCACTTTGGGAGGCCAAGGTGGGCGGATTGCCTGAGGTCAGGAGTTCGAGAACGGCCTGACCAACATGGTGAAACCTTGTCTCTACCAAAAATACAAAAATTAGCCGGGCGTGGTGGTGGGCACCTGTAATCCCAGCTACTTGGGAGGCTGAGACAGGAAAATTGCTCGAACCTGGGAGGCAGAGGTTGCAGTGAGCTGAGACCAGGCCATTGCACTCCAGCCTGGGCAACAAGAGCAAAACTTTGTCTCAAAAAAAAAAAAAAAAGTTTGACTGTCCTGTTGAAGAGAACATATGAAGAGGCCATGTGAGAGACAGGGAGACCCAAGCATCCCAGTGTCCCAGCTGAGCCCAGGCCCCAACCAACCTGCCAGCTGAATGCAGGCACATGAGTGATTGCTGGCCAGACCAGCAGAACTGCTTAGCTGAGTCCAGGCCAGATTGCAGAACTGTGATTAAATAAGCTGTTTGTTGCTTTAAGAAGCTAAGTTTTGGAATACTTTGCTATGCAAGCATAGATAACTGAAACCTGGATCATGAATGTTATGCAGATATTGTTTATGTAGTAGGCCCATGTCATTCATGAGGTATGTTCTAGGCCCTTCTTGAATACATTATGACATTTAGACTCACTCATAATATGCAGTCAAGTAAAACTGAAATATTTGAGTGGCCCTTTCAGACTTATGATGATTTTAATATAGCGTATTTGTAGTCTGTTTATAAAAGACCTTGCAGCTTCTTCACTTCCAGCACAAACATTAATAGTTGCTGCCATCAGAGGGACGCTTTCACTAAGGAACAAAGTTTGCCTTTTGTCACCAGCTTTCCATGTAGATGCAGGAGAGAAGAACAAAGCCATTCTGAGATGTGGTTGACAGGTGGTCACTAGGCTCATTTATTAGCTAAGTACATTTTCACTGCTTTCTGGCTTTATGGCATAGGCAGTGCAATTCCGTGCCTTTGCAAAATTAAAAAGTATGAATGTCATGGGTATTTGAGGTGACTCAGGAATGGTCGGAACCATGGAAGTTAAATCCATAAATGAAAGTGTAGTAAACTGGGTCAGCTTTAGTTATTGTCCACCTAATATCCTGTCCTTCCCTCCCCAACCTTCTTCTTGTGGAAGAACTTACTTTGTTCACAGAAAATCCATTCCAGATGGATTAGATGGAGATGATCTCTCCTCCTTGCCACAGTGTTGGACACATGATTCCATCCGGCCTTTCAAAAAATGTTGGCCTCTCTTGGCAGATGCTGGGAGCCTCTGGTGGCTGGCAGCAGGTGGAAGCCATGTGTCCTTTCCCCATAACCCCATTCCCAGATAGCATCCTACAGTGAAAGCAAGTCTTAGACCAAATGCATGAGTATTTATTAGCAAGCAGGCCCCAAACATACCATTCAGTATGTTTTGTAGTTCTGGGAAGTTTCATTCTTACCTGGATACTTGAAAGAACACCTCGCATGAGAGTCTCTTGTGGATGCCACAATATTCTGATGGTAGGACGAGCCAGCCCGTAAGTGGACCAGGTGACATGGTTCTCCTTGAAGTAGAGGGATGCAGGAAAGTGGGGCTCTGGCCTTTAAGTGCTGCCTGTGCCATTAGAATGCCTGGCTTGCCTGGTCCTCATGCAAAGTGGGGGAGAGTGGGCTTCTACATTTTTCCTAATCATTTACTACTTTGAATATTACTCACTTCACCTATAAAATTTTCCTAACATTCTTTATATTATCAATAATTAGGAAACACTCTAGGTGTAAATTTTGATAATATATTTTAAGTGCTACATCCTCACATTTGCTACTGAATGTTTTCTGTTTGACTGTTTAGATGCAACTGCTTGCCTTTCTTCCCTTGCTCTCTGACCTGGGAGGCCCATGTCTCTAGACCGACTCCCTTACACTCTGGCTCCCTTACCCTCTGGCTTCTACTTGCGTTTGGCTAATGGTGAGCCCAGCGGATGATTGGACAGGGGAGGAGAGTAGGGTTAGGGTAATTATTCCTTCAACCCCATCCCCGCAGGGCTGCCCCACTGGCACTGACAATCACGAAGGTCAAAGTTCTTGTCAAGGTGGCACTGTCTACGTGACTTTCTCCTGCCTGGTTCTGGTAACTGTTCCTTTCCCTCATCCCCTTGGGCCTATAAGTAGTAACAGCCCTGTTGTTACTAGTTTTTGAGTACTTCACTATCCTTTGTGATTTCTGTATCCCTTATTCACACTCCTCTTTGAATTATCCTAATTTGAATGGGCTGCCTTTTTCCTGCTGGGACATTGGGAAGGTGCTGATTCCTGATAAAAGTACTTCCATGCTAATTATCACCCCTGGGGTGTTGATTCCTGATTAGAGGATTTTAGATGTTAATCCCACCTAGGATGGAGATCAGACTTGATTTACATACATATTTTACATTGTTCACACAAAAACTTTTCTTTTTTGAGACAGAGTCTTGTTCTGTCACTCAGGCTGGAGTGCAGTGGCATGATCTCAGCTCACTGCAACTTCCGCCTCCCCAGGTTTAAGCAATTCTCCTGCTTCAGCCTCCTGAGTAGCTGGGATTAGAGGTGTGCACCACCACGCCAGGCTAATTCTTGTATTTTTAGTAGAGGCAGGTTTCACTATGTTGGCCAGGCTGGTCTCGAACTCCTGGCCTCAAGTGATCCGCCTGCCTCAGCCTCCCAAAGTGCTGGGATTAGAGGAGTGGGCCACTGCAGGCGGCTCATACTGAAACATTTTAAAAGTTAATGGCTATGTAGACAATTTAACACAAAGCTTCCTGGCAACAGTGATTGGCTCAAAGATGGAGCTATAACCCTAGATGGAGTTATAACCCTAGCTCTAACCCTAATTAGAGCTTCTCCAAGAATTTTTGCTGGAACAAATACTAAAGAGGTAACCCCTTTTTGCTGTGATTGCTAGATATAAGGGTAACTGTTGAACTTCTAGTGGATATTCCTGCTACCCAGAGAGGAAGGCTTAACAGAGACTAAAAGTCAACAAGAGAAAGACAGAATTGAGAGATGGACAGAAAGGGACAAATTCCTGGTTATATTATTGGACCCCTGGATCCAGCCATGCCTGAAGCTGAAGTCTTCTCTTTGAACCTCTCAGTTATGAAGGGAAATAAATTTCCTTTTGGTTTGTGTATATAAGATAATTTGAGTCAGGGTTTATTTCACTTGCAACTGAATGAGTCTTGACAAATACACCAAGGGCTTATTTTCTTAATGCTCTTTTTTATTTTTATTTTTTTCTCACTGTCTTATGGTGTTAATCATAATATTCTTACATATATTGAGGAGAAAAGACGCACCAATACAAGTACCTGAAATGAGTTCAATCAATGCAGGCAACAGTTATATTTTGATGGAGGAGCTGGATATGTTATCAAGGAAGGATGGCTGGGTGCCCAGTCTGGGGTTTTAGTAGGCTGGTGTGTTAGGCCATCCTCACAATTCTATAAAGAAATACCAGAGACTGGGTAATTTGTAAAGGAAAGAGGTTTAATTGGCTCGTGGTTCTACAGGCAGAACAAGCATGGCGCTGGCATCTGCTTGGCTTCTGGGTAGGCCTCAGGGAGCTTTAACTCATGGCAGAAGGTGAAGCAGGAGCAGGCATGCCACATAGTTAGAGCAGGAGCAGAGAGGGAGGGGCTTGGGGGAGGTGCCACACGCTTTTAAACAAGCAGATCTCTTGAGAACTCACTTACTATCATCAGCACAGCACCAAGAGGATGGTGCTAAACAATCCATGAGAAATCTAGCCCCATGATCCAAGAACCTCCCACTAGGTCTGACCTCCAACATTGGGGATTACAATACAACATGATATTTGAGGGGAACAAACATCCAAGCTACATAAGTTGGAGAGATCGTTATGAATTTGCATGTTGAGACTTCAACACTGCAGCTTCAGAAAATTGATTCTGTTAGTGTGACACAGGCTACCCAAGTTTGAGAGGTTGGCTTCTTCTAGCCAGTCTCATGGACACTGATGCTTAAATCTAAAGTGAATTCACAATAGAAAACCTCACTGCTGAGCAGGCCAAAAAGTTTGTGCCTTCTGGTACAAACTGGTGTAGTCTCTCTCTTTTGAATCCGCAAAAACAGCCAAATTATAATCCAGAAGGCTAACAGGAGAGCAAGAAATCAGAGCTGGGACAGCAGAGCATGAAGGGCCAAGGAGGAGGGATGAGAGGCCATTTGTTGAGTGTAATGGTTAGTGTCCTCAAGCTCTGACTGCCTGAGGAACTCATCCTGAGGTAGGGGGGTTGTATTAGTCCCCAGTAACCACTGCAACAAATTCCCACAGATTGAGTGGCTTAAAACAAGTGAAATGTATTCTCTCACAGGTCTGGAGGTCAGAAGTCCTAAATCAGTATCACTGGGCCCAAATCAAGGTGTTGCTACACTCTCTTTGGAGGCTCTAGGGGAGAACTTGTTTGTTGTCTCTTCCAGCTTCTAATGGCTACTCAACATTCCTTGGGTTGTGGCTGCATCACTCCAATCTCTGCTGCCATCTTCACATTGCTTTCTCTGTGTATGTCAAATCTCCTTCTGCCTCTTTCTTATAAGGATACATTTGATGGCATAATTTAGGACCCACCTGGATAATACAGGAAAATCCCCCATCTGAAGATCCTTAGTTTAATCACATCTGCAAAGTCAATTTTGCCATGTAAGGTAACATTCACAGGTTCCAGGGATTCGAATGTGGATATCATTTAGGGGGCCATTTTATAGCCTACCACAGGGGTAGACCTGTTGAGTAGGGTGGGGTGTCCATTTTGGCTGTGCAGTGCCTTCACTCCTGGGTGGTTGCACTGATACTGGCTGATTCTTGCTTTCTGACTGAGCCTTCTTTTTTGATCCCAATATGAGCATCCTTTTTCTGCCATTAAGTTCTTTTATAAACGTAGAACAATCCAATCAGCTTTTTAAAAGTTCTAGTTATATTCAAATTTTTTTTGATGGGATGTGGGTGTCCTCAGATATTTTCAGCCACAGTTTACATGGACTATACAGGTTATATTGGTAAGTAACACATCTGTTACTTAACCTCATCCATTCCTGGATGTGCCTAAATAATGTCACCCCCACCCCAATATATTGACAGCAACAGATGCTCTGGAATATCCACATGCTGAAATCTCTTCAAATCTGTTCTGACCTCTCCTGCCTCCCCAACCCACCCTAACGCATGCGCGCGAGTGCAGGTGCACGTCCCTCCCCCTCGCCCCACTAAGTTTCTTATATTTTTGGAAGCTTCTGGATAATTGACCTACTTCTGTAATTCTTTTGGCTTGTTTAGATTTGGGCAGAATTGAATCTTCACCTCTTATTAAAATGTCAATACAAATAAGATTTAGCTTGCTTAGTGCTCTCAGCCACCTTTGAATTAGTTAGACTACAAGTGTATAAAACAGACACACTTGTTACATTCTGATTTTCTCTTATTTAGTGTAGAACATTTAAGATACCTATGATGCCCGGCCACTTTCAGAAAAATACAAATCATTCCTTCAACTTCGGCAGGTATGACAGTCGTGAGTAAACTGTCAGCATCTATTTGAAAATGTGAAGGGCAGAGAATGGAACTTGTAAATTTGACAAGCTCTTTATGTTCCATTCATAAGGGCTAGTGATAAATGAATCTTGATTAAACACTTATTTGTACTGTTACTGGCTTTAAAAAAAGAAAACATTTTATTGCACTGATTGTAGATTATGCTTCTTGGGACTCATCCCTCTGTTTAGCAACATAGGGCAGATTTGATTCAATATTTACCATGTAAACACATGGTTCAGTCTCATGAGTGACCATTTCTGGTTACCCGGCCCCAGTTGAGTGCAGCATTTCCACTCCATCTCCAGAGATCTTTATGTTAGTTTAAGGCAGTTGAAGGCCTTGTGCAATTTTTTTTCTTTTTGCTACATATGATCTCCTCTATTAAGTAAATAACTTAAATTGTATTCAGGTTACCTTGGAATACGTAGTATAGTAGCATTTTACCTGTCGACTGAAAACAATTTGCAGAGGAAAGCTTATCTAATGCTACCTCCTTGCTTAATTTGTGGCTTCTTACAGAATATAGGGTAAACTCATTTTCTTATATCCATGTCTCTCCACTACCCATCCCCCATCCCCAGGAAACCTCTCCAATCCTATCATTACCAACCATTTGCTATTATGAAAATGATCTCTGAGTATGCTTTATTAATTTCTACCTCCCTCTCTCCCTCTTCCTTCAACCCTCCCTCATTCTCTCTTTCCTCCCCATCCATCTCTTTCCTTTTTTCCTCCCTCCCTCTCTCCTGGCCTCTTTCTAGTGCATACTCATTAAGCACCTACTGTATGGTGGTCTTTACACTTAGCATGGTAGGAAAGATGAAATCGACAATGCAGCCCCCAGCACTGCAGGGGATGTGGACAGAAGCAACAGTACTTACAGTATCTATAATGGTGAATGAATTACCCAACTTTGCTTGAGGAGGTCAGAGAAGTTTTCAGGGAAATGATGACTTGTAAGATGAGTTTTGAAGGATAATTGGGGCTCACCAGGTAGACAAAGCCAATACATTTATGGTTCACAGAAGCAATGGTACAAATGGAAGAGCAGAGGCAAGAAACACCACATCTGTGCTACCTCCCTTCTCCCTTCCCTCTCTGCCTTCCTTGCACACATATTTACCGGGTGCTCATGTGGCAAGCATCGCCCTAGGTCTCCAGAGACAACACTAGACAAGAAGGACAATATTCCTGTCCTGGGGCAACTTATCTGCTAGTTGTGAAATGACACATGATTTGCTGAGACTAACAGGTCCTATATCCCTGAACACTTCAAAAAATGTTTGGGACATGTTGCATTCTGAATGCTGCCTCCTGGAGTTTCACGGTGCACAATTTCACAGTCAAGGCCCTGGGAAGTCCTTCATCAAGAAATCTGTTATCTTCATTTACTGTGGTTCTCAAGTGCATTTAACCAGGGGAACTTTGTTTTAAGTAGCAATTAATACCACACAAAGCCAGTTTTCTAAAGGAGTCACTGCAGGAAATGTTTGAGTGTTCTTTTCTTCCAATCTCATTGCCTATTGTATCAGTTACGTGTTTTCATAATAATGCTGCATAAAAACAGCCACAGAACCTCCGTGGCATACAACAATAAGAACTCAGTGCTTGCACCCCTGGGGCGGTTGGTTAGGTGGCTCTGCTGACCTTGGCTGAGCTTGATCCTATGTCTGGGGTCTGGCTGGCTATTGGCTGGGACAACTGGGATGAATTGGCTGTGCCCTGCTTGCCCGGGCATACACCTGGGCATATTTTCCTGGTGGTGACTGAGGCATAAAAAGGCAAGTGAAACTATGTAAGCAATTTTTCAGATCCCTGCTTTGTGAAGAATTTTAACATCCTAATGTCCACAGCAAGCTACATGGCTGAGTCCAGAATTAAAGTGGCCGGGGATGGGGCACTGCAAAGTTTCATGGCAAAGAGTGAAAATACAGAGAACAGGGAGGAATTCGGGCCACTTTAGTACTTGACTGCATCTACCTAAGACCCTGACTCAGGTATCACCTCTTCCATGAAGCCTTTTCTGACTTTCTCAGACCCATATCCATTTCTTTATCTGAGACTTCCCACTGCACATCCAGTACCTTACTGCCAAGTTAGGAGCTCTCTTAAATTCCCAGCTTGCTTCACATTGGCTCCCCTACCTAGATGACAAATTCCTCGAGGGTAGAGACCATATTTTTTGTGTGCGTGTGTGGTATTTTTTTTTTCCTTTTGAGACGGACTCTCACTCTGTTGCCCAGGCTGGAGTGCAGTGATGTGATCTTGGCTCACTGCAACCTCCACCTCCTGGCTCAAGCGATTCTCCTGCCTCAGCCTCCCGAGTAGCTGGGATTACAGGTGCCTGCCACCACACTGGGCCAATTTTTGTATTTTTAGTAGAGACAGGGTTTTGCCATGTTGGCCAGGCTGGTCTCGAACTCCTGGCATCAAGTGATCTACCTGCCTCCCAAAGTGCTGGGATTACAGGCATGAGCCATCAGGGGAAGACCATATTTCTTTTTTTTTTTCTTCTAAAAAAAGAAAAGGGATACACGTGCAGAATGTGCAGGTTTGTTACATAGGTATACATGTGTCATGGTGGTTTGCTGCATCTATTGACCCGTTCTCTAAGCTCCCTCCCCTCACCCCCAACCCCCAACAGGCCCTGGTGGGTATTGTTCCCCTCACTGTGTTCCCTTCACTGTGTTCATGTGTTCTCAATGTTCAACTCCCACTTATGAGTGAGAACATGTGGTATTTGATTGTCTGTTCTTGTGTTAGTTTGCTGAGGATGATGGCTTCCAGCTTCATCCATGTCCCTGCAAAGGACATGATCTCATTCCTTTTTATGGCTGCATAGTATTCCATGGTGTATATGTGCCACATTTTCCTTACCCAGTCTACCATTGATGGGGATTTGGGTTGGTTCCAAGTCTTTGCTATTGTAAATGGTGCTGCAATAAACATACGTGTGCATGTAGGGAAGACCATATTTCTTCCTGGGCCCGAGACTATATTTTATACTTTATTTGTATCTCCCAGAGGACCTAGCACAGTGCTAGGCACACAGTGGGCATTTGCTCAAGATTAAATCGAGGTCACAAGTTTCCTAGATGCATAGGAACCAGTGCTGAAAGTCAGGCTGTCTCCTGTGGGCTTCCCCTGAGGCTGGGCCCCTGTACTCCCGATGCCACCCAGATTTGTGCCTACAGGGCCAAGATCAGCTTGGCGAGGTTGGGGGTGGGGGTGGGGGGACTGGCACTTGTGTCAGAGAAATGCCAGAAAAGCTCTGCCCAAGAGCCGGAAGTTGCGTCTGTGCGTATGTACTTCCTTGCTTTTGTTGTGTTCTCAGCCCTCGCAGGGACTCTAACCACTTCCCCCTGAACTTTGGGCCGTACGGGAACCTCACCTCTCTTGTGGTAGTGGTCCTCCTAGATTCGGGCCACTCGACTCATTCCTTCCTGTCTCATTTTGTTCTTCCTGCCTCTTCTGTGCATGGGGGCTACATTACTGATGCTGCAGTTGCCCAGTTGGAGAGGAGAGCAGCAATGTGGGAAAAGCACCCTGGACCTGTGCCCTTCAACGCGAGGTCCCTGGGCCAGCAGCATCGGCTTTACCTGAGAACTGCTTAGAAATGCAGACTTTCTGGTGCCGCCCCAGACCTCCTGGATCAGCCTCTGTATTTTAACTGGACCCCCAGAGACGTAGTCAAGCCTGAGAAACACCAGCATCTGGTCACAGCTAGCCAGCCCCTTAGCTCCACAACCTGGCAAGTCTCTTCGCTTCTCTGTCAGACACACTGATTTCCCCTGTGTCGAATTAGATGCATTTAATTATGTGGTAATTCAGGTTACTTTGTTGCTTCATCAGAGAAGTACAAAGGTGTGGGAAGTGGCAGAAAATCATATTGTGCACAAAATCAAAAACTTTTAGAGCTGGAAAGAACTTGATTGACCACCTCCTCCAGTTCCCTCTTGTTTTATAGCCACTTAAGTTCAAGCCTTGCTAAGGAGAATGTCAGTCTCCTCCATCCTTCCAGGAGAAACACAGCCCCTGCAGTCAGAAGAGACAGGAAGTCCACATGAGATAGGAGGGAATGAGCCGACTGGCCTGAATTTAGGAGGACCACTACCACAAGAGAGGTGATGTTCCCATATGGCTTGAAGTTTAGGGGGAAGTGGATCCCCGATATGAAAATTGTGGTCCCTGAACCAGTAGCATTACAGTCACCTGGTAAGAGAGGCAGTGGGTGGTGTGTGAGAAATGCAGATTCTCAGGCCAAGGCTCATACCTACTTGATAAATAGAGTCAAAATCTCTATATACCAAGAACCCTGGGTGATCTGTAAGCACAGCCAAGTTTGGGGAGCGCTGGGCTAAATGACGCAGTCACTGGGAATGCTTGAAGACAAATGAAGCCCAGAATAGAAGCGTCATTTCCCAAGTAGTAAGAGTGCTGGCCCTAGAAGCAAAGAAATGTAGATTTGAATTTCAACTTGCCACTTCTAGACTGTGGTTTTGAGAAAGGTACTTAACCCTCTCTGAGCTTCAGATTCATCATCTGTAAAAGGTGTGAAGCAATTAGCATGATGTTTGGCACTCAGGAAGTGCTTAGTAAATGTTAACACAACAGGGCTTCATGGCTAAAAGCACAGACTTTGCAGCCAGAGTGCCTGGGTTGATAATCCTGGCTCTGCCACTTCCTAGCTGGGTGACCTTCAGCAAGTCACTTAACCTCTCTGAGCTCCAGGTTACTCATCTGCAAAGTGGAACTCACAATAGGGTTGTGATGACAATTTCGTGGGTTAATATCTGTAAAGCATTTAGACGCAGTCTGGCACATAGCAAGAGCTAAGTGTCTATTAAAAATTATATTGCTATTTTAGAGACTTGATGAAAGGAAGAGAGCCAGGCATACATGTATTTTTTTTTGTTTGTTTTTTAAGCTTCAATAAGAGAGGAGTCTATTTGTCCCTCATGTAAAGAGAGTCAGGAAGTGTGCAGCCCTGTGTTGGCTTTCAGGCATCCACAGGACCCAGATGCCTCCATTTGACTCTGCCATACTCATCCTGTGGGTTCTGTCCTTATGGTGGAGAGAGGCTTGTGCAGCTCTCACTCCTGTACCCAGGTACAAGGCCAGCAGAATGAAACAGCTGAGGAGGTTCAAGGGGTTCTGGATTAGTGGTGTATTGCTGTGTAATAAATTACCCCAACACTTGAGGGCTGGATATGATAAACACTATCTCACAGCGTCTGTGGCTCATCATCGGGAGTGGCTTAGCTGTGTGGTCGTGGCTTACGCTCTTACAGGCTGCAATCAAGGTGTCAGCAGGGGCTGCAGTCATCTTTAGCTCAACTGGGGAGGATCCACTTCTGAGCTCACTTCTGCAGTTGTTGGCAGGCCTTACAAGGTCCCCTTTCAAGCTCACTTATGTAGGCCCCTCCACAGGGCTGCCTTAGGACATGGCAGCTGGATTCTCCCATTAGAAATTCAGCCTACACTCAAGCGGAGGGGGTTGTACGAGGGCCTAAATCCCAGGAGGTGGCATCATAGGGGCTACATAGCACAGGCCTCTTCCCAGTGACTCAGCTTCCCTCAAGCAGCCTTCCTGGAGTTCCCACACAACACTTTTGTTTATAGCTCACAGGCTGGAACTTAGTCACGTGGCCATACCAAGTTGCAAGAGAGGCTGAGAAATAGAATCTTTTAGCTAGAGGCATTTTCACTCTGAATTAAAATCAGGGT
Source organism: Pongo pygmaeus (assembly GCF_028885625.2). Lineage (NCBI taxonomy): Eukaryota > Metazoa > Chordata > Mammalia > Primates > Hominidae > Pongo > Pongo pygmaeus. The sequence goes on from NC_072396.2 coordinate 20,945,981, forward strand.
TTCATTACTAAAGAAGAAAGGTGGGGATGGCTAGTTCATTTTCTATAGCCTTCCTATAGAGCTATGGTTCTCAAAGTATGGTCTCTAGACCTGCAGCATCAGCATCACTGGGGAACTGATTAGAAATACAAATGTTTGGGCTCCATCCCAGACCTGCTGACCCAGAAACTCTGGGGGTGAGGTCCAGTGATCTGTTTTCACAAGCCCTCCAGGGGATTCTGATGCACGCTCAAGTGTGAGAACCACGGCTACAGAGGACAATTGACATTCATACGATTGGTATAACAAAACGTGAAGTCTGTTTATAAGAACTGACAAAAAAAATAAGAACCGACGACTTGGTGGTGTCTTTAGACAGCATCATCATGAACAGAGAGGCTTTCAAAAATGAGGCGTGTGCTACCTAATGATTCAGTTACAATACACTTTGTGGTTTCCATCCCGAGGTTGCACATAATTTTATCAGGCAATAAGCTCCATTGTACAGATAAAACTTGAGGGTATACTCGGCAAAGGAGATCATAAATGAAGATTTCTTTATGATGAACAAGGAACTATAGATTCTCGGTGGCTAGAAATTCCATACTTAAATAGTAGAACCAAAGTCGGGTTATGTAAGAGACTACTTAAATAATCAAATCCAGCAAAGCTGAATGTTTTAATCAACATGCAGGAAACAATAAATCAGGGCAGACTGTAAAAAAAGTGGAGGACTTCAATAACCCACAAGTAAATTGTTGGGAGGAGGCTGCCTGGTATGGAAGACAGCTTATGGAGTCTGCAGCCCAATTCCATTTGTCCATGCACCCAAATATCCAGTAAGCCTCAGGACCTCTGAGCTTCATTTTCTTCCTAAAGTGGGGACGGTAATAGCAGTTTTATCTGGTAGATGACGGAAAATTCACTGATGTTAAAATTCAGCACTGTAACCCAAATCCCTGGCACATAGTAGGGGTCACACATGTGAAGTGGTCTCTCTTCTCTCCTTTTGTCTAAATAATGTATAGAGAGATGGTTCATAGCAATAATACTTTTAAGTAGTTTCAAAACTCACAAGGAAATTAAGAACTCTTAATTTGGTTCTGATTTCCTTGAAAATCTGTATTTTGTTTTATTCCATTTCTCTTCATTATGCTAGTTTCCATCAAATTACATAATTCTTGCTCCATTTGGTGTTTACTATCAATCTTTATTTTTTCTTTATTATTGTTAGGCCCTTTTTTTGCAAATGGGTTTTGCAACTTAAACACTCTGGTTCTTTTTTGTTTTGTTTTGGTGTTTTGGCTTTCCTTTTAATTGAATATTCCTGACAACTTCTTGCTTCTGAAGAGCTGAGGAGAGCAGGCAGAATCCATCATTTCCTTGGAGGGGACTGTTACTTCCTGGTGAGATGACACACTGCAGAGAACCACCCTATGTCTTTCTACTCCTGTATGTCTCTGTGTTGGGAGTGGGGTGGGGGGCTTCTATGTGCTTAAATTCCAGCCCCCACTTTTTTTCCCCACTCACCTCTGCTTTAGCAAAATGTGTAGCCTCTCTTTTCAACTCCTTGTTTGCATTATCTGCTGCTGTGGGGGGAGGCTCCCCAGCACCCCCACTCCAACCCAAGAAAGGAGCTATTCCTTTTGCTGAACACCAGTCTCCTTCTCTCATAGTGGGACTAGGTAGTGGCACAGAGGAGCTGGGGGAAGTTCGGCAGTGCAAAGTAGCAGGGCTTCTGAGGGCTCTGAGCCACATGTGGGCCAGCAACCCAGGGGCTTCTTTCTCTGGCCCTCTTCTCTGCCCACGCTTCCTGTCTGGGTTTAGCTTTGGCCCTTAAGCACGGCTGGCACATCCTCTGGGGTAAAAGGGGCCCCTTGGGGGCCGTGGGGTGTGTTATTCTTTTTAGGCTTTCTCTGTGGTGAGGAGGGTGCAATAGAAAGACATCTGGTCGCCCCATGGGAGCAGCCTGTCCCTGGACTAGTTCTGGTGGATTACCTTGGGGTCTAATCAGGAGACAGAAGGCATACCAGGTATTAGAATAGTGAGGTTTTCATAGAAAGACATTGTTAATGAAAACGAAGTATAAAGTTGTTGTTGACTAGGTAATTGAAAGGGCAAAAAGAGAACTCGAAGGTACCTCAGAGGTAGCAAGTGCAGGAACCGCACCCCTGAGGCTGAGGGAACAAAGGAAGAAGCTGGAAATATCAAAATCTAGAAACTTAGAGGAGGGGCCCCATACTGCTGAAACTCAGAGCTGTGAGGGTGGGCACCACTCAGCTGGTGCTGAAGTCTCTGAGCTCAGAGGAGGGGCCTGTGGGGCTGGACTCCTGGGAGGTGGTATCTGGCTGGCAGAGCTGACAAAGGTGCAGCTGGCAAAGCAGATATGCGCTTTATGGAGCCCCAGCGTCAGCGTCACAGAACAGAGCATAGAAGAGCAGGTTTGGAGCTGAGAGAATAAATTAGTAACTGGACAACAACTTAAAAACTGGCACAAGTCCTTTTTTACTCTCGAGCCTGCCCTAGGGCAGCGCTTCTCAACTCTAATGCAAGTGTGAATCACCTGGGGATCTCATTAAAGTACAGAAGGTCTGGGATAGGGCCTAAGATTCTACATCTTTGACAAGCTCCCAGGTGATGCACATGCCTTGAGCAGCAAGAGCTAGGAGGCCTTGAAGAACCCGGTACTTGCACCTTCCTGCTAGATGTGGACAGCAGTCTTCCGCAGGAGTCCCTTGCTGGGTTAGCTGTGTCCTTGTGACACCCTTTATGCAGGCATGTGGTATGCCCTTCTCTCCCACGTTCCTTACTCCCGGACTTTCTCATTTCTTTCCTCCACATCAAATTTGTCAGGACTTTGCTAGCTGATGGGAATTTGGAGTGGTCACAGGTTAAAGCCTGCACTCTTCTAAGTGACATTAACATTTTCACCTGAGTCTTTTCACGCCTTCAGTCAAATAGGGAATATAGGAAGGGAGCCCATTTGGGCTATTCTCAAATTGTTCCTTATTATAGACCTGAAGATGATGCCATATTGATGACTGCCATTTTGTGATAGCTGTAGAGGGTGTTTATTCTCCAATATTCTGTTGAAGAGCTGAGAAAGAATCCCAAACATGTATGTACATGATCTCCACAAAGGCTCTCAGTACCATATCCATGTTTTCACAAGGGGATCATTTTGCCAAGTAAGTTTGAGGAGAAACAATGTTGTCCTTAAACAGCTTGAATGACAACACCAGGCTTCATAAATTGAAGTATAACAAGCAGGGTGGCAGCCTCAGCCCAAAAGTGGAAACCTGGGAACATCTTGAGAAAACAGCAGCTAAAGAATAAACTTCAAGCAGCCATGGCCAGCACAAACTTCTGGCAGCTAGCTATGGGGTGTCATGTTGGTGCTGGGCCTAGTAGCTCCCTGGGTGGACTCAGCCACCGATTTCCTTCTGCAGGGAGTATGTGAAGCTGGCCTTGTGCTTCTTTATCACAAGTGAACTCTCACATGTGGAAAGAGAGGGTATGAAGGTGAGTGAGCAGTTAAAGATAAATATTGAGATTGGAATATCTCAAGTGGAAGGTCTATTTGCTGCCCAGGTCATTTATGCTTTTCAGGACGATGCCCACTGGAAAACCATTTTCCTGGGATCTGAAGTTACAGTGTTTCAATACCTTTCCCCATTCATATATTGAGAATGTAATTTTATGTGCGATCACTGTGACCTTCTGAAATAGGGGCAAAAATGACTTTTGGGGGTTCTGATTTTACAAATGAGAGAACTGGAGCACAGAGATGGTAAGTGACTTTCTAGGGTCACAAGGTAGCCAAATTGTGATCCAGGCCCCTGACCTAGAGAGATATGTCCAAAGACCCCAGAAATCTGGCTCCTAGAGTCTGAGGGCTATACTTTGGTCAGCAAAGTTTTTCTGTATAGGTCCATATAGTAAATATTTCAGGCTTTGCAGGCCATAGGGTCTCAGTTGCAACTATTCAACTCTGCTCTTGTACCACAAAAACCAGCCATAGACGGTATGAAAACAAATACGTTTGCCTGTGTTCCAACAAAACTTTATAACAACAGGCAGAGGGCTACATTTGGTCAACAGGCTGTGGTTTGCCAACTCCTGCTATATACCAATGGCAAAATTTGAAAACATGATACATGTACATGATTTAATTCTTTTCGGAATTGAGAAGGGTAAAGACTACGAGTTAGGAAGATAGGAAGTGAGAATAGGAGAGAAGGAGGAGTAGGAGATAAGATGGATAAGGTAGGTGGAGGGAGACCATAGATAAAAAGAAAAAGAAAAAAAGAAGGAATAGGCATTAAGACAACTTTGATTTGAGGGGGACTTACCAATAAGATAAAAGAAACATGAGTTTGGAACCTTACCTAGGGCTGTGTGAAAGACAGTACAATTTTATCATAGTTTTTCTGTGCAAGATGAATTCGCTTTTCTCAAATGATTTTATTTTCAAATGACAAACTTAGAGCAGGTACAGTGAAGTTTGTGATATTAAATCACTGTCAAGTTATGCCTCTGTAAAAATAATTGTCCAACTGACTCTATCAGCTGAGTAACAACAATTTAAAAATACATAATTTATGACCAGGAATGATGAAATCTAGAAAATATTTCCCAGGAAAGAAATATGTTTTAACTGCTCAATAGAAAAACAAGTCCTTTGTTATTAATGCACTGATGCTTATGACGTCTTCACTATCTCAGAGATTAAAGGATTTCTTGGAGATGTCGAGTGCCTGGTATTGCTAAAGCTTTTGGAAAGTTTTGCAGACAGATCTTATTGTTTTGCAAACATTTCCCCCTTCTACATACTTTGAAAAATGATTTCAGATCTCTTTCGAGAAGCTTTCTTTTTCATAGTTTCCTTATTGGCTTTATTGCTTTCCTGTGCCAGCAAGAAAACCATCTGAGCCAGCAGCACAAAGACTTAAAAACATTTGAAGAAGCAATCATTGCTGCCACTTTAGGGAATGTATTTTTCTAAAAACACGGGAACCTGGGGGCTGAGGAATTGTATGACTACAGATGGTGAGCTGGGTCAAGTGGGACTACTTCAGAATTTTGGAGTACGCCCTGTGTCTAGAAATCCTTGTGGGTGTTGAATGCCTCCCTTTGTGGGGCAGTGTGGTGTAGTGGTTATGGGCACTGGATTTGGACACAGACCACTTTGGCTTGACTCATATCTCTGCTACTGATTGGATGGCCAATCCTAGACCAGTTACTCATTCTGTCTGTGGCTCACCCTCTTCATCTGTGAAATGGACATGATAATATCAATATCTATCTTAAAGAATCTTTATAAAGATTGAAAGAATTAAAACACATGCGAGCACTTAGAATGCCTGGCATATAGAAAACACTCAATAAATGTTACTATTACAATTAACGAGAGGAAGACAAGAATCACAACAAATCAGGTTTTTTTTTGTGTGTGTGTGATTTGCGAATTATTTCTGTTATTGTTTTTTAATTTTTTTAACTTTTAAGTTCAGGGGTACAGGTGCAGGATGTGCAGGTTTGTTACACGGGTGAACATGTGTCACGGGGGTTTGTTGTACAGACTGTTTAATCACCCAGGTATTAAGCCTAGTGTCCATTAGTTGCTTTTCCTGATCCTCTTCCTCTTCCCACCCTCCACCCTCCACCCTCTGATAGGCCCCAGTGTGTGTTTTTCCCCTCTATTTGTCCATGTGTTCTCATCAACAAATCAGGTTTTCTTTTGAAATTTTGTTACCTATGGAATGGTGTATATGCATGTGTGTTTCCACCTAGGCTGTTAAATATTGGCAGTGGATAACCTTATAAGGTATACATGTAAATGCAAAATTGTCATGACAATTTTTGTGCAGAGGTGATATTGCAGCTAATGAGATTTTAATCAAAGCACAATTATTGCTGATTGAAAGTTGTCATCAGCTTACGTAACATAGAAAGACCCTGTCTCTACAACAAAAATTAAAAAAAAAATTAGCTGGGTATAGTGGCCCAGGCTTGTAGTCCTAGCTACTTGGGAGGCTGAGGCAGGAAGATCACCTGAGCCCAGGGGTTCAAGGCTGCAGTGAGCTATGAGTGCACCACTGCACTCCAGCCTGGGTGACAGAGCGAGATTCCATCTCTAAAAAAGATTAAAAAGGAAGAAAGAAAGTTGTCATGACTGTTAATGTATTGTTAGGTGAGATTAATCATATTTTAATGCTAAACTTTAGCTCAGACATCTCCTCTTAGTTCTAGACCCCTTTGGATTAATGGTACCTCAAATTCAACATATCCCAAACTTATCTCAAACTTGTTCCAATTCCTGCATAACCCAACTCAGTAAATATATCAGTATCTATCCAGTTTCACAAACCAGAAACTTGGGGTCACCTTTGACCCTTCAGTATCTTTCACCAGATCCAATTCACCAGCTTGCCAATTTTAACTCCTGCCATGGTCTGAATGTTTGTGTCCCCCCAAAAATTCTTATGTTGAAACCTAATCTCCAATGTCATAGTATTAAAAGATGGGGCCTTGAAGAGGTGAGGAGGTCATGAGGGTGGAGCCCTCATGAATGGGATTAGTGTCCCTATAAAAGAGGACTGAGAGAGCCTCCTTCACCCCTTTCACCATGTGAGGATGCAGCAAGAAGGCGCCATGTACGAGAAAGTGCGCCATCAGCAGACACCGAATTTTCCAGAGCCTTGGACTCCTCAGCCTCCAGAACTGTAATAAATAAATGTTTGTTGTTTATGAGCTACCCAGTCTATGGTAGGTTGTCATAGCAGCCTGAATGAACCAAGACACCTCCTAAATATCTCTCAAATTGGGCATATCTTTCCATTACCATTATTCATAACTATCGTAATCCAAGCCATCTTATCTCACATAAACTACTAGGTTAGCCTCATTGGTCTACGATCATCCATTCTTTTCCACATTAAATCCATTCTACCCAGTCTGGGCAACATAGTGAGAGCCCAACTCTACAAAAAATTTAAACTAAATTAGCTGGATGTGGTGGTCTGTGCCTATAGTCCCAGCTACTTGGGAGGCTGAGGCAGGAGAATCGCTGGAGCCCGAGTTTGAGATTACAGTGAGCTATGATTGTGCCACTGCATTCTAGCCTGGGTGACAGAGTGAGACTCTGTCTCTGAAAATAATAATGGTAATAACAATGATACTACTACTACTACTAAAAATCCCTTCTTGTTAAAACTCAGATTCAGCTTTATTCTTTTAACTGGCATCCTGCTGGATTTACTAGTGCTTTCCATTTATCCCCTCTGTAAAATATACAATCCATGCGCACTGCATACTGACTGCTCATTGTTAGTAGATGACTCTTCAGGATGCTCACATATTTCTGTCCCTACCTGTGAAGCTGTGTGTTTACTAAGAATCCCTAACCTGTTTTTGTCACTTTTTGAAATAATTACATAATTTAATGAACCATTACATAAGTTGATGAAACATGAACACATTCATATTTCAGAGAGGGAGGTTTTTTTTTCTAAAAAAATTAGATTGAATGCTTTCGGAAGACTCAGTAAAGGCAGGTTGCTATAAAAATTGCTGTTTAATTAGGTATAAGTGATAAAACTGCAAAATATCTCAGAAAATAAAACTCTAGGAGGATTCTGCACTCAGAATGCTTGCAAATGTATTTAATTCTTTCTTTAAAAAATTGAAATGGAAAATTGTAGAAAACGCCGTATAGAGAGAAACAGGCCAAGGAAAGACATTCATCTAACCCACATTTAAAACACAAAGTTGGCCAGGTGCGATGGCTCACGCCTGTAATACTAGCACTTTGGGAGGCTGAAGTGGGTGGATTGCCTGAGCTCAGGAGTTCGAGACCAGCCTGGGTAACATGGTGAAACCATGTCTCTAGGAGAAATACAAAAAATTAGCTGGGTGAGGTGGTATGTGCCTGTAATCCCAGCTACTCGGGAGGCTGAGGCATGAGAATCGCTTGAACCTGGGAGGCGGAGGTTGCAGTAAGCCGAGATTGTGCCACTGCACTCCAGCCTGGGTGACAGAGTGAGACTCTGTCTCAAAAACAAAACAAACAAACAACAAACAACAACAACAAACCACAAAGTCTGGGATCTGCATGGAAAGAGTGGTGAATGGATGCACATTTTGAATAAAATGGTAAAGGTCTTCATGTATAATTTTTAATGATTCTTATTTTATGGAGCTTTTCAAACCAACTGTTTAATTATCTATATGGATTACATATCATCATATCATACCCTGAACTTAATATATTTGAATTCCTGCTTCTCTGTTTATCTTAGATTATAGTTCAAAACCCTTAAAATGGTTGACGAGGTCTAGTCTAGGTGAGTTGGCCCAACCTCATATTGAAACCTCAAGGTCATCTTGAAACTTGCCTCTCTCACCTCTATACTTCATTCAGTCCCTGGTACTAGCCATACAGTTTTCTTTCACAGGGACTTTCAACGTCCTAAGTTCCCTCTGCCCAGAGAACTCACCCCTTTTCTCTTCATCCCTCAGATCATTCCCTGATCTTCCTGAGTAGGTCAGATCTCTGTGGTGTTTGCTCTTGTCACATCACTTAACTCTCTATCATAGCTTTCAGCTCAATTGCAATTTTACGTTTATTTTGTATTTGACTCGTATCTTCTGTACTAGTTTCCTAGGGCTGCCATAACAAATTATCACAAACTTGGTTTAGAACAACATAAATTTATTCTCTCACCATCCTGGAGGCCAGAGGTCTGAATCAAGATGTCAGCAAGGCCATGCTCCCTCCAACGGCTCTAGGGAAATGTCCTTCCTTGCCTCTTCCAGCTTCTGGTGGCTCCTTGTATTCCTTGGCTTGTGGCAGCATCACTGCATTCTCTGCTTTTGTCTTCATGTGGTCTTTTCCCCTGTGTCAATTAGTCTTTTTCTTCTGTCTCCTATAAGGACACTTATTGGATTGAGGGCCCACCCTCATTCAGGATGATCTCATTTCAAGAAATTTACCTTAATTATATCTGCAAAGACCCTTTTCCAAATAAAGTTATACTCATAAGTTTTGAGTGTGCATATCTTTTGGGGGGCGACTATTCAATCCATTAGGTCTACCTACCCCAATAGACTCTCAGTTCCACAATGGCAAGAATTATGTCAGTCTTTGCCTATTACACTGCCTGACACATAGTAGGTGCTCAACAAATATTTATTCCTTGAATGAATAAATGGATCATCTTTTGAAGTGTCTAAACTTACTAAAATTATTAATCAATTAAATGGAAGTATTGGACTACTGAAATGCTGATGTAGGTATGCTGATCACATTTTTAAAGCAAACAGAATTCATTAATTTTTATAAAATAAAAAATTATCTTGCTCTACAAAGCAAGTACCTGCTATTTTTTAAGTGTACCAAGCCCTCCTTTCCCTCCTCCAATTGACCACTTATTTCACAATCCTTTAGAATAAAACTTGAAGGTCTAAGATCTAATTCCTTCTGGTTTAGTATCATTTATCTAAAATTTAAAAAAGGGTCTACTGATACTGGCCCAGTGAACCTTTAGTGATGAAGAGATAACTATGGGCATAATAGGAGAGAAGGAATGACAGGAGACCATGCAAAGAGTTAGGACTCATACTCTCTATCTCATAAATGTAAGCACTTCAAAGTAAGTGTCCTTTAAATACAGCATCTTGAAGTCATGCATTTCTTGACAGCGTTATTGCTGTTTATGACTATTACAGCTTCTAATAATAGTGAAGATTTCACCAAGAGACAAAGGACAAAAATTCTCAACAAACCCAAAGCATATCCATCTCCCAAATGTTTGAAGCTCAGGCTGCCCATTTTATTTAAATTTTTGCCTGGAGTCAAATGTGGCACAGCCAGTGTGGTTTCAGCATCGGATGTACACATCCTACAATTATAGAAAAGTATATTTATATTATGAGCTACTGGGCAGAAGCTGTGCCTGGGTTTCCAGACATTATTTGGCATTCTGGAATGTAAGAAAACAATGAGAGGCAGCACAAACGATAATGGTTGTAGAGGTGTCACTATTGACCCCCTTCATGAAACAGTTCCCTGTTAGGGGAGATTAAGGCTGACTAGAAGCAAGTCACTGGATCAAGGGGTCCTGTCCTCTTCCTGGTGAGAAACAATGATCAATTTCTATGAAGTCTTCTTTTAGCTGATGAATATGGGAGTGGGCTGTTAGCTTCATTTTCGTTCCCAAGAGCTACAGAGAGGAGGAGCTTGGGTGCCAACCAGGAAAGGCTGCCATGTGCATTAGCAGATAATTGCAGTAGCAATTTATCATTTGTTAAGTGTCTAGAAGGTCCCAAGCGTTTTTCCTATATTATAGCAAATCCTCACAACAACCTGGTATGGTAGAGATTCCTAGCTTCAATTTATAGACAAAGAAATCAAGGCTCAGAGAGGCTAAAAAAAATTGGCCTTTAGTCACACAGCTAATAAATATCTCTTAGAATTGGAACCCAGACTGTTTGGCTCCAGAGCCCATATATTTTCCACTTTGCCAAGGTGCCTTCCAGAGTTTGCTCTCTAAAGAGAAGAGCCAGTCCTTTGGTGACTTATTGCTAAGAGGGTCTTAGATGGCACTTGGATTTTTTGCTTTTCAAACTGAGATATTCACACCAGCAGGTGTATGACAGGCCAGGGTAAGCGAAACCACGGAATAAACTTGATGCATCTTTCATGCAAAATCATCTATGAGGTCTATTTTATATGAAAATAAACTTTTTAAGATGAAACAAAAGATTGAAAATATATTTCCAGCTTTTGGAAACTGCTTTGGGCTAAACCATCAGATGCCAGATGCGGGGAAAATAGAAATCACATTCATCCTTCTCTACCTTGAGAAGGGCTTCTATAGGAAAGTTCGAGAAATAGTGCAATAACATGGGAAAACTCAGTTGTGGGAGTATATCAGTCAGTGCTCAGTTAGGAAAACAGAATTAGTCTAGGTATTTCAGAGCTAATTTGATATAGGAAATTGTTTACAAAAGAATTGGCAAAGTGCAAGGAGCAAAAAGGGAAAGTTAGGTACCACAGAGAGTAGCCACTGCAAGAAGTTACCCTAGGGACTGGAGGAACCATTACTAGGCCTGGAGGAACAAAAGGTAAGAGGTGATGTTTTCAGAGCTCAGGAGCATATTTGTCACTGAAATTATCCACTGCTGCAGCTTTTGGAATCTTGTCACTCTTGAAAACACCAAAGGCCACTGAAGTCTGCAGCTGCCCATCATGTCAAGATCTGCTAATGTCACTGTAGTACCCAGTGGCTGGCAGCCACCAGCAATTGCCCATCATCACAGCTGCTGGAAAAATAGAAGGCCATCTGCTGAGTCAGAGATGCCACCAGAAGCAGGAGAAAAATGTCTTCTCCCTTCCTTCCACCTTCCTATGTCCCCTCATTCCTTCCCATTGGCAGAACCTAAACTGAGGCCAACAGGCCATGGAGTCTGGGAAATGTAGTTTGCAGGTTTCCAGTCCCCTCCAACAAACAGATGAGTAAAGAAGGATAGGAATGGTGCAGTCAGGCAATTGACTCACCATAGCCTATTATGTGTTTAGTAACATATTTCCATAAAGGTTTACCTTATATTCCCCATCCCCCCAGGAAGTTAAGAAATGTGTATCTCATTTGAGAGAAGTATATACAAGTATTCTATGCTTTCCCAAATCTATTTGGTTCCTGAGTTCAGATAGCAAGAGTTTGTATAACAAGTTCAGATAGCAAGAGTTTGTATAACAAGTTCAGATAGTGAGGAATACTTTTTTTCTTTTTCTAAAGCAACAAGCCTTTATTATGTGCGCCAGTGTCAGGCCTCACATATAGAATCATGGAAGTGCTGAAGGCATCCAATGGATTCACTTCTTGATCCAGCAAGCAATCATATGATGACCTTACTGAGAATAACTTCCTCAGGGAAGGGTTCAGAGTAGTTGCACATTATGCTGCATGGTTAATATGTATTCTGCAAAATGTAAAGCTTTTATATGCCAATATTTTCTTTTTGGCAAATGACGTATACTACAGCCTCCTTTTTTATAGCTTTGCAATGCCTACATACATTGGAGGCTTTGAGTAGTTCTGTAGGTGACAACCACCCAATTTAATCTCATCTTATTTGATCTTGGAAGTCTCTTTTTACTGACTGCCGTCAGGGCCCTATGACCTGCTGCCACAGGGAACCACCATCAGGGCTGTCAGCCAACGTGTGAAACATGTCCAATTTTTTCTTTCAGGAAAGTGTAATGTAAACTCTGAACTTAATTCTTTGGCTCTAGCTTTCCTTGCTTTGTAACTTTGACAAATTGTTTTCACCCTCCAAGCCTTCATTTCTTTATCTACAAAATGGGGTAGTGGGGGGGCAGGGGGGCGTGATGGCTGACGCCTCTAATCTCACCACTTTGGGAGGCTGAGGTGGGCAGATCACTTGAGCCCAGGAGTTTGAGACTAGCCTGGGCAACATGGTGAAACCCTGTCTCTACAAAAAATACAAAAATTAGCCGAGTGTGGTGGTGTGCACTTGTGGTCCCAGCTACTCAGGAGGCTGAGGTGAGAGGATCGATTGAGCCTGGGAGGCAGAGGCTGCAGTAAGCAGTGATCATGCCACCGCACTCCAGCCTGAGTGACAGAATGAGACCCTGTCTCAAAACAAAACCAAACAAACAAAAAATGAAAAACAAAATAGAGCAGGTGATATCTATTTCACAGGCTTCTTCTAAAGACAAAATGAGATTATATGCATGCTCTATGGCAAATTGTAAAGTATCTCACCAACCCAAGGATTCTAGGCTTCTCTAAGGTCTACTTGAGGTCCCCAACCCTTAGGGTTGGTCATGATGCCTCTCTGCAGTGTGTCCTCTTGAACAAGATCTCAGTTCTGGAGCCCTTTCTCCTCCTTCCTGCAATTCAATACTTACCTGGGGCTTGTCACAATCTTCTGGCTCCAGCTCTCAGGTGAATCCTGGAAGTCATAACTGATTAATTTGGCCTTCTCTGTCCCCCTCTAAACCATCCTAGACTCTGTTTCCAGAGATATCATTCTGAAACACATTTCTGATCTTTTCACTCTCATATTTAAAATAAAACAAAACAAAATTTTCATTAACTCCCCTTTGCTTACCATATCAAATTCAACCCTTCTTAGGTAGATAGTCCCTTTTCTAATCTTATCTGCCCCTCACCTGTAGCATCAAAGTTCCTAGTCATCCAGTACACCCCTTGCTCTCTACTAAAACACTAAGAGAGCTGGGTGCCAATTTTGGCAGAGCTACTTATCAGCTGTGTGACCTTGGACATGTTACTTAAACTCTCTGTGCCTCAGTTTTCCTCCTTGGTAAATGGGGATAGTAATAATACTTATTTTATGGGATTCCTTTTTAGGATTACATGAGGTAATGCGTATTAAGTTGTTAGTACTGTACGTGGCATTATTAAGTGGGCAGATAATGTCATTTTTTTTTACTATTCATATTCTTGTTACTATCAGACCCTCATAATTTCCTTTCTCTTCTCCAGCTCTTTCTTCATCCAGGGATGACTTTCATCTTAAATTAATCACTTAAAATATTACTCATTTGTTTTTAATGTAACTTGGACAAATTATTTTAGCACTCTCAGCCTTTGTTTCTTCATCTATAAAATAGATAAAGTCATATTTACCTCATAGGCCTTTTCTGTGGGATAAATGAGATTATATGAAAGCTCTATGGCAAATTGTAAAGTATCTTGCAAGCTTTCTCTATAAGCATTCTTTGACTATTTTCTGATTACTTATCTTCACTTTGATATCCCCTGAAAATGATATCCTCATAGGATTTTTGTACTTTATTTTTGGTATTTGTCATATCACAGCCTTGTTATAATTTGCCTTGTTATTTATATACATATATAGATTGAATACTTCTTAAAGTTAAGATTGATGTCTACAGCTGATGCAGTACAAGGCAGCAAAGTAAGTTTGCTTAATTGAGTTGAAACCCAAATTTATAATACAGCTTTAGTTGCTTTAGTCGATAACATGGGTTAGTATATTTTATTTGCACATTTCTTTACCCCAGGAAAGGGATCTCCAAAGGTGGGATTTCAGCCTTCACTGAATAGGCTATTAGTATAGAACGGTGCTGTTCCAAGAGTGGTTTCCAGACCAGCAGCAGTAGCATCAGCAACTGGGTGCTTGTTAGAGCTGCAGAACCTTGGGGTCCACACCAGTCCTACTGAATCATATTCTCTGGGGCTGGGTAGGAATCTGTGTTTTAACAACCTGCTAAATTCTTATGCATGCTAAAGTCTCAGAAGCATTGGCATAGACAGTATGCATGAAAAAAATTTTAATTTTCTTCATTTGGCATTTTATAGAGGAGTGCCTATTTGTAACAGTCTGTTTGATCAAAGGCAATTTATTTTAGCAAAATGTACCATGTTTTCAAGTAAGCAAAATTTCTTAGAATTTAACAGAATTTCCTCTAGTTCCTCAATGTATGAGGAGTAGTAATTTTTATTGGTTTATCATATCTATGGTAAATTTTAATTTCAAACAGACAAACAGAGAGAGAAAAAAGACTAAGAGGTAAAAATGCACCGACTGGTACTTACTTAATCAAGTCTATAAAACTGTGACTTGTTTTTGCAAGAATGTGAGGCTGTTGATCGTATCCTTCTTAGAAGGGCTATCCCAGACTGTTAAATGGAAAAAAATAAAAACATCTTAAGTGCTCTCTTTTTACACTTTGAAGGCCTTATCCTTCCATACTGAAAAATGGGGATTCTATATTGCAAACAGTAATGGTTCACGGCTGGAACCTGTTATAAATGTCGTCTTCCTGGCTGTGGGAATAAACACTTCAGAGCTTAGATAGTAATTATTGTCACATGAAAAGCAGGGAGGCATATTATAACTTCTCAACTATCAGAAAGCCCTCTTCTTGCAAATGGCAGCACTTCACAGGGACTTTTACACTGTACCGTTTATAATTTTCATGGCTGACCTGTTATTTTAAAATACCAACAGGAAGATTAAGAATGTTGACAGGAAAGCAGTACCAACCAGTGCCCTTTGGTCCTCCTAAACTTGAACCAGAAAGCTCCCTTGCCTTTTAAGGAAGATTATAATCTGCTAAAATAGAAAAAGGAATGACAAAAGGATTATGTCCTATAATAAGTTTAGGACAATCCAGAATTTTCCTCAAGTAATTGCAGACTGCAGTGTGATTGTTTACATGTGTTTGTTCTGACTGGGCAATTTGGGCATAGATTGTTTCTATACAAGAGTAGGACAAAGGATGGAAGAGATTTTTGCCTGAAAGTTTGATCTGTTCCTGAACTCTGGACTGTTTTGGGACCTCATCCTTTGGTAGATTGCCAATGAAATAAATCATACAAGACTTTTGTGAAACATGTATTACCTCAGGACATTGGGACTTCTAAGCAGATAGAACTAAATGGGATTAAGTAAATTAATACTTGTAAAGCACATTGCATAATGCCTGGCACAGGGCAACTGCTATATAAATGTTTGCTAAATGGGACATTCTACTTTGAAAAAAGATAAGTTCTATCTATCTGTATTTCTAGAAACATTTTGGATTAGAAAATGAATGGATCTTGAAAGAAGGGTATCCTAGGGTTCAGGCTGTAGAACCCCACAATGCAGTTGGCACCAATTATCTTTTTAGCTGGTGACTACCATATATGCCAAATTTCTACTTAAGATTCCTTGTGGCAATGCAGAGTTGCAGAAAGCACATTGCATTTGGGGTCTCATTCTAGACATAGCATGGCCACCTATTAGGTAAGAACCCTGGGCAAGTCCCTTCACTGCTCCCTGATCCTCATTTTCCTTAGATGTAGAGGCTCACATTAAATACGTCTAAGAACTTTGTAAACTTGAAAGCATTATTCACATGGATGGTTTTATCCTCAGGTATTTACTTCTGGTATAACTGTGGAGTTGGGGAAGCTTACGTATTTGGTGAGTCACCAGGGATGAATAGCTGAGTTGACATATTTTCCAGAGGAATGGCGGGATGCTACAGAAAGAATGTCAGGAAACTCCTTTTGAATGAAATGGCATGGTGGGGGAAGGAAGAGAATCCCTCAGTTGCTGCCACAAAAACTTTGTCAGAAATTAATGGAAAACATTTATTGTAATTGTCACAGCTTCTTGCCTATCTAGCATGCATTCTGCCTTATTTTCTAACAGAACTATGCATTTTTTTTTTCAGCCATGTGTCCCGGGGGAAGCTAATCTCATCCACCTCTTCAGGGATGCCTGATTGACTTAAGGTTATTCCTATTGTCCTTAAATGGACACATGATCAACTCTGGCCAATGAGACTGAAGAAAGCTGCTGAGGGGACTTCTGGGAAAAGTTTATTCACCCCCAAGAGGGAACCACAAAAAGAAATAGTCTCTCTTTTACTTGTGAGCTAAAACCAGCCATCCCAACTGACATGGGACTTCCCATAGATTATCTTATCTATCATCACAGCAGTCTTCAGGATAGGTGGTGTTGTCCCCACTACATGGAATGCGGAAACCAAGAGGTTAAGTTGCTCAGGGTCATCCAACACCTAGGTGGAAGATTTAGAACTCAAATTGAGGTCTGTTCAACTTCAAAGGCTGTGCTCAAGTTGTTGTTGTGGTCTAAACTTTGCCTCAGATGAAAACTTGTCAAGAGGCAGTATATTTACTGTGCTGTGGCCATGAAGCTAGCAGAGACTGGGAGCTGGATGGTCTAAGGGTTTTTCTTTCTTCCTTCCTTTTTTTTTTTTTTTTTGATGTTGGCTTTGCTGTCTAGCATTTGACCTTTCTGGACCTCCATTTCATCATGTGTAAGACAGTTGGACCAGATGTTTATTGAGGTTCTTTTTGGCTTTGAGATCTTTCGAAATAACTTAGTAAATAACAGGGAGGGATAAGAGAAAATGAAAAAACATACATTTGGTATCTTGAGAAAGGGCACCAGTCAGGATTTCCCCTTTCAGCCTGAGGTTCAGAGTTACAATGCATCAGTGATATTGCTGAAGAACAGCAGAAAGTTCCACATGGCATTCAATGGAACAAACCAAACCAGCTAAGATCCTTGCTACAATAAGAGGAACAGAGCTAAAAAGAGGCCAGATAAGGGATATTTTCTGTAGGATACTCCTCATCAATCCAGCCAGCTTGATGGCTGAGTTCCTGAAGAGGGAGTTAGGCTCTGAGGAGCATTTGTGCTTTCACTTCCTTCCATTCCCAGAGTGCTTAAAACAGGGTGGGGCAGGGGTATATGAGGCATTTTTCAATACTTGACTTCTGTTTGCTTCCTATTGCTGGAAAAGTTTCTGTGATGTTATCACCAAGGATAGCAATAGTGCTTAGAGATTCTTCAGCCCTGAATCATGAAGGAGGGGCACCTTGCAGGAGACACTGAAGCTCTCTCATTTGGGGCCAAGAAAGGAGTGGAGACTCTTGTAGATAGCATGAGTCCATTAAGCCCCTTTCTGATCGATGTTAGTTTTCTAGGGCTGCCATCGCAAAGTATCACAAACTGGGTGGTTGAAAACCACAGTTTATTGTCTCACAATTTTGAAGGCTAGAAGTTGAAAATCAAGGTGTCAGCAAGGTCATGCTCCCTCTGAAACCTGTAGGGGAGAATCCTCCTTGGCTCTCTCCTAGCTTCTGGTGGTTGCTGGCAACCCTTGGCATTCCTTGGCTTGTAGATACATCACTCCAGTCTCTGCCTCCATCATCACATGGCCGTCTTCTCCCTGTGTATCTCTTCTCTTCTTATAAAGATACTAGTCATAATGAACTAAGTGTGCACATAAGGTTATATTCTGAGGAATTTGGGGCTAGGAATTCAATATATATTTTAGGGGGACATAATTCAACCATGCACCCTTCCAGGTAAACTTCTGCCCATACCTAACTGAGTTCTTGCTATATGAGGCAGTGAGTTTGTTTATCTGGGGTTGCTTTTCAAAGCCAGTCTTTATGTTTGTTGAAAAATGATTCTATCTTCAAGAAATTATGTGGGGCAAAGGAGGAGCTGGATGTTCCTGGAGCAGCAGCCAAAGGATGTGGTCCCCCAGATCAGAGCTTCTCAAATGTAGGATGCACACAAATCCCTGAAGAGCTTGTTAGAAAGCAGATTCTGATGCAGTAGGTCTAAGGTGAAACCTGAGATTCTGCCTTTCTGACAAGCTCCCAGGTGATGCTGATGCTGCTGGTTCCTGGGGTAGCAAGGCTCTAGATCTAGAATAGATGGTGGTCACATCTGTTTATGCAGAACAACTAAAATGTATCATTCTTGGGAAGTTTCAAAACTTCAGCTGTATACTAGCCAGAAAAATTCCCAGTAAACTAAGTCAAAATATCCCAAAATGGGAAAGAGCAATTCAATTATTTTTTTTCATGTGAGAATGAAGTCAGAAACATCTGTGTACATTCATCTGGATGAATACAGTGATTTCTAACTTCTGGACCACGCTGAATATTTGAGACGTGCATGTCAGAAAGATTGTTAGGAACAGACCGACTTCAAGATTTAGGGCAACCGAGCAACTTTTACCTCGGTGTGCTAGGAAAACATCATCTGGAGAAGCTTCAGGCCAGTGTTGACAGGGACTGACTACCTCCTTCTTTGAGAAGTCAAACAGCCAGATTTCTCTGGGTTCAAATCCTGTTGGGGTCTCAGTCTCAGGGCCCACCCAGATGATCTCTGAAGACTGCAGCTGTGGCTTTGCTCCCACCCACACCCATAACCCTCCTTGCTTGCCACTTCCCTTAGCCCCTCAATGATTCCCAGATGCTCCCCATCCATGCTAGTCAGAGGCTGGACCAGCATGTAGAAGGACCAGGTGGCGGAGCCAGGGTGTATCCCTTGGAGGGTCCAGCCTCTGGATGAACTTCTGCAGAGCAGGTTCCAGAGAAGAGAAATCCTTTTGTGATGTCAGAGGCTGGCAATTTGGTTTTCCAAGTTCAAGAATGACCTGATTATTTCCAGCTCGAAAACACCCATGCAATATTGGATATCTTACAATACTTAGTTGGAAGTTTCTAGGAAGATAGTTGTCTGAGTGTTTGGCACGGTGCATCTTTTGGGTCAGAATGTTAGTTTGTTTCCATGGTCAGTACTGTGACTATAGGATTTGTAATGAAATCCAACTGTGTCAGACTACAAATCCCTGTAATGTCTTCTCATAGTTGAAAGAATGGGGAGAAAGAGAACAGCACAGAGAGTTTTGGTTACCTATTGCTGTGGAACAAACTACCCTAAAACTTAGTGGTTTAAAGCAACTACTATTTTACATGCTCATGATTTTGTAGGTCAAGTATTTGGAGAGGCACGGTGAGGGTGGCTTGCCTCTGCTTCACAATGTCTGGGTCCTTGGCTTCGGTGGCTTGAATGGTTGGGAGTTGGTTGAGATGGCTCAGTTGGGGTCGTATGCTCGGGTCTCAGTTCTTTGCCATGTGGCTTCTCTATGTGGCTAGCTGGGCCTTACCATGGTGGTCTCATGATATTTAGGCTTCTTATAATCAGACAGTGGAAGCTTCCAGGTTTCTCTGCGGCTTGGTGCTCAAAGGCTTGGCTCAGAGCAAGCACATTGTCATTTCTGTCATATTCTATGGGTCAAAGCAAGTCACAGGGCATGCCTAGATTCAAGGGGAGGGAAAATAGACTCCAGATTTTGATGGGAGGAGTGGCAAAGAATTGGTGGACACTTTTAAGTTACACAGAGACAGAAGTGGAAAGAAACATTTTTGTTCATGTTCTATCCAGGTTCTGATCAGATTAGTTCAGCTCAAGCAGTCAACAGAGTCCCCTGTGATTCCTGGCCTCAAACTTCTAGTGGCCAATTTTTAACTTTAGGGTAGAGTCAGCAAGTGGCCTTTGAACCTTCAGCTACACACACTCACTTGGTCTTTTCATTTTTATTTTTCAAAACTTCCCTTTTGCTTTTCTGCCTTCCAATAGCAAGTCCTTTCTAGATGAAGGCTTATGTTCAAAAAAATTCTTTTATTACGTATTTTTGTTGTTTTATAAAAATCATCTAAGCAATACATAAATACCTTTTCATTTGCAAAATTATGATGATGTGGCAGTACACGTAGTAAAATGTAAAAGTGCCTCTTCACTTTGTCTGTCCATCTACTTACCTTCCCAGAAGCAACAACCGTAGTTTCTTGTCTCCCTTTATACTTTTCTCTATACATATATATTCAAGTATATGTACATATGCTCATACACAGCTTTTTTTCTTAAATAAGATCTACACTGAATTATTCTGCAAGTTACTTTTTCCATGTACTACTATGTCATGGTGATTGTTCTGTATTAATATATCCATGCACTTCTTTCTTTTAAACGGCTTCATATTATTCTATTGAATTGATGTGGTATAATTTATGTAATGACTCCCCTGAGAATGGACCTTTAATTGTAATTTTTTAAAAAAAAATGGCAATTGAAGTATTTTTGCATCTCTATGTTTTTGTACATGTGCATATATTTCTATACTTCTATGTGATAGATGCCTGGAGGTGTAATAGCTGGGTCAGATAGCATGGGCATTTTCACTTTCAATAGATACAGACAATTGATCCTCAAAATCTGGAATACCAAATAATACTCCTCCAATCCATTTCTCCATACCCTTGACAACAGTGAGTATTGCTAATATTTTTAATTCTTCCAGGTTGATTGATGAGTAAATATATCTCACCGTTGCACTTCTTTCCTGTAATTATTGGTTATTTATATTTTTACTCTGAAATATCCTCTGTCATCATTTGCGAAGTTAAAGAGTATGCTTCTTTTTATTTTTGCTAAATATTTATGGGAGCTTTTTATGTATTAATCCTTTGCTAATTCCTAAAATGAAATTCCCAGGTGTGAAATTGCTGGGTTAAGGGAAGGCTTTTTGACATTTCCTAGTTGAGTTTTAGGGAAACTTCTCAAGTCTTCCTTCAGATTACACTCTTGAAAGGGGGTAATCCCATCTCATTGAAGAGTTGAGTCTTATTTCTTGACAGTATACAAGCTTTCTGTATAAAAGAAATAAAGCTGTGAACTGTACACTACTATATTCTAAGGCTGTTGAGGACCAACTGTGATTAGCTACTTTGCAAATAATTAGCAAACTTCTTGAATGTAGCTGAGCTGATGGGGGCTCATTAGCCACTACCAGAGCCAAGGAAGATCTTTCATTCAATAATAGTATAACTTTTTCTTGTTCCTGAAGATTTATGAGGAGAATCTAGACTCTGGTTAGTTGCTGAGCTATTTTTTTTTTGAATACCTACTATGATCTAGGCACTGTTGTAGGCCCTGTTGCTTATTCTTATGATCTAGAATCTCCAAGGAAGAGGTCAATTTCTGAATATGACAGTACAGTTTGAAAAGGCCATTTGCAGTTCCAGATTTTTCGTTTTCTTTTTTGGTGATTTGAATTTTATGTTTTATGAGGCTGAGTTACAGAACTGTATCATTTAGCCACTAAATTTAGCTGACCACTTAGCCTCTGAACCTCAACATGGTTCCTGTGTTCTCTATTCACGTCAGGTACAAAGCAGTTAAAAATGTTTCTTTGTTAGACACAGCCATAAGTGAAAGAGAAAACATTGGTAAAAGTTGAAAAGGCAGATAACTTGTGGTGTGTGGACATGCACAGGAAATAAGCTACTCTTAAAGGAAATATGATTTAGGAGATAGCCAGGAGCTTGCACAAACATTTGTCATTTGAGAGTTTAGAAATTTGCAAAGGTTGCAGGCTATACCTTAGCAGTCTTCTGCACATAATACAGTTTAAACACATTTCACTAAAAAGTGGTGCTACAGAAACAATTGTGGTTAATTTGTGTTTCAGTTATTTGAAGGCTTTAAAATCCAGAACACCAAATTGTGTGCCATGAGTGACTGAAGAGTTGTAACTTTTGGAGGTGATTTTCATTGTTGTTTGTTCGTTGGATAGACTAATGACCAGTTGAAACTTTTGAAGCAAATGTGGGTACTTTGCACATGCATAGCATGGGTGTGTTGGCTATTGGTGCTCTCATTAATTGAAGGATCATAGCTAATCATAGTGTGATGCAGGCACATTGGATTTAAAGTATGAAGATTTTATTTGAGTCCTAGCTCTCTTCCTAATTGACTCTGTCAGCTGTGGGAAGTCACCTAATCTCAGTGCTCCATTTTCTTGTCTGCACAACTACAGATGCTGGTCACAGAATTTTGTAAAAACAACCTTTAGATGGGACCCCAACAATCTTTGGAAGGGAAGGTAGTTCACAAACATAAAAAGGCTGTTTCGGCTGGGTGCGGTGGCTCACGCCTGTAATCCTAGCACTTTGGGAGGCCGAGACGGGTGGATCACCTGAGGTCAGGAGTTCGAGACCAGCCTGGCCAACATGGTGAAACCCCATCTCTACTAAAAATACAAAAAATTAGCCAGGTGTGGTGGTGGGCACCTGTAAACCCAGCTACTCGGGAGGCTGAGGCAGGAGAATCTCTTGAACCCAGGAGGTGGAGGTTGCAGTGAGCCAAGACCGTGCCATTGCACTCCAGCCTGGGCAACAAGAGGGAAACTCTGTCTCAAAAAAAAAAAAAAAGCTCTTTCAATGTGAGTTTTTTATTTTGTCATAATAAAAAGAGGGGAATTGTATGCATGCATGCATTTATTCATCCATTTTTCCATTAACAGTTTCTGATTACCTGCCATGAGCCAGGCATTGTGCTAAGTGCTGGAATAACAAAATAAACAAGACCTGGTTTCTGCCTAGTAGGAGTTTACAGGCCAGTGGAGATGGTTGTCAAGATAATGTCTAGTCCAGTCAGTGCTGTGCTGGAGCTGGCTCATTCAGGCTTACAAGAGCTGACTGTTAAATTTTTAGAAATTCTGTCAGTGGGTTGTTAAACATGGCCATTACTAAAAATTCAGTTATACGGTAGTTGACTCCTATTATTTGTGGATTCCATATTTGTGAATTCACTTACTCACTAAAATTTATTTGTAACCCCCAAATCAATACTCGTGGTCATCTGTGGACATGTGCATGTGCAGAGTTGCGAAAAATTTGAGTTGCCCGACGTGCACGTTCCCAGCTGAGATTGAACAAGGGCTTCTTGTTTTAGCTTTCATACTATAAACAAGCGTCCTTTTCGTGGTATATTTAGTGCCAGGTTTTTCACATTTTTCTGCTTTTTGTGGGTGATTTCACTGTTTAAAATGGCCTCCAATTACGGTGCTGAAGTGCTGTCTAGTGTTCCCAAGCACAAGAAGGCTGTGATGTGCTTTATGGGGAAAACATATGTGTTAGAGGAGCTTCATTCAGGCATAAGCTGTAGTGCTGTGGGCCATGATTTTGATGTTAAGGAATAGGCAATAAGATATCTTAAATAGAAACACATATAAAATATAGTCAGTTGACGAAAATGCTTTGACCAGAGGCTCACAGGAACCCAACTCTGTATGTCTTCTAGAAATGTTGATTTGATATCTGCTGATTCAGTGTTTGCAGCAACTTTGCAGAACAAAAGTACCATGAATAATGAGAATTGACTGTATAAACTTACAGTAAAATAAATTATATTATACTAAAGGTAATAAATACTAGAAACTCTTCACTTCCTAATTATTTTGCTACATACTACTATTATCCGTGATCTTGAGATTATTTCTATTTTATCTGTATAGTAGAAATACTATATAATGGGGGGTGCTACTGTGCATTTCTTCCCAAACCCCCATGTTCAGTGACATCAAATCAGTAGTTTGACATTGGCCAAGGTGGGAGTATTTTACATCATGGAAATGGGTAATGGCTACAAATCAAGGCTTTTTCTCCCAGCTCCCACCCAGTTGTTAAACATTTACCAGTACACAACTGCCTTCAATTTTTTTTTTTTTTTTTCAGACAACAGTCCTTTGGCTCTTGGAGCCAACTTTCAGGCACTAGGAGGAAACCTAAAGTTATAGGGAGTTTATCTCCTTGTACCTCCACCTCAGGTCCATTAGCTAATGACTGACTGGTGTTCTCATGCCTCAGGGTGGGATTCACACTTCAGAGCATCCCTTGGGATCCAGATGAGCTGTGAGCCCCAAATGCTTGAGATCATACCCTTGTTTGGCTTCCTCCTCTTGCCTGCCTTGCTGTTTTCTTATCCTTACTGGTTTCTCTTGGGAGCTGTTCCTTGATAAATCACTTGCACACAAATCCAAGTCTAGGGTCTGCTCTTGAAGCACCCCATCTAAGACAGTACTCTAGCAAACCTGGGAAGGAAGTCATGGGGTCTGCAACCTGGGTGTGTGTAGCTCAGGTTGGCCCCAAAGATTGACTGATAGATCTTGATTTTCTGGTTCTAACTCTTTCTTAAGAAGCCTTTGCTTTCTGATTTTATCCTTCAATTTAAATGTTTAAATGACTTTTAACAGGCATGAATTCAGTTTTTCAAATTTTGTAGTTGCCACTTATGTGCTCCAGACATTCACATTTTGATAAAATATGAAAGATTACTGGAATATTCTTTACTCAGCTTAGCTTCTTGGTGGGTTTGTCTCTGCTGAGCTCAGCCAGTGGCCTTGAACTCTGACATGCAATAACAAATCAAGTTTTCATCAAATTCTTCTTAGCCTGTTCAGAAACAAAAACTCATAAGTAATGCTGCAATAACTTCCTTTGAAATTCTAATTGGCTCCACTTTGATAAAAATGTGATAAGCACTCAAGAAGCCCACTGTGCTGTTGTATACAACTGGAATATGATTCTCTTCATAGTTTTTTTTAAAATGTTTAAATTATTCTTGCTATAGAGTTAGCAAGTGCCAGTTTGGATGCATGGTCTGGGTAATTGTGCAGTAATTAAATGCTTGCCTGGGAAAACAATTTTAGAACACTGAATTGCTTTATTGCATTTTAAAAGGCTGAAAGGGACATTCAATCAGGTAGAGACTATATGTTTGTCTTCTAAACAAGACTTATCATAAATTATTCACATAGTCAAAGACTGAATTTGAAAACGAAGAAACTTGGGGACATAGGGCAATTATTGCTCCAACAGTCATTGCAGAGTTTAGTAGGCCTCATAAAAGGAGGCCTGTCTCAAAGACTCCAGGCAAGGTTTTGAGGATGAGGAAGAAGTGCTTCCTTAACTAATCTGATTTTTTTAAACTGAGACTGCTGGGAGATTTTGCTTACTCTCCTGGATGCCCCTGTGGCTCAAACAGCTCTGTAGGAGAAAGGGTTACCATCAACTTCTGTTCAATTATATAATTCAGAGGAAAGCATAAAAATATGACTTTGCAAAGTGTGACATAAGTGAGAGAAACATTAGTATAAACATTGGGCATCAGATGCTTCACAGGGGCTTTTAACTGTATTTATAATTTTGTATTTGCCCTGGAATTCTTTTTATTAAGGAATAATTTACCTACAGTAAAATGCATAAATCTTAAGTGTATAGTTTGATGAATTTTTATCTATACACTCATGTAATTACCACACAAATAGATACAGAACAATTTCATCACCCCAGAACATTTCCTCATCCTCCTTCCCAAATAACATCCTCTCCCAGAGGTAACTACTATTCTGATTTTTAAGATACAGATTAGTCTCATCTGTTTTTGAAATTCATATAAATAGATGCACTCTATTTTTTGGTCTGGTTTCTTTCACTTATCATAATATATTTGAGATTCATCCATGTTGTAGTGTGCATCAATAGTTCATTTTTTTTATTGCTAGGTAGTATCCAGTTGCATGGATGTACCATAGTTTGCTTGTCCAATCTCTAATTGATGAATTTTTCCTCAGTTTTTACTTGCAATGAGTTAAACTGCTATGGAACACAGTTTTATACACAGTGTACACAACAGGGCTGTTTGGGTACTTCTTTTAGATATATACCCAAGAGTGGCATTACTGGGTCTGCCTTTGAAAATTACTAAAAAGAAGAAAAGAAAAAAAGGATACCAATAGGAAGAGTGCAGAAAAAAATGATTGTCTTTCCAAAATCTGTTCTTAGCAAGGTGAGAAAGAAATCTTGTACTACCTGGTGGCATTGTTTCAGCATTTAGACTTGAACTATCTCAAGTTATTGCTTAGCCATGGCGGATCAGAGAAACAGAATTCAGGTTCTTTCTTGATGAGATACAGGCATTGTGTGTCTGAATGGATGGAAGTGTTCAAGAGCCCACGCAATGGAATGCTTGGTACCTTGGAGAACTGGATTAATTCGAGACTTGTCACCTGGAAACAGGACTGTCTGGTTCACCTTGGGATCACCTTTGGCCACGGATAATCAAACTGTTTAGGGGAAAGAGTGGATTACGAAACCTCAGTGCAGCCAAAGTACCATGGGGCCACCAGAGGTGACCTGGTTGGTCCCCAGGTGATCACATTTGAGATTTATTCTTTGCCGGCAACCCTCATAATGGAACAGGGCTGCAGACCAGCCTAACCACACACAGAACAAAGGGCTGACAGACTTGTGAACAAAGGGCTGACAGACTTGTGAAGGGGTTATGGCGCCCCCTGGGGGACACTGAAATGTTCCTCTTGTAGACCTAATTTTCCGGTCTGGGGTCAAGTTCAACTTGTATTGATTGAGTAACCTCTAAGACATCACTACTTCAGTAATCCTCTTCAAAGGTTTCAAAATAAAGTATTTGCAATTTTATTGGGAGCAACTCAATTCAGGGGAAGCTGAAGAGGAATACATGTGATGTGTAAGTTCTCACAAGATGGGAGGGGGAATCTTTTCCGGTTTATTTTGTATTGTTTCTGGTAGAAAGGCTTTACATGATTGGGTAATTTCTAATATTTACTTTGTTAATGAAGGTGATAGGATAGGATGACAACTCCATCTGCAAAGTTCTGCAGGCAAAATGCCTCTCCAGAATGGTTGTGAGCCTTTTGTGTCTTGCTTGCTGAGGGTGTAAAATGAGCGATTCTCAACCCAAATCAGTACCACTCTCCCAGTGAGCAGTTGGAAGTGTGTGGGAGCATTTTTGATTGTCAGAATGACTGGGGTGTGGGGGGGTGGCGGTGCACTACTTCCATTTGCTGAGATGGAGGAGGGAGAGAAAACTTCTAGTATGAAGGAGAGTTGTCCTATCCTAAATGCCAATAGGGCCCTTGTTGAGAAATACTTTACCCCCCTTCGGGTGATCTGGAGACAGTTATATGCAATTCATATTCAGAAGGTTTAACTACACAAACAAAATATGTCAAGCAAGTGAAAGTTAGCAGATTTAGGGAGCGTATTCAGAAAGAAGTGTAGTTAAGCCTGTTTTTGGACATTTAGAGAGCATGATCACTTTGCCCAAAACCGAAAAGGAGCACTGGCCTTAAGTGGAATATGGAGGTGGAGGAATTTGTTTTCCAGGCTCCCCAGCATTTCTTTCTTCACCCTCTTCCAAACAATCACTGATCCTGCTCCCCTTCTCCCTTGCTTCTTGGGATGAGGAAGCAGCTGACAAATCCATTAAGTCGTGAGAATTTTCTCTTACTCCTCCCAGCAGGATATCAGGAAAAGAAGACTCTCAAATGTTGAAATTTCAGATGTGGGCGAGGAAGGTAGGTGTTTTTTGGCTGTGGGATCTTTCTAGAACTTCTTAAATTATTCCTGGGCAAGTAATAACTCATTTTCTTGTGGTGCTGGCTTTAGATGTGGAAACCAAAGTGTTAGCGTTTGCTGTAACCATGGCAAGGAGAGGGAAGAAGGATTGGATACCTTTGTAAATTTATCGGCAAATGAATGAGCTGAACAAGAATCCTTTGGAGTATATAGTTTGGAATGTGCTGTGTGTGACATTGCTTTGTAAACTTTAAAGTACTATGCAATTTTGATGTATTTTCATTATGCCAAAACTTCCTTGAATTTCTCAAAACACTAAACTCAGAATCTTACACAATATATCCGTTCAGTAAATGTGTCCCAAATGAAACAAATGTTAGGTATAAGGAGTGGCAGTGGAGGTTATGGAACAGGATCTCATGTTGCCGTATCTATCAAGGGCTAACATGCCTCTACTTGGATGGGGCTATTCACTGATAAGGAAATCTTGCTACAGTATTCTTTTTTGCTTCCATTAAACATTTTGTGGGAGGGAATTCTCATTATTCATTTGTGAACAAGATTGATGATAGATCTCCCTCAGGCTTCTGAATAACATGAAGTTATTCTGTATCTGTTTAATGTACAAAGGGAGGACCAGGGGGGACTACCAATAGTGTCATCATTATCCATGAGAATCTAATTATAGGAGCCCCTGGGATTGTTGAACTCAAGATTGCAGGATCCAAATGTTAGGGATATCCTGATCACTTCCTTCCTCACTTGGGAGAGAATTAGAAATGACAAGATCTTAAACATCTTCCTACATTTATTGAGCAACCATTGTGCCAGCCACTATACTATGCACCAGGGACATGAAAGTGAGTATGACACAGTCACTGCCTTCATGGTGCTCACAGTCTGGGGAGGGTGCTGGCCAGGGAGTCTCAACCTTGGTTGGAGATTATAGTCTCTCTTAAAAATTCCCATGCCCAAGTCACACTCCCAGTTCAATAAAATGAGAATCTCTGGGGGTAGAACCCAGACTTCAATATTTTTTAGAGCTCCCCAGGTGATTACAAAATGCAGTCAAGGTTGAGAAACATCGAGAAAGAAACAAATCTGTATTGGGAAATTTTAGATTAAAACATGACAAGTGCTTGGTGGAGGTAAAAACAAAGTGCAGCTGGAGGAGCACAGAGAAGAAAGAAACTCTTGCACCCAAGAAAAGCTCTCCGTCTATGTCATCAAGAGAATTAGAAGAGCACTAGAAAGTGGTGAATTCTGGACGTAAGAGTAAGGGTGGCATCTGAATCATTTTCTGATGGAACAAATTTCCCTTTGCATATTAATCATTATTCATGGTGGGGGGGATGTGAAAGCAAGGGTTGATAATTCGTGCACTATACTTCCCACTCCTTTCTTCTTTTTGCCTCCCTGCCCTTTCTTTATTATAACCTGTGGCACATATGTGGTACGCTGAATGTTAGGTAAATGTTAGTGGTTGCTAATGTATTAAAAGAAAAAGGGAAAATGAAAGCTTACTGTTTCTCTCTGCTTGTGAGAAAAGCACACGAATACACTATGTGGTGTAGTCATGTGGCTAAGCCTAGACCTCAAAATAATGATCAATGGCCTTAACATATTAAATTGATAACTCTAAATATATTAACTGTGGTCTTCACAACACCCCTCTAAGAGAAGTATCTCTGGTTCATGGGTGATGAAACTGAGGCCCAGAGAGGTTGATTAACTTGCCAAAGCCCATGTCTATTTGGTGGCACACATGAGATTAAAATCCATGTCAGTCTGACTTGAAAGGGCCGCTTCTCAATTTGCATGTGAGCTTGTTATGGCATGTGGGCATGTTGATGGATTTGTGGGATATATCTTAATATCACAGTGAAATAATAGAGCCGGTGGCTAATTTAGTGTTTTTACCAATACCACTATCACCACCTCCATCACTGAGCGTGTGGATCTGTTGGATGAACTCTTGAATAAATCAAAATGGAAAGGGGAAATATCTAGTAGGGAAAAGTGATTTGAGGGTTCACTGGGGTGTAAGATTACAAAAATCAAGAGAGTTATAGAGTATCTAATGGAGTTTTTAGTAAAAAGCATGGGACAGCATTTAATTGTGCATTTTAGAGGAACAAGCTTCTGAAATGTGAAACCAATTGGCTACAAAGTAGAGACTCAATGCCACAAGATCCTTAAAGTGATCTGAGTGTCTGAAAAATAAAAACAGAATGAAAAGCCAACTAGACTCTAAAAAACAAACAAAAGACAGAAGCCTGGGGATTACCCCATTTCCCCCTGTCTCTTGAAGAAAACTAGAGAATGTAGTTTTGAAAGTTTTGTTTTAAATTCTTGTAGTGGAGTAATATTTAGATGGTAACCCCTGCGTGATCCATCCGCAGGAATTCATTTACTTCTCTTTCTTGCACCATTCAGGCAGCAGTGAAACCTTTCTATACAGATTGCTCCCAAGGTAGGGTAGTTATAGCAGGAAAATAGAAAGAAATGACTTTTCACAGCTTTTGGGCTTCTAAATAAATTTTTAAGGTTTTGAGCTTTACCGGCATAGTTTTAACACTATCAGAGCCAAAATTCCTGCTATAAACCAGTAGTTCTCAATCCTCTCCTTGCATTAGAATCACCTGAGGATGTTGTAAAGCCTAACAGTGTCTGGACTCCACCTGCAAAGACTCAGTTTTAATTGATTTTTGGTGGACATTCACATATATATACTTCCCAGAGGATGCATTGTGCAACTAGGGTGGAGAGCCAGTATCTTAAACACTTGTTTCCAAACTTTGTTGCACATTAGAATCACCTGGCAGCTTTTAAAATCCCCAGTGGCAAGGCTACCCCTGTACCAAATCTCCAATGCCAAGGTCGTTCCCAGACCAATTAAGTTAGAATGTGTGGGAGGTGAGAGCTAGGTGCCTTAAACAATATATTTGGGAAATATTTCTGATGAGAGTTTTACTTTGACATTTCCAGAGGCTGGCAAGTGAGAGGAAGGTAGAAAGGAGAGAGAGAGAGAGTAGCTTAGACATTGGTGTGTCCTTAAGAAGGGGCTCAGTGACCCCTGCACCACTCCCTGTCCCGGTCAAGTTAAGATGTTGGCACAGGCAGTGATGTGCTGGTAAATGTTTAAAAGATGGTTCTTCAAGGGGAAAAAAATTCCCTAATTTGCAGTTCGTCAATTTTTGGTGTCAATACTCCCACTATGGCCAGTTTCAAGTTACCAGTGTGACATCATTGATTGTGAAGTTGGAAAGAGATGCACACAATTTGCCCTAGGAGGCCTGTATGAGCTGGCTCCAGCATGCTACTGGGTATGAGCATGATAAATCCCTCAGATAGGTTTGGGGATCTGAGGGTAGAGAGAATCTTGTGCTTTATTTTCAGGCATGAGACAGAAAAGGGATGAAAAAGTCTAAGTTCTCCCCACAATGTGTCATCTAGAGTGGAAGTGGGGGAACATCTAGGAGAGTCTAGGTAGGAAGGGCATGAGACCAACTCTCAAGTTTCTTGTTGCTTTCCAGTGGTATCAGAGAAGATCCAGATTTTTCTGTACCCCTGAGAGCATTATGGAAGTGGCTAGGCATAGGTTGGGAGAATTCAAGGGGGCCTTGAGGTTAGAATGAGAAAGCCATGAAGAGTTGCGGATGATTGGCTACAGATGCAAATGTTGGAGGGTAACAACAAGGATAAAAGCCAATAGCAGCTGAGAATCAGATGCTGCCTCTTGATGGCATGATGCTACTAACCTCTACGACCCTTAGAGAAGTGACAGAAAGGTCTGAAGAAACAGAAGAGGTGGTGGCTGTTATTCGTTGCACTAATTAGAGGTTATTACAGGGACTGCAGCCAGAATCTCTCTCTCCCTCTCTCTTTTGTTATTCCTGGTAGAAGCCAAAATTTCATCTTGTTAGAGCTATTGAAATAATGCAGCAGGATATTTTTCTTCTTTCTTGTTTCGGGAAGAAAGAACTGGCAATATTTTGCAAATTCACTTTGAAAAAGAACAGCATGTCCCAAGTTCACTGAGGCGACCTTCCTGAAGGTTGATGTAAGTAGGACAAGATGGAACACCTTATAAAAGTGCACATGCAAACATACCGCTTAGGATAGGGGTGCCACAGGAGACTCTTTGTCCTCTCTTTGGGGTGTGCATTGCTGAACCTCTCTTCTACAATTTGTGGATGCCTAATGGGTAGTGCCCATTGGGGGCCTAGTGATGTTTACACTAGTTCTGGCCTTGTGCACAGTGATTCTCACATACTCTCAGTGGTAGGACCAATGTTATTAGGAGAGACTGAACAGCAGAATGAACACCAGAGTGGGGATCAGGAGATCTAAATTCTCATCCTGGTTCTATACCAGTTGTGTGATCATGAGCAAATCCTTAACCTGTCTGAGCCACTTATTATATTATCAATGATCCCTTACTGTGATGTGCTTATTGAAAGAGCACATAAACCTGCTACTTTATTTCTTATTTTCTAGGTTTTCTTTTGACCATTCATCTCATTCAAGGTTCTTCCCCATTTCTCCACTCACCTTTGCTACAAAATTCCTTGAGAGAGTAATGTCTATAATTGGTGTCTTCACTTCCTCACTTGACAGTTTCTCTTGGGCTAGCCTTGTTCTCCTCTGCTCCACTGAAACCACTTTGTGGAGGTCATCAATAACTTTGATGTTGCCAAATCCATTGGTTAATAGGCCTCATCTTGTCATCTCAGCACCTTTGACTCAGGTGTTGACTCCTCCTTTCTTGAAACATCTTTTTGCCTGGTTTGTGTAACACCACACTCTCCTGGTTTTCTTTCTACCTCACTGGTGGTTTCCTCTTCTGTTGCTGGTTCTTCCTCCTCTTCCAAACCTTTTAATGGCACACTGCTATAAAGATATTATCTGAGACTGGGTAATTTATAAACAAAGAAGGTTTAATCACAGTTCCTCATGGCTAAGGAAGCCTCAGGAAACTTACAATCATGATGGAAGGTGAAGGAGAAGCAGACACCTTCTTCACAAGGTGGCAGAGAGAGAGAGAGAGACAGAGCGAGCAGGGGAAACTGCCACTTTTAAACCATCAGATCTTGTGAGGACTCCCTCACTATCATGAGAACAGCATGTAGGAAGCCGCCCCCATGATCCAATCACCTTCCACAAGGTCCCTCCCTTGACACGTGGGGATTGCAAGTTGAGATTAGATTTGGGTGGAAACACAGAGCCAAACCATATCAAGTGTCCTCAGAGCCCGGTCCTCAGACTTCATTTCTTTTCTAACTAGTCTCCCACCCCAGGTGCTCTCAATCAGTCCCATGATTTTAAACACTATCTATGCTCATTATTGTCAAATGATATCTGCCTCCAGGCCTCTTTCCTGAACTCTGGATTCATATATCCAACCTCTTACCAATTACTTCTACTTGTATGTCAAATAGGCACCTCAAACCTAACATCTCCAAAATGAATGCTTGATTTTCCCTCAGTTGCAGATGGTATTGTCATTCCCAATTATTCACTGCTTTCCCTGTGAGAGAATTTGATATTCCTGCCCATTGCCATCTGACTTGCAGGCCATCCCCATGGAATGAGTATATCTCCCTGTCTTGTTGTTGGCTGGTTTGCCTATGTGACTTTCTTTGCCTAAGGAAATGTGACATATACCATGTCTGAGTATATACTTTAAAACATGTTGCATAGTTCTACAATTGCTCTTTTTCTTTTGCCACTAGACAGGAGTTGTTCCTTCAGCTGGGTTCTGGAATAAAAAAGACATGGAGCATAACTGATGTTGTTCTGCAGCCAACATATACGTGAGCAAGAAATAAAAGTTTGTTGTTGTAAGCCACTCAGACTTTGGGTCATTTGTTATCACAGCATAACCTAATGAAAGCTTACTGACACACCTCACTTCAGCATCTATTGCTGAGTAAAAATCCACCCCCCAAAAGTTAGTGGCTTAACACAGCAACAATTATTTATTTGCTTACAACATTTAAAGTTGGGTAAGGCTTAAGCCAGGCGCTGTGGCTCATGCCTGTCATCCCAGCACTTTGGGAGGCCGAGGCCAGTGGATCACTTGAGGTCAGGAGTTTGAGACCAGCCTGGCCAACATGGCGAAACCCCATCTCTACCAAAAATACAAAACTTGGCCAAGCATGATGGTACATGCCTGTAGTCCCAGCTACTTGGAAGGCTGAGGCAGGAGAATCACTTGAACCCGGGAGGTGGAGGCTGCAGTGAGCCGAGATCACACCACTGCATTCCATCCTGGGGGACAGAGCCAGACTCTGTCCGTCTCTCTCTCTCTCTCTCTCTCTCTATCTATAAAATAAAGTTGGGTAGGGCTTTATGAAGACATCTCATCTTTGTTCTATATGGCATCAGCTAAGGTGGCTAATGCAGCTGGGGTACTACTTCCAAGATGGCTCATTCATACACTGGCCACTTGATGCTGGCTATTGGCTGTGAGCTCAGCTAGGACTCTCGGCTAGAGTTCTCAATTATTCTCCTTGCAGCCCTCTTCGCTGGGTGCTTGAGCTTCCTTGCTGCATGATAACTAGGTTCTCAAGTATGAGCATTCTAGAGATAAAGGCAGAAGCTTCACGGCTTCTTATAACCTACTCTTGGAAGGCATACAGCCCTACTTCTGCCTCATTTCATGGGCCGAGTAAGTCAAAAGGCCAGCCTAGATTCAAAGGAAGGGCAAATAGACTACCTCTTCAATTGAAGAGGGCGTGGCAAAGTCATATTACAAAAAAGCATGTAGTATATTTTTGTGGCCATCTTTGGAAACACAATCTGCCATAAGCCACCTACACCCCATCTTGAATATCCTGCAGGCTTTTTCGTCTAAGCCAGGTGTAGGCAAACTACCTGTTTTTGTAAATAAAGTTTTATTCGAACACAGCCATACCCATCCATTTGCTTTTTATCTGTGGCTGTTTTTGTACTACAATAGCAGAGTTGAGTAGTTACAGCAGAGATTGTGTGGGCTGTAAAGTCAAAGATACCATCTGGCCTTTTACAGAAAAGTCTGCTGACACCTGATCTAAGTTAATGGGACTATAATCCACTCAACTATTCAGGTCACAAACTGGAGTCACCCCTGATTACTCTCTTTCTCTCATACTTCTAAATCCAATTTTTCGGGAATCCTCTCAGCTCTCTGTTAGAAAAATATTTGAATTCTGATGTCTTCTCACCATAATCCACTGGTCCAAGCTACCTCATCTCTCTGCTTTTCATTATCTTCTCTTGCCTGGACCAGTATCCCTGCTTTTACTTTTGCTTTGTTTACAGTCTTTTCTCAACACAGTAGGTGGGCTGATCCTTTACAAACAGTTCGATTATGTCACTGCCTTGTCTAAAATCTACAATGGTTTCATGTATTTTTTTTTTTTTTTTGAGATGGAGTCTTGCTCTGTCGCCCAGGCTGGAGTACAGTGGTGTGATCTTGGCTCACTGCAAGCTCTGCCTCCCGGGTTCACGCCATTCTCCTGCCTCAGCCTCCCAAGTAGCTGGGACTACAGGCACCCACCACCACACCTGGCTAATTTTTTTCTATTTTTAGTAGAGATGGGGTTTCACCGTGTTAGCCAGGATGGTCTCAATCTCCTGACCTCGTGATCCGCCCGCCTCGGCCTCCCAAAGTGCTGGGATTACAGGTGTGAGCCACCGTGCCCAGCCTGGTTTCATGTAGCATTTTAAATGAAATTGAGAATTCATATCATGGCCTCCAAGTCCCTATGTAATCTCCCCTGCCCGCAGCCTTCCCATCCCCACTATGTGACTGACTTCATCTCCTTCCACTCTTCCCTTCCTTCTCCCCACCTCAGCCACACTGGCCTCCCTGCTGCTTAACTCTCCAAATATGTTCTTGCCTCAGAATCTTGGCACTTGCTGCTCCATCTACCCAGAATATTCTTGTCCTGAGTATCCATGGGCTGACTCCTTCATTGCATTCAGGTATCCGCTTGAGTGGCATCTTGGAGAAGACTCCCTTGACTGTTCTATCTAAAATAGCACCCCCGTCCCTCTCTTTGCTTACCCTGCTTTTTCTTCAGAGCAATTATCTATTGGTTATTGTCTAATTCCCTTGTAAGAATGCAACTCTAGATACAGTATCCCAAGCACAGTGTTCAATAAATGTTTGTCTAGTGAATTTGTTGAGTGAATGGGCCTCAGTTTCCTCATGTGTAAAATGAATGAGAGGGCCATCTGGCTGGAGCATCTGTTACTGAACTGGTTGCCAGGATTGTTTCCACTGATCTGACTGGCTAAGTGGGTGTTCCTTTTCTCCTTATATCCATCCCTCCCTAAGCCTACGGGTGCAATGGAGTCTTCCTTTTCTTTGGGCAAGGTTATCTGAGTCCTGATGCTTGCTTGCTGGAACCTCAAAACAAGTTCTTTTCTCAGGAGGGACCACCACAATAATGCATTTTCTGCCTCTTTTGTAAGTATTGTGAAAATCAAATGGAATAATAGATTAGCAACTGTAAACCTCTATGTAAGTGAAAAGAAAGATAATGTAAAATGGATGAGGACTGATTCTAGCATCACCCATAATCCCCTCTTCTCCCTAGGGCCTGCCCACTCCCCTGACCTAGGGACCGATTTAACAGTGGATGTGAGACACAGAAAAGAAGCTGACAACAAAATAGAACAGCCTTGGGAACTTTAGGTCAATAAGATATTTATTAAATTCGTAAAGAAAAAATTAAAGAAGGAAACCCAAATGTTTCTAGCTTCAGGATGTGACTAATCTCTCTACCTTATTGGGCTCTAGAACTGAAACAAAACAACCTCCCTCCCAGAACAAAACAAAACAAAACCAAAACCACTTTCATCAGTTTAGGATTCTTACAAAAGAAGTTTACTTGTAATTTACACACTTAAATAGTAGTAACACACTTAAATAGTAGTAACACACTTAAATAGTAGTAACTCAAAAGCCCAGAATTCTCATACGATATTTAGATTATTGGAACACCACATTCACATCTAAGTTGTTAATCACTCAAAGGTAATTTTGACTTGTTCCTTAGCTGTCTTTTTCCAGATGTACCTCATGATAATGGTGAAGGCTTGTCTCTGGGTTTTGCAGGTGAGCCAAAGAGGCAACTGAGTAAAAATATTGGTGCATTTTCAGCTGAGCTTTCTGGTTTTCAGCTGGTGCAGGCAGCTAATAATCATTTAACTCAGGCATTTTTCACCTAGGCAACAGTAATGTATGTTTTGGATCGTATTTTTTGGCTTTATTTCTGTCCTAATGAGAATATAAGACTGAGTATTTTCAGTATCTAATGGAATGGAGCTGACTGAAAGCTATTTTGGGTTCACTTCTGACGTGAGCTGTATTCAGAAACAATGAAGAGACACTAATAAGTGGGAATGAAAATGCCACTTGTTTGTAGACAGGGTAACTGTGAAAAGATCAAGAGTTGTGGCCTTTCACAAGTTTTTGGGTCCACAGTTTTTCGAGGTCTTGGTTTTTGTTGCCTTCTCTCTAGATACAAATCCATACGAGGAATGATCGTGGGAAACACATCACTGAAAAATTCTGGTCAAAATATGATTCTATCTTCATCTTGAACTTCATAGCATGGTGATGAAGTGCATGAGCTGTGGAATCAGACAGATGCATGAAATTCAGCTCTGCCACTTCATGAATTTATATAAGGTACTTAATTTTCCTAAGCTTCAGTTTTCTAATCTGTAGAATGGGGGACATTTAGAATTATCTAACTTATAGGATAATTTGCAGATTAAATTAGATCATTGCATGTGAAACACTTAGTCCAGTGCCTTGTACATAGTAATCACTTGATAAATGTGAACTAATACCTATCATAATATTATTCATTTTAAATTTAGAATAAGAGGTTTGTCCAGTATATTAGTTTCCTGGGGCTGCTGTAACAAAGTGCCACAAACTTGGTGGCTTAAAGCAACAGAAATGTATTCCCACAGTTCTGGAGGCTAGAAGTCCCAAATCAAGGTGTTAGCAGAGCTCTGAAGGCTCTAGGGGAGGATCCTTTCTTGCCTCTTCCTAGTTTCTGGCACTTGCTGGCAATTCTTAAGTGTTCCTTGGCTTATAAAGGCATCATTTGAATCTCCGCCTCCATCATTCCATGGGGTTCTCTCTGTGTGTCTCTGTGTCTAAATTCCCCTCTTCCTCTAAGGACCCCAGTCACTGGATTAGGGCCCAACCTGCTCCACTACGAACTCATCTTGATTACATCTGTAATTACTCTATTTCCAAATAAGGTCACATTCTGAGGCTCTGGGTGAACATGAATTTTAGGACACTGTTTAAACCAGTACACCCCGTATGGAAGGTGTTAAGTGCTGGAAAAGATTAAGAATGGACTTCTCGAGCTCACTATGAGCTAAGCAGAACTGGGCAGGAAGGGAAGGGATGTGACAGAAATGAGTCACAGAGGGCACTGTCTCCCTCACCCCCAGAAGAATTGTGCATATTTAATGGGCTACTGCTTTATTCCACTGAGTGCAATAACCACCTCTTATGACCGGACTCCCCTGCTCAACTCTGGAATTGAAAATTGGGAACAGCTAGAGGTTGAGTCTTGTGGGCTCAGAGGCTAGGTTCCAATCCATTTTGGGGTGGAATAAAGTATATCAGTGCACTGAGGGATGGGGGACAGAAGCAATTGACATTCCTGTCACATTCTTCAGTGGTTTCCCATATAGGAAGACACATGCGTAACAGCACTTCTCAAACTACAGTGTGCAGAAGAGTCACCTGGGGATCTTGTTTAAATGTAGATTCTGATTCAGTAGGTCTGGGGTGCGAGTTGAGACTTTGCATTTTTAACAAGCCACTGATGATGCTGATGTTGCTGGACCATGGACCACACTTAATTCTAGGCTTGGCTTATGCTGCACACCACTCTAAAGAAGCTACTAAGTATGCACCTTTTAAAAATATCTTGGGCAAAATAACATTATCCCTCTTAAAATTATACTCACTTAGTATTATTTAATATCCAGTCAATAATCAAATTCCCCCAATTGTTTCCAAAATGAATGAATGAATCATTATTGAATCAAAATCCACTCTAGGACCACCCATTGCATGTCATTATTTCCCTTACATCTCTTTTATTCCAAAACAGTCTCTTATTCATGACTTTGACTTACTGGTGGACAAGCTGCCCACAAAAATATTTCACCTTCTGGATTTGCATGGTTGCTTCCTTGTGGTGTCACTTTGCTGTATTTAGCTGTATTTCTTGTAAAGTGGAAGTTGGCTCTAAAAGCTTGATGAGTACACGTTAAATATTTGTGGCCAGAATTCATCACAGAGGATGGGTACATTATAATGCATCATGTCAGGTGACACGTGGTATCTGCTTGTCTTACCATTAGTGATGCAAATATTGAGCCCTGAATTAGGGTGATGACAGCTTGATCCTTCAGTCATACACTTAAGTTTTACTCTTTGAGACCAGAGAGTAATCTTCTTTATTTTTCTTTGGCACCATATGAATGCCTTGATCCTCATGAATCATTCCCCTAATAGTTTTTTTTTTATTTTGAAAAACAAAATATTCCCACCAGCAATATATAAACATTCTCTTTTCTTCAACCTGGCCAGCATCTGTTATTTTTGACTTTTTAGTAATAGCCATTCTGACTAGTGTGAGACAGTATCTCGTTGTGGTTTTGATTTGCATTTCTCTAATGATCAGTGATGATGAGCATTTTTTTTCATATGCCTGTTGGCTGCGTGTAACATCTTTTTTTGAACAGTGTCTGTTCATGTCCTTTGCTTTTTAGGACATATCAATGCAGAGCCAGAAGACATACACACATATGCATATGTGTGTGTCTAATGACTTCATATCGATATATTCAATTTGCTTTAACATTACAATTTTAAATTAATTTCTTCGATTTTATAATTCTGTTTTACTTTGAAAATCTTGATTCTTAACATAATTACTCGTTTTATTTATCTTATATTAAAAATAGTTTTTGAATAAGAATATCACTATTACATATAACAGTAACATTACTGAATAACTTAAAATTTCTTTATGACTCTCTGGCCTGAGATGAAATTACCCTCTTTCACCAATTTCCTTAAAGCTAAGAACTGAGTCTTGATTAGATATTAGAAACTCTGTAAATGTTACTTGAATGAATAATTTGAGTTCTGGTTCCTAAATATTTCATGTGACAGAACAAAAATGTGTTGGGAACATAGGGTGAGTTATCAAGTGAATTCTTTAAAGTAAAGTTCATTTGGGAAGTAATCAGTAGCTATTTGAAATTCATAAGCCTGTTTTCCTAAAATTTTCATTTCTTATTTCAAATATGTTGAACCAATTTAAGAAGATGGCTTATACAGAGTCCTGAGTTTGGACTGAATTCTCTTTAATAGTACTAGATTGGAACTTTTTCCTTCCTCTTCTCTATTCTTATTAAAAGACATGAAGAAAAGAGCAAGGGATCATGGGAGGTTGTGAAAGACCTGGGCAAGTTTCATCCCCTCAAAGTATGAGGTATGGTGAATGATGTGCAGCCTGCATATTCTTCGGTTGTCCATTTCTAACTTCATGAATGAGTTAATTCTTGTCTTACTTCTCCTATAAAATGATGCCAATATAGTTAGGATTTGTGTCCCCACCCAAACCTCATCTTGACTTGTAATTCCCAGGTGTTTAGGGAAAGACCAAGTGGCGGTAATTGAATCATGGAGGTGGTTTCCCCCATGCTGTTCTTGTGATAGTGAGTGAGTTCTCATGAGATCTGATGGTTTTATAAGGGGCACTTCACTCTTCACTTGGTACTTCTCCTTCCTGCTGCCTTGTGAAGATGGTGCCTTGCTTCCCCTTCACCTTCTGCCATGATTTTAAGTTTCGAGAGGCCTCCCCAGCCATGCAGAACTGTGAGCCAATTAAACCTCTTTCCTTTATAAATTACCCAGTCTCAGTATGTCTTTATTAGTAGTGTGAGAACGGACTAATACAGAAGCTCAAGCATTTCAACGTTGGTCTTATATAGAAATATTAGCTCTCATATGATAGAGGAGAAGAAAGGAGACAGCTCTTTCTTCTGGCCCATAAGGATCTCCAGGAGTCCTAATATTGTCGAGGTGTCAGATATTTTTCTTCCTGTATATAAGAGGTCAATACTCTAAAAATGGTTTTTTATTTTACTCTGCTCTGACTCAGGAAGGATTTTCATAGTCATATCATTCATGCTTCATTTAGCAATAAGGTTCAAGAAAGGAATGCCAGTTTAAACATGTAATTTACCTCTCTTTTCCTGACAATAACCAATGAGTGCAATTTATTCATCACACATCAATACTCCTAACTCATAACAACAGGAAGGTTACTGAAGACAGTCATTTGAGAATTAAAGGAGTCTATACATGCTGACAGAACAAGCAGCTTGAAGCATTTTCTGTCAATTTACCATTGACCCAATGGTTCTTTTGAAAATCCCCTACTCAGCAAGAGAAAATTGGAAGATGTGAGAAAGAAATTGTTTGTGGAGGCAATATAGAAGCCCTTTCACACTGAAAGGTTTTGAGTGGATTTACTGGGCTTGAGGCATCTATACCCCTTTCCAAATTTATACTTTCTTTGCTTCCTTTCATAAGTATAACCTGAAGTGGGTGGAGTCACGAGCTGTGCTGCTAATTAGAGTAAGAATTCATTTTATGTATCCCAGTATAAATGTTAGAGCCTGACCAGGATAAAAATATACTGCACTCCAAAAATTTTCTTCTTTTTTTTTAAAAATAAAAACAATGTTTTTTATTGTGTCTTGGGTTGTTGCTGTTTAAGTACATTGCCCGAAAAAGGCAGGAACTCTGCCTGTTTCATGCTTTCAGAGTCCTTAGCATGATGATAGGTCATGTAGTCAATATTCAGACACTGAAAGGTTCAAAAGTGAGAAGTATATCTTGAAATTTAAGGTCAGAAAGAGCAAGTGCTCCTTTCTTTTCTTGAGATAAATGTCCACCCAAGGTGAGATTTCTTATTTCTAAAACTCCTTCCCTAGGAAACATTCCTACAGTGAGATTTGGAGATCGCTTACTGCTGAGAATCCAGCATTTCATTATATGCATTGTGACTATATTTCCTAAGCCAAAAATCAGCACTGGGATCTGGCAAGATGGCAAAATATTTGAAATCAGGACCATTATAGGGATCATCCACATATGGCTGCCATACCTTGATGTCTTGAGAAAACCCTCCCTTAATTTGTGTTTGATGGCATCTGGGTATCATATGATATCTTACTGTTTGAATCCCTCAAAAGGAAATTTGGCTTTAAAAAATTTGAGTGTTAACCACCATCATATAGAACTCACAAACTCACAATAAATAGAATATGTACATCTGTAGTGTCCTTAAATTATTTAATTTTAGTTTTTTTGGGGTATATTTGTTTTACATATTCAATTATCTTAAACTTCTTTTGGACATGCTGTAGTAGAAAGGTAGACTTTACTGTTTGCTGACATAATACATATACTTTTCATGTACCTACCCTATATCCCCAAATGCTAAGTGACCAGAATTTCTAGCCAGAACTGTGTTTTAGGGCATCATCCCCTTCTGATATAACTTCACTATAACATAAATGCAAACAGCTTATAGAGCTTATTCTAGTAAGGTGGCTTTAAGAGCAGGCTGAAACATAGCTCCTTTTAGAGGAAAGAGTCTCTGCGTAGATTAGGCCTTTGGGGCAGCTCGTCTTTGAATAAATGTCCTTGTCACCCTAGCAAATGTATTGTGCTTATAATAATGCATAGATGGAAGAAATGGGATAGAGCTGTTAGTCATTCATTTGGTGCTTTAGACAGTTAGCAGCGGCAACTGTTGGTACAAGACTTTTCTATTAGGTGTTTTGAAATGTCAGACACAGATGGAAGGCAAGGTGTGGCACACCTGCCTCCATTTATGCTTGACAATATTCATTGCTTTCTTTCTTTACAAGAAACTGAACAAGAAGTGAAGACAGCAGCATAATGTGCCTTTGTGCTGATGTTTTGAGCCTGGATGGGATAGGAGATGAGAGGTGGGAGTCAAATGTTTGAAAAATCCAAGTGTCTGTGATGCAAGAAAGAAGCTTCAGCATGTGCAGGAAGAATTCATATGAGCCTGATGAATGGCAATTTAATGTTTTTATTAAACCTTCACTGAAAGAGATGTACTTGGATTTAGTTTACCTCCTATTCCTTGTGTCTTGGATTATGCAGAGAATTTGCTAGTCTACATTCAGGTTAATGGGAATTCAACATTGCCCAATTGAGGACAGCTGGAGCTTTGGGAGAGTGAGCTGATGAGGATAAGAAAGCAGGTACAGAAGATGTTTGGGGGTGTCATTAGATTTGTTTGGGTTCTGTTCTACAATGAAAAAACTAAGTGAAAACTAATAGATTTTTTCTGGCTATTAGATTGAAAATTTAAAAATTCATGTTTTTTAAACTTTCAGGAGACATGAAAATACTCATCATCTCACTGCCCCTTCCCAAATATGGACTCCTCAACCTCAACAGACAGGCACATTTTTTTTGCTTTTCCCTGAGTTGGGTGACAGTTCAATGGAGAACACTGATTGATCTTTGTGTGATCTTGAGAAAGCAACGTGGGTTTTATTTGCCCCATAAAAAGTACCAAATGTGGAAAATGTACTTAGCATATGCAGATGAGCATGCAGTTCTGCAGCAACTTGGTTTTTCAGTCTGAGCAACTGTATTTAGCTGCTTCCTGTGGTTGATCAGTAGCTTCATCTGTGAAGTCAAGAAACCCAACCAGACCCCCAGCCACATCACACACGTGTTGGAAAAACCTTGAATGATTAAAAGTTATTTCAGGGAAAGGTGGTATGTAAATGAGGTAATGGAAAAATTTCAAGTATTATTAGAACATGTAGAGCAGAGTTTCTCCACCTCAGTGCTATTGACATTTGGGGCTGGATCATTCTTTTTCATGGGGGCTGTCATCTGCCTTGGGGGATGTTTAGCAGCACTGGAGACCTAACTGCTCCTGGTTGACAACCACTGATTTAGAATTAGATATGGAACAAATGGATGGTTTCAAAGGCAAGTGCCTCACCTGAGAGACTTAAAGTTTAGAAGGCTTGTTTAATTGATGATTACCATTTGTCTTTGCCAAAACCAGCCTCTTGCTAAGCATAAGTAAATAGATGGATAATTTTCTTTCAAAGGCTGAGAGTTGACAAGAGGCTGTAGGATGCATTAATCAGGGGCAAAACATCATTTGGTTAGGCAGACGACCTTGATACTACCTTTGAGGGAGAGCAGACTCATCTCTGCCTTGTGCTTAAGGTGAGAGGCAATACTCACCGTGGCATTGCTTATGGAAACACATTCTCTTTTAGTTTGCTTATCCCTCTCACCTTTTAAGTCAGCTCTCTCTTCTTCCCGGCCTCTATTTCCTTTCTTTTCTTTTCAGTAGAGATGAGGTCTTGCTATGTTGCCCAGGCTGTTCTTGAACTCCTGGCCTCAAGTGATCCTTCTGCCTTGGCCTCTCGAAGTGCTGGGATTACAGGCATAAGCCACCGTGCCTGGCCTTTAGCATCTATTTCTTGAACAAAAGTTGGGGCTATGTAATTTACTTTAA
Source organism: Pongo pygmaeus (assembly GCF_028885625.2). Taxonomy (NCBI): domain Eukaryota; kingdom Metazoa; phylum Chordata; class Mammalia; order Primates; family Hominidae; genus Pongo; species Pongo pygmaeus. The sequence goes on from NC_072396.2 coordinate 20,990,172, forward strand.
AAGTGTCATTTCACCTGCTCAACTTTTGGAATTGGTGCTGTTAATGGTTGTGAGTCTCAGAGTTGTTCCTTGGGCAAAATTTGATGTCAGAAAACTCCATGTTTTCCCAGACTTCATTTTCTTTGCACTTTACCCTCCCCCTCACTCATGCCTTTCCTTCACCACGTGTTACCTCCTCTGCAAATCCACCTCCAGGTGCCCAAAATGCCTTAATTTTTCTTCCCTCTTGCTTTATATAAATCACATTTTTTTTTTCTGGGGTGTCTGTGGAGGGGGGGATCTGATTGCCCTTCTACATTACAGCTAAATACACATCTCTTTTATTTTTGAAACTGGCATGCATTGTCTTTTTAAAAATTTTAAATTGACATATCATAACATTGTTTCTCTTGGTACCCGGTTCTATGAGTTTTAACACAGGCGTGTTTGTGTAATCACTACCACAATTAGGATACAGAACAGTTCCATCTCTAAAAAAACTAAAAAGCCAAAACAAACCTTTGGGCTGCCCCTTTGCAAAACTCTCCTCTCCACTTCCGAATGCTGGCAACTGCCCATCTGTTCTCCGTCTCTACAGTTTTGCCTTTTCCAGGAAGCCACGTAAATGGAAGCAAACAGAATGTAACCTTTGGGAGTGTCTTCTTTCACTCAGCACAATGCCTTTGAGATTCATCCATGTTGTTGTTTGCATTGATATTTCATTCCTTTTCTTGCTGGGTAGTATTCTATGGTATTGATAGCCAAAGTGTATTTATTCACCCATTGGAGGACATCTGGGTAGTTTTCAGTTTTTGGCAATTATAAGTAGAGCTGCTATTAAGCATTCCTGTACCAGTCTCTGTGGGAATGTAAATTTTCATTTCTCTAGGGGTGGAATTTCTGGATCATATGGTAAGTACGTCTTTTTGTTTTCCAGAGGAATTTTTACTTTAATTGGGCCCAGAAATGAATTCAACACTTAAACTGTAATGATTCCTTAAGTGTGGAATTTCAGACTGGGTTTTTGAGATTTGGAGTAAGGATGTGTGTATGAGTGTTGTGTGTGTGTGTGTTTGTGCTGGGAGTGTTAAGAGTTGGGAGCCCTGAAATCACTTCAGCTCAAATGGGTGGCCTATTTTTGCCCACCTCATGCTTGTGGGTCAACATGCCAATTTTTCTCTCAATTCTTTAATCCTGACCTATGGTATCAGTACAGGAAGAGCCATTTAAAATGGGTGAATGTTTGACAAACAAACGTCTGTTCCTGATGAGTGGATTTCCTTCCATCTCTAAATCCCATGACTATGACTGTGACTCTTATGCTTGAATCATTCTCTAGCTACAACAATTTCATGGTTGTCAGCAATGCCTAATCCATCTTCCATAGTCTGGAACCACTCAGGCGGCAGACTCCCTTGAGGTGGGAGTGCTCCTTGTACTCACTTGTGTTCCTGCCATCCTCGGGGTGCCTACATTTAATATGTGTCCAGAATTATTTCATTTTAATTTTGGCTGCAAGAAAAGCCTTTAGTGAAAGAAATATGAGCAGTGCATTAAACAATTCTATTGATATCACTTCCCTGTCTTTTAAAAAATGGCTATTTTCATTGTCTGAGGTTTTGTTCTAAAGTTCCAAAATTCAGATTTTGCATATACAACTATACTTCCTCATATCAAATACCATTGTCATGCATGGCTTACAAATATTTCAGTAAATGTTTGTTGAACTGAATGAGTAAAGAAAATAATTTGGTGAGAAACAATAAGATCTATATAATTTTCTTCCTTTATCATTATTTATACTATATCAATCACTCTCTTTTTTCTGAGCAAGACTTAGCTTTAGATGCCAAAAACATTTATTACCTATGATTTTTGATTAGGTATTTTATATTGGAAGCTTCAGAGCTCACTTGCCTGGGAAAATAGTGACCCCTCTGAGTATGGAAAAATGGATCCATTGATTATTTTATAAATTTGAATATTAATTTAATAAATTAAATATAAATACCCCAGAGTTACCAGGCAATGCACACGCCTTTGCCTTTAAACTCCATATAAAATGCCATCTTCTCAATGAAATTTTCCCAAACCATCCCATTCAAAATTGTTCTGTTTTCCATACACCACAGCTCTATTAAAATTTATTTGATTTCAGGTCCTTCTCTTCCAGGGGTCTGTGAGCAACTTGAGGGTGGGACACATGTCTCATTCTCCTTCGTGATCTTAGTGTTTAGCACAGTTTCTGGCACATTTGTGCTAAATAAATTATTTGTCATGCCAAATACAATTCCTGAGGTATGATGATAACCTTGCCCAATATTTTAGTTTTTGCACGTATTTATATATGTATATATGTATATGTGATACACACACATATATTTTTAGAAACTGATAGATGGTGGAACTGAATGAAAACAGCCCTTTTCTGGAGTTGTATAGACTGGGTGGGTGAATTTTTTAAAAAATGGAGCTGATAAATCAGCAATAAGAACAGTGAGTTTTAGAGCAGTTTGTTATTATAGAGGGTAAGTAGGTCTTCTTTGATCACTTTGGAAAGAGAAGGGCCACAATTTATCCTGCCAATTCAATTTCAAAAACTCACTGAGCGTATCTTGAGTCAAAATTTCTTCATGAAATGGCTTTTTAAATTGCAAAAATAATTCTGTGGCCCTAACTCAAAAGCACTCTGAAAAATGATGAAAAAGTTAGCTACCTGGAAATCTTTGCACAAAAACTGTGGACCTCGGGTTAGCAGTGCAAATTGTCTTTCTCTCAGTTTTATTTTACAGCTTGAGTTCACAAAATTCCTTATGAGATAATAGGTCTAAGGGCTACATCAAATTATTTCAGCTGAAATGAAGTGGGAGCAGTAACAATTTAGTCCAACACCTGCATATTATTGCTTTTTATTCTAAATGGAGATTTCGCTTTTAGCACGAACCTTTCCCAGGTGGCTTGCTATGATGCAGATGTCTGTCTGATATGACCTTGGACTGGCATTGAGGCTGACTGGGTACTTATGCCAGGCAGCTGGCCAAATCATCTTGGAAAGAAGTGGTCTGGTCAGATTCCCTCTGAAGGAGAAGACCACACACAAAAAAGCATATTTATTTTTTCTTACTGGAGGATGACTTTTGGTAGCATGCTGTAGCAGGCTGTTGGTGCCCTTATTGGGCTGTGGCAGTATACTGTGAAAGTTGGCTGCTTATCAGCCCATAGTTGTACTCTTCTCTGGAGAATTATACTCAGCCACTTGGAGCTCCTTGTGGGATCAAGCTGGGCTAGACTTCAGCTACACTACATCTTTACTGCTTTTGTCCTATTCTGCTCCCTCCCTTCCTTACTCCTGAGTGCTCCTGAGAGCACTTCTTCAATAAATTGCTTGTAGAAGAATCTTCGTTTCAGTTTCTATTGCTAGAGAAACTGACACAAGCAAGACACATGCCTCTGCCTAAATGACCTGGCACAACAAGGTACTAGAAGGATCATCTTCACAGATACTGAAACTTCCAAGAATCATGACAGGAGCACGTTGGAGAGAAAAATAGTAATATTGGTGTTAAAAATTATTGAGGATGAGGCAGAGACCTGGGGAAAAAGGACTCTGCCTACCCCACATTTGAACTGAGAAGCTTAATGTGGTTGGAGAAAAACCCATACCTATGCCAATGAGTTGTGCTTTGAGTTAGTGATTATAAAAGTCTTGCGAGTTCTAGACGCAGCCTGGTCATCATACTATATTTCCCAGTCAAACTGCTGTCCAGATTGTCTGTATTCATTAATTAACATTATTCTAGTTACTGAAAAGATCAAGTTCAATATCAGTGACAGTACAGTAAAAGTTTCTTTCTTCTCTTGCAAATTCTCAAATAATGTTTCCAATTTTCAGGCTGTTATACTCCATGTGATTCAGAGATTCGAGGTTCTTACCCTTTTGTGGTTTTGCCATCTTTAGCTCATGGTTTCCAAGGTTCCGTCTTGGAGAAGGAGCATGGAGAATCACACATAGAAGGATTTTATGGGTGTACATCATTCTCACATTTTGTTGGCTAGATAATGACTACATACCAGATCTTCCACTGACTGCATGATGGTATATAAGTCTCCCATATATTTGATGCAACTCTGGAGAGGGGATGGTGCAGAAGTGACTGGAATTAATTTTCCACCATTAAATAAATAGAGATGGGAAAAGGAAATTAAGTTTAGCCAAGGAAAATAAGTTAAATGACTTGGCAACCTGGGTTTGTGGCCTGAGATTCATACGTGCTGCATGTGTTTAAAATGATATCTGGAAGGGTGAATTTGTAGTCAAGGGGGATAAATGAAGTAGAGAGCATGGAATTGAAGAACATGATAAAGTTTAAAATTGTATCTACTGGATGGACCATGACACAGTAATAGCTTTTGAACCCTTTCCTGGTGAATCTTGAACAAGGTTCTACTAATCCATGTAATGCTTTTGTTAGAAAAAGGACACACTCCATGCCAGGGTGCATGGCTTTGGGGAGTGGAAGGTGGCTGTATTCCAGCTTCCACCCTCCCTTTCACCAGATGTTGTTGTGGAGGATACACCTGCACATCAATATGCGGTAGTGCTGATCTCAAAGCAACTGCTTCTGCTCCTCTCTTGTTGTGGATTGACTTAACGACCCAAACTTTTTAAAAACTTCTTTCTATATCCATACCCCTTGCCATATGACTTTGTAGTTCCTCCCACTAAAGAGGTGGACTGTATTTCTCTGATGCTTGACTCTGGCCATGTGATGAGCTTTGGCCAATGGAATGTTAACAAGTATGACATGAACAAAAGTAGAAGCATGTGCATGATTTGGCTTGCCCCCTTATACTTCTGCCAATGCCTTGAGATGCACACGACCAGGCTAGCTTCTTGATTCCAGAAAGAGGATGAGAGCTATGCAGAGCAGAGCCAAGTCACTCAAGCCAAGCCCAGACCAGATCCATTGATCTCCAGTAAACCCCACATCTGCATAAATAAACCCAGCAGAGATCAGCAGTCACTCAGCCAAAGCCCAGTCTAGATCCCCTCAACCTCTGTTGACTTGTACACTCAGGTGCCAAATAAATGCTTATTGTTGTTTTCCACTGAGATTTCGTGGTTGCTTGTTATACAGCATTTTTGTGGCCACAGTTAATAGGTACACCTCTTTCTCCTCAAAGCTCTAGGAGTATGGAACATACAGATTGTTGCTTCTACCATGACTGCTTTATGCCATTAGGAATTTGCATTCCTTTTCAGAATCAATCTCTTTTCACCTTTCCATCAGCATTGTTTAAAAGCACACGTTAGAAAAGATTTAGGGATGCTCCATTTAAATGGTTCTGATGAGAAATCATCAAAGCTAGCACTAGGTCCTAGACCTGGAGGGAGATTATGGTTAGACAATTTAGATAAAATAAGTGTGGGTGGTGGAAAGTAGGTGGAGGGGAAATAGGTTAACCTCTTTCTTCTTGGTAATGAAGATTTCTCAGTGCAGTAGCATGTCAATTCATAGCTCTCCTTCTCCTCTTTATAATTCCATTCATATAGGATTTGGATAAACAGTATAAATTTTGCAGGCCATAATTTTAAAAATATAGATAGGAGATGTCATTTTTCACCTTGGTAGCATATGGGAAATGAATATATCTAAAATCCCTATATATAATGAAGAAAAGTAAAGGGACCCAATAATTTTTGATGTGTGCTGCATTAAGATGTTTATATTTTGTATTTTCTCTGCTTGCCTACACTTGCAAATAAAAGTTGATAACATTTTTTGTCACTGTTCACATTAAAATACATCTCTATCTTTCTATCTAGTGACGTTGAATAATTTTATTAGCTAAATAAACATTTTAGTCATCAGTGAAACTCTTCCAGCAGCAGATAAGCTAGATTAAATTGTTAGGTCAAAAGAGTGCACACTGTAATAGCTGTCATCACTATAGAAAATTTCAAATAATGACTATTTTTTCTTTTTTTAATCTTGAATGCTTTGGGGACCAAGCAGCAAGTCCACCCACAGCTATTGTCAAGCATATTTCTTTCTTCATCAGTAATAAGGAGTGATCCTTCCCATACCTAAATTTAGTCATCTTAGAAAAAGATCTAGAGATTCGTGTTGCAATGTTGAATTCCTGGTGTTTTATTTTCTCCTCTTTGAAGTCTCATATTCCTAATCTGGTCAGAACCTCTAATTCTAACATTAAATGGGAATGTTTAGACCTTCTAAATGTTTACTACATTGAATTTTTTTCAATGTTTACTACATTGAATTTCCTTTCCTATAAGATTTGATTGTTGAGATATGTCTTAAAAATTCCCAGTTTTCCCAGCTTTCCTGCTTATCAGCCAGCATAGCTCATGAGAAGTGATGGTTATGTCCATAAAGAACAGTGTGCTCTTCTTGGCTGGCAGGTACCTTAGATTAAATCTCCCTGAGTCTAAAGTCTGACCACACTCAGATGGAATCATATTTAAGCTGAATGAGCATAAATATTTTTATTTCCTTACACTAAGTGATATAATGCATAGCAATGCCATTGCAAGTTGGGTTTCCTGGGAAGCATACAATGAGATGGAATTTAGTGGGCGAGATATTTATTAAGTAGTGCCCTTGGGATCATCACATTGCCACTCCATTTCCCCCTCTGCCTGATTTTGCTTCCTTCCCCTCCTTAGCATTCATATTTCATTAGTTTATATAATATTTAAAATTAAATAACATGCCTACAATTATAAATGGAATAAATAGATTTGAGAACAAAAACCCAATAGTTGGTTTTTTTTAAAAGCATACACCTTAAAAGATGGGAACTGAGCTGTAGGGGGTGGATTAGCAAGGACCCTGCCAGCTGCAGGCATTCTGAATGCCATGAACTGGGGTCACTTTGCTTTACAGAGGGAATGAAAGGGTCAGTCAAGTGGAAGACTTGTCAGGGGACTTCTACCTTACTGTCACTTCAGAGGCAGGCTGTGTCATGGTCTTCAGCCATACTTATGCTTGGGTACAATATAAGGCACTCATAACACAATCTTACCAGTTTCAAAAATTAATTTTTGTAACTGTTGAATTGAAATTCTTGAGTCAAGGAGGATGTAGCATCTGATGGGGCCATGGACTGGAAATAAAAGGGAAGGAGCAAGACCTTTCATGGAAAAAAGCAGAATGGGGTAACTTGGTGAATTGGCTATGCCCAAACGTTCAGATGGAGTTGAGTAGCAAGGCGGAGACATGTAGGATCTTAGAGCTGGAAGAATCTTGATGAGGATGCAGGCGAGTGTTGTGTTTATAGGTGTGTGAGTGGAGAGGTGGGTTGTAGGGGGAGAGATTTTAATTTTTTAATTTCATTCACGTCTAAATTGTTTGAGACTTGTAGGAATAATCTGCATTAATTTTCTAATTAAAGCTAATTAAACAGTCCCCATGTTTAATTAAACTGAGTAAAAAATATGCATTCACTGTGAGCTCACCAGACCAAGTGTGGGATAGAATGATTGCATTGACAATGTCAGCTTAGGCATGACAGTGTCAGCTTAGGCAATTGACAAGAAAGCACAAATGGTGGCCATAACAGCATTCTGAATACATGTGATTTAATTTGTTAAGTGCATTCTCTCAAACACGCATTTAAATTAAATGATTATGAATACAATCATTTTAGTACTGAACTATTATCTTCGAGATTGGTTTTCACAAGAAACAAAAAGCCTGAGAAAACATAAAATTCCATTAAAGGGATTTCCTGATATCAAGGAAATCTTCATATTTCATAGACAAGCAAATACTTTTCCAATTAAGAATTAGAAATAACACAGAGGTCAAATGTTCTCTCTCCTGAAACTGCAGCAATGATGCTTGTCAGCGAGATGGGGAGGGAAAAGCTGTATTGTATTTGTATTCTGAGAGAGCTGCTTTCAACAGCTCTTTCCCTTAGAGCTTTCCTTCTCACTTAGTGCCCTTTGAGTCACCTTTTTTTTCCAGGTGGCAAAGCTGCGAGTATTAGCATAGCCTTTCCTCTCTACTTAGTAAAGGTGTATTTTTGATGAGTTTATTTATCCTCCTCTTTAGCAGAGAGAAGCAGTAAAGTCACCGGAAGCAAAATGTAAAGGGTGCAGAGAGCAGCACAGGGCCTGGGATAGGGGAAATAGAGCGTGGGGTAGGTAGACATGGAGGGGAAAAATAATACTCTGTGCTTAACTACTCACCCCAGGGACAGGCATTGCATTTACTTTGCCTCATTTAATCTGCCCAAGAATCTTGTGATCTAAGTATTATCTCCATTTTACAAATGAGGAAAATGAGCCTCAGAGTGTTTAAGCAACTTGTATGGTGCACAGGAAGCATCATCATAATCTGCTGCAGATCAAAAATTCTAAGCCAGATGGATCTGGTCTGCAGCACATACTCTTACTACAGTGAGATGCTCTGGGGGAGAAATGAAGGGGGGCAGCCAGATAACACGTGTATATGTGGGGCTGGGCATTTGACTAGGCCTCATCTAAAGTAATTTAAAGTCTAATGTTTTAAAAACACCATGAAGATTAAACTGAACACATCTGCAGAGCTGAATTCGCACCAAGAATTAGCATGCAACTTCTGCAAATAAGGTTTGAAAGAAAAATTATACAGTAAATGCTAAGTTCACTACTTCTTATCTTAAGCTATTCAAGGAACAGGATGGGGAAAGGGGTAAATAAATACTGGGAAAATAAGAGAAGGCAGCTTCCACATTATAGAAATTATTTAGGGCAGAATATCTTGTCATATTTTGAACACACATTCAGTGATATTATACAGGCCAATAGAAAAGGGGTGACAATTTCCAAGTCACTGTCAATGGCTCTCTTATTTCTGAGACCATTTGATATAACAAAGTTTAAGTAAAAAATGGTTTTGACCTATGGAACTTGTTGTAGTGAATGTGACTTATACCAACCAGGGTTACTCAAAGTGTGGTCCCTGGACCAGCCCAAGTCCACAAACGGTTACTGGTCTGTGATAAGTACAGGGATTGAGAATAAGCATGTGGAAACTTCTATAGCAATTTGACGTTACTGCATTTTGTAATTGGGTTTGCATTTTGTAAGCTTTTTAATATTTTTCTCATAATTTATTTCATTGTATTTTATAAAATTATTGATCTGTGAAAATAATAGTTTGAGAAGCACTGGCCTATGTGACATTTGAATGAAGAGGATATTAATTAATTTTGAACCCAGTGCATATGAAGCCACATGAAGATGCATGGCTTCTGTCTCTGATTTTTAAATTCTTTATTCTTTTATTTTTATTCTTTAAAGAAAAAATGAGTACTGTTAGGAACATCAACTCTTGGCCGGGCACTGTGGCTCATGCCTGTAATCCCAGCACTTTTGGAGGCTGAGGTGGGAGGATCACCTGGCTCAAGACCAGCCTGGCCCACATGGCGAAACCTCGTCTCTACTAAAAATACAAAAATTAACCAGGCATGGTGGCACATGTCTGTAATCCCAGCTACTTGGGAGACTAAGGCACGAGAATCACTTAAACCCAGGAGGCAGAGGTTGTGGTGAGCTGAGATCCGGCCACTGCACTCCAGCCTGGGTGACAGAGCGAGACTCTGTCTCAAAAAAAATAAAAAAGAAAAAAGAAAGTCTTTTTTCTATTGACTGATTCAGTCTCCACTGTGATAATACAAAGTACAGCCATGATGGCACACCACCAGCAAATATGGCAGGTAAATTGGTTCAGTGTATTTCAGAATAGAGAAATGACAGCTATATATACGCATACCCTAACAACCATAATTGTGATAGCCTGAATTTAAAAAATATTATAACAATGGAATATTCTAACTCTTAAACAGTTTTTTGTTAAGTGCCTTGAATGGTTCTTGTGTTTCCCTTATGTTTTTAAAAGGAATTTTATTTTTATTTTGAGTCTGTCTGGAATAAATACTTTATATTTACTTCTCTAATTTCATATATTCCAATGAATGATTTCAATATCCATAAATAAAGCCCTTTGCTGTTCAATTGTAACACAGAATTAGGTGATTTCAAATGATTATTTGAATTCATAGCTAAGTGGTCCCCAATTATGTTAAAAAGTGCATACCTTAAATATACACAATAAAATTTATTTTAAAGAAATCTCAGAAGTTGTTCTAAATTATCCCTGCACCATTGACGGGCCTAGCACCAACCATTTCTTGTCTCATAAAATTCTAGAGCTATTGGCTAATGTGCTGTTCTGGCAGGAAGAGGGGTGATCCAGGGCTGGGGCAGAGGAAGATGGCTCACCCAGAGGTCACTGGGTCACAGCAACCTCTTTGGTGGCTCTTCTCCAGTTAGAAAGATTCCCAGAATGGTCATGGAGCAACCACTAGTCCTACCTCTGGGCCACTTCTAAGGGACACCATGTATTACCACTTTTATTTTATTTTTTCCCTGAAGGCTTTGTTTCATGTATAAAGCTAGCTCATTCTTGAGAGGTCTCTATCAAACTGGCTGAGGGCTTAGGTGGGGTCTCCTCAGCTTTCCACCTTCTTGTTGTTCTTGAAAGTAAGTGGTCTGGTTCTTCACACTTTAAGGGTCTTACTTGTCCCAGGACTCATTGCAAAGCATTACCCAGAAGCTGTAATGTCCCCCTGTTCATCCCCTAATCACCCCTTCTGGTCTTCTGGTCTGGGGGGACCTCTTCCTCTGTAAACCTCCTATTAGCGCCTTTGATTTGTATATTTTCTAACTAAAAATAATTTTGATGTTTGATTGATACTGAATCTGTCTGGATCAATGATAATAACATTATATATATAATATATATAATATATCTATATATACTGAAAGCAGTCCACTGTTTATTTTTTGTTTATTATAAACAATAACAGTATATTTTAATTTTATTTTGCATGGTATCTGTTTTCATAGTAATTATGTCTAACCAGCTTTCTAGTCTCTATTAACCTTTTAATGCAATCATGTTACATTTATAAGATAGGAACAGATGAACAAACACTGTGGTACTTGCAGTATTTTTTAAGTGGCTGTAACTGTTAAGAATCAATGGGTATATTTAAAAAAATTCTCTGGAAGGGAATTATATGATATCTGATTATACATTGAACTCTGTTGACCCATCAGAGTAAAGGACACAATTGTACCAAAGATGTGTGTTAATCATGGGTTCTACTTTTAGAAGTCAGGGCACCCTGGTAAAACAGTTTCTGACCTTCAGATTGTCATGTTTTATTTACAAGATCAGAGTGTGGCATACTTAGCTGATATTGCTTCAGGGACTTTGGGGCCTGAACACATGAAGACGTAACACAAAGAACCTTTTCTTTTAACCAATGATCTTTGTATCCTTAGTAAGTATGCCCAGTGCTCAAAGCCATTGCAATTTCTCTGGAATCTGTAAAACAAATCAATTCCATAATTTAATTCAGTGAAGAGGAAAAATGTGTGTTTAACATGTAGTGATTCAAGTCAGATTAGAACGTTAATCTTTGGGGAAGAGCTCAGAGTTATATTTTTTCCCCTCACATTGAAAGGCCCAGGATTTTAAAATCTAAATTCCTGAGTTTCCTTGAACAATTGTTATATATAGCATAAATAATGGATTTCAAGGATTTATACAGCTAGTTAGATGACATATTCTATGAGGTAAACCAATGTGCATTATTCAGGTATTTCAGAGGTCTTAAAGTAAATCCAACAGATGATATGAAAATACAGCTTTTTTTCAAAACAGAAAATATCAAAGTTGTTACTCAAGTATTTGTCAGCAGAAGTAGTTGATCACAGAATGATTTTTTATCTTGGCCTTTTCAAGGAACTGCATTTTGTGATCATTCTTAAAAGCTTCTGCCATGAGCATTGTTACTTTAAATGGTCTGCTTGCTATGTTTAGCTACAAGATGCCTGACAAAGAACAGCTATGTTTAGCTACAAGATGCCTGACATGCTTGATAAACTCTTCATAAATTTATTATAAAGCAACATCCATTTGTCAGCTCTTGAGTCATTACTTTTGAAATCAAGCAAAGACACAAATGGAAGGCGAACATAAAGCCCCTTCAATTATTTTAAATGACTAATATATATCATAACGAGGGGTTGTTAATGAGGGTAAATGAAATAACATTTGCTGGCAATATGATGATTGCTTTTATAATACCAAGAAGGGGTGGTTAAAATGTGAAGTTGATTAGAGTCTGCTAAACTACAGGTGATGAAATTATGTCAAAATAAATCTAGATTAAAAAACATTTTCACTGTGATTTTTTTCTAAATATCATGATGTATCTTTTATATACAATTTAATCAAATTTCTCATTTGCAGCTTCTGCTAAAATTACACTCAAATAATATCCACTGACTATGCTTGTGCTAGGCATTGCTAAGGATATGATCTAATGCTCAGCAAACAGAATTTGGAATATATGGTTGTGATCATATGTTTAGTGATCTAGGGAAGGACCTGAATTCCTATTAAAATTCAACTCCCATTAAGATCAGATTTTGTGGTTTCAATAAATCACTTTACAGATTATTGAGCTAATGTGGCCACATCATATATTATCCACCTCCACTGGTCTCTGCCCTCCAGGATCTTAAATGTAATTGGGAAGACAAGATATACAGATATGAAAACTTAAATAATTGTTCGAGACAGTGATATAAGAGCTATCACAAGGCAATACATGATTGAGTACCAAATGATGCCTTCTGTCTCTGAACCAGTGACATTTATTACTGTACACAGAAAAGAATGAGCCAAGAAGTGCTGCAGGAGTTCAGAGGCAAGAGAGAGGAATGTGGCCTGATATGCACAGAAGATTTCATGAAGGAGGTAGGGCTGGTGATGGTCCTTTAGGGTGGGTGAACTTTGCAAAAAGGAGAGAAAGGTTAAGTGTGTCCAGTAGCTCTATGGTTTGACCCCAGGATCTCATTTATATTTCTTCTTGATTTTGTTCTTATCCTGTTACTATTCTGTCTATTCCTGTAGAAGAGTCTGCTGACTGCTTAGCAAAATCCAGATTCTCCTCTTCTTTCTGGGCTAGACTACATTCCCCAGCCTCCTTTGAAATTATGTGTGACTGTGGCTGATTTCCATCCAATGAAATGGGTGGAAATCTGTTAATTATCTATTGCTGCATAACTGACTACCCTGAAACTTGGTGGTTTAAAGCAACAAACATCTATTATCTCATAGTTTGAGGGCCAGGCATTCAGGAGCATATTAATTAGGTCAGTCTGGCTCAGAGTCTCTTATAAAGCTGCAGTTGAGGTGTGGGCTGGAACTACAGTCATCTGCAGACTTGCTAAAGGCTGAAGGCCCCACTCCTAAGATGGCCCACTCACACGGTTGTTGGTGGGAGGGAGGCCTTATGGGTCTGTCCATGGGATTGCTTGAATGTCCTCATGATATGGCAACTGGCTTCCCTTAGAGCAAGTGATTCAAGAGACTAAGACTCAGCCTTGGAAGTCACACACTGTCATTTCTGCAATATCTTATCTGTTACACAGGTCAGCCCCATTTGCTGTGGGAGGGGGACTATAGGTGATCATGAATACCAGGAGGCAGGATTCATTGGGGCCATCTTGAAGGCTGGCTACCATAGGATGTGCCATCTGCTATTTCATGCTTGGTCCATAAAAATCTCTCATGTGCTCCTTCAATCTCCTTTCCTGTTCTAGCTGGCTGAAATGCAATGATTCCCAGGGAAACTTGGAACCCATGTGTTGAAGGTGGTAGCACTTCCCTCAGCCTGGGTCCTGAATGCCTGCAGGAGAATATCCTGTTGATCCATGTACCTGCCGAGGACTAGTAAGTAAGCAAGAGATAAGCGTCTACTGTTTTTGAGTCATTGTACAGTTTCAGGTCTATTTGGTTCAGTAGTTAGTCCACCCCGACCAGTATAACTTTGATGCAGGGAATCTTTACAATGTCCTCCACTGAAGCAAAGTCAAGTGCTCTAGAATGTTGCGGTAATGAGTGACTATCTGTATTGCCTCCATTTGTCCTTTTTCTTATGGTTTTCTTTTTCAATAAGTATCTATTGAGTGCTGATATAGTTTGGGTATTTGTCCCCACCCAAAGCTCAATTCAACATGATTTGAGATGAAAAGTAATGGCAAAACCAGCAATTACCTTTGCACCGACCTAATAATCCCCAGTGTTGGAGGTGGGGCTTGGTGGGAGGTGTTTGGATCATGGAGGTGGGTCCCTCATGAATGGTTTGCGCTATCCCCTTGGTGATGAGTGAGCTCTCACTCTGAGTTCACATAAGAATCCAGTATTTTAAAGTTTGTGGCACCCCCCTCCCCACTCTCTATCTTGTTCCTGCTTTTGCTTTATCATGTGCCTGTTCCTGCTTCACCTTCTGCCATGAGTAAAACTCTCTGAGGCCTCCCCAGAAGCTGAGCAGGTGCTGGTGTCATGGTGCTTGTACAGCCTGCAGAACTGTGAGCCAATTAAACCTTTTTTCTTCATAAGCTACCCAGTCTCAGGTATTTCTTTATAGCAATGGCCTAACACACATGCCTACCATATATCAGGCCTTGTTCTAGTTGCAACGGGCACAGCTGTAACAAGACAAAGTCCCTGCTTTATGGAGCTCACATGTGTAGTAGATGCCTCTTGATGAATGTACCCAAAATTTTAACTACCAAGTTACCCCTGAATATGAACATCAGCAAGCTGGTTATTCAGTAACAAACTTATTACTTACTTACTTGTTACTGAATAACCAGTTTGCTGATATTCTTTTTCAGGGGTTCAAAAACCACAAAGGCATTAGCTGAATCTTCTGACTCCATGGGAGTCTAATAGATTTGTGTTTCCCTACTTGTGCTCTAAGCCAGCACCCACACTTCTAAAACTCTAATGTGCACACAAATCAACTGGAGATCTTGTTAAAATGGAAAACCTGATCAGCAGGACTGGGGTGTTGCTTGAGACTCTGCATTTCTAACAAGCTCCCGGGTGGGACTGATGCTGCTGGTCCATCACTTTGTGCAGCAAGGCTCTAAGGAACATTAGTTACTGGATGGTAAAGAAATCGTATGTGAAAGGGATTTCGAGTTCAAATAAATGAGAACATATAGCCAAAGGGAGAGGCCAGGTCTAGTTGCCCTGGTTCCTGATCACTCTAATTTCTGGCAGCAGTCCTACCAGAAGCCTAACATTACTTTTTTTTTTTTTTTTTTTTTTTTAGATGGAGTCTCACTCTTGTTGCCCAGGCTGGAGTGCAATGGCACGGTCTCGGCTCACTGCAACCTCCGCCTCCTGGGTTCAAGCGATTCTCCTGCCTCAGCCTCCCGAGTAGCTGGGATTACAGGCATGCGCCACCACGCCCTGCTAATTTTGTATTTTTAGTAGAGATGGAGTTTCTTCATGTTGGTCAGGCTGGTCTCGAACTCCCAACCTTGGGTGATCCACCTGCCTTGGCCTCCCAAAGTGCAGGGATTACAGATGTGAGCCACCGCACCTGGCCAACATTACTTTCTACCATGGGTTCTGTGAGATAACCCTCTACCCTTATAATAAATTTACTTTTTAAAATTTAATGAATTTAAGAGGGCTTCTGTAATTTGTGCCCCTCCCCACCCCCAAGAAAAAAAAACCTAGAGTAAAAAGAACCAGGCACAGGGAATGAAGGAGAAACATAGCTATGCTGCAAAGCTGAGGACAAGGTCAAGAACAATCAAGCTGTGAGGGTAACATGAGGCAGATGCCCCAGGAGTCCGGAATGCCTTACACACTTCTGCCCCTACTAAGCCTTAGTTTCTTCATTGATAATAAAGGATTTTCTGTGAGGATCAAATGGAATAATGTTCTTGGATTACATAGCAGTGGTACTTTATGAATGTGGCCATTGTATTTTTCTTCTGTAAAATATTACCTGCATGCTAGTGGTTTGTGAAGATAAAGTGGGATAATGACCATAAAGCAATTAGCAATTGGTTGGACACTCAACAAATGTTATCTACTGGAAACCAAGCTGGATTTAGGAGAAGAATTAAATGTTTTTTTCCCCCAGATAGAAGAGAGCTGTCATGTTTGAAAACAGAAGTGAAGATATCCCTGGAGAGTTAGTGAAGGTCATTGATGGAAGCTGCAGGAGAGAGTGGGGATAATGGAAGGAATAAAGTTATCCACATCTCATCTTAAAGCTAGCGTCTTTAATACAGTATAACCAAGATGATTCCTGAAGGAATACTCTACCTGAACTCAACAGTAGTTGCTTACCAAGAAGAAGCAGTTCAATTGTTCCTAAAACATATAATTTGCCTATCTGTATAGTTCAAATTTTAGATAAGGATTATAATGTTCAAATATTAACTATTTTCTATTTATATATCTAGAAGGAACAGCTGAACTAATATAAAAGCATATGTTTTGTGGATATTGTCACATAATAGTTTGCCTATCCACTACAGCTCAAATTTCCAGGAAAAGATTGTTTCAGTTTTCAACCATTAACTTTATCTTCCATGCCTGCGTATCTTAGCATCTCCAAATCTTAAGCAAAGAGAGAAAATTAAAAAGGATGTAAGTTGTTCTCAAGGACGTAATCCTTAGGGTGATGGAAATGTTCTATGTGTTGATCGTAGTGGGGGTTATACAACTATATGTGTATGTCAAAATTCATAGAGCTGTACAACTAAAAAGGGTGAAATTTACTGCCTGCAAAGGATGCCTCAATAAACCTGATGTAAATCAAAGCCAAAAAAAAAAAAACAAAACCCAAAACTCTTGAACACCTCCTCTGACATTGTGGTAGGGTACATAAGCAGATAAAAAAACAGATTTCAGTCTTAAAGACTGAAATATGAAAGTAAAGTTCCAGTGTTATCATCTAAATTACCATAGAAAAATTTTCCTAGGACACCACGTTTCTGTTGTGCCTTATCAGTGACAGCTCTTTGAACACTTCGACCTGACCAGTTAGGAAAAGTACGAAGGAAGGGCCCTATCTTTTAGCCATCTTGTTGACTGAATGCAGAAGGAATACTTCCTTTAACCACTGGGGCAACAGTTAAGTTTGCTCAGATACAATCTCTTGCAGCATGATATTTTTAAGATAGTCTCTGTGATTTTCCAGACTCTAGGTTGTGCTCGACAGAAACTCAGCTCCTTCCCAGACCCTTGCCTAGCTTGTATCCTTGCTTCATTCAGGTCTCTGCTCAAATGTCCCTTGGCAGAAAGGCCTCTCTTATCAGCCCTATTGCAAATGACCATATTTGTGAATTGGCTGCCTCTCCCACTAGACTGGAAGTTCCATGAAGGCTTCATCTTTTCTCTTAAGTTCCACAGCCCCAGCACTAGAGCAGCATTTGGCATACAGTACGTGTTCGTGAACCATTTATAGAATAAAGTGAAGAGGAGAATCGATTGGCCTCTGAATCTAGACCACAGTAAAAGGGAGGAATAATTAGAACTAGGGACTTGAATGCACTCAGAGTTCACTTTGGTCATTCACCTGCCATTCTCTCTGGTGTCTCCTTCCTACTCTCAATGATCCACATAGTGGCTGCCTTGGAACCTCCAGGCTTATCATATCACAACTCCACAATCAGAGGGGAAAGGGTCTTTCTTGCTCAGCTCCAGGTTGCATAACCCCGGGAAATGTTCTGATTGGCCTGTCTCCCAGTGACCTACAGAGGAGGCCAGGACAGAGCCACAGTATATCTGCTCTTTTCCTCATTTCTCACTCTCCAATCCTGCCTGCTCCATCTATTTTGGTGATGTTGCCCCAGTTTTAATAATGATGCTTTACAGCCCATTGCAGATGCTGTTAGAACTCTGCCATTATCCCTTTGGATCCCTTTAGTATTTTTGCTCACACCTGCTTCCTGCATGACATGCATTCGCTCTCAACAGCAACACCTGCCGATCCTTGCTGGTGGGCTGCCCTAGGCTACTAGCACCTGCTTTGCCTGCGCAATGAGAGAGTTTGAAGTGTCTCTAGGGGTAGCCCTTGACTGATGACTGACAGCCTAGGAGTATAAACGCTGCAGTCCCTGTACTCATGATAGAAACAACTCTGAGATGTGACCTCCACATGTCCCCAGAACTCCCTCAGCATGGAGCCTAAGTTACCCTCCATGGGGATTTGCTGGATGCTGCACCCTTGATTGGCCTCCTTCCCATCCCAGTCCCACTTCCCATTCCCTACTTGGGAATATCTACTAAATAAATAACTTTCACATGAATTTGCAGTCTTCATCCGGAGAACCCCACCTACAACAAGCTCCATCTTTGCCCCTAGCTCTCCACCTATTTGTCATAAGACTTTTTTTGAGGGCAGGTACCTTGGCATAGTTTCCTGCCTCCCCTCCACACATATGCACTACAGAAATGTTTACTTATTTGCTTTTAATATGTTCCTATCCTTAGAGTTGCTTCCTATTTTCCAGGTTTCCCTGTTTCAACTATCATTGCTTCTCAGATATGCTAATTTTCTTGCTTTGCTTATTACTGATGGCTTGTCTATCTGCCCTCTCTAATTCAACATGTTAAACTTTCCTAAGTCATAAGTCAAATACCATATGTTCTCACCTATAGGTGGGAGCTAAGCTCTGGGTATGCACAGACATACAGAGTAGTATAATGGACATTGGAGACTCAGAAAGGAAGGGTGGGAGGGGGATGAGGGATAAAAACTATATATTGGGTACAATGTACACTATTCTGGTGACAGGTACAATCAAATGTCAGACTTCACCGCTATACAATGCGTCTATGTAACCAAAACCCCCTTGCACCTCAAAAGCTATTGAAATTAAAAAAAAAAAAAACGATTACTAACATGGAGACAAACTAATTTCTTTGAAAAATGTAAACCATTTAAAAGGCAAATATTACCAAATCTATTCACCATCTTCCTTATCTGGCCTTGAAGGACTATTTATGCACTATTTAACCCAGTTGACCTGACCGGTTGACCTGGTTTTCCACTGAAGTGGCTAGATTCTTTGAAGTTAATGTTGGACTTGATTTTTTAAAAGCAGGCCCTGAAAAATTTTAAAGGACTATATGTCCAGAATATTATAAAATCAACAAAAAGAAACATTCCTTGTATTTTCCTCTTATTTTCTACACCTTTCTTCTATGTTTTGCATTAGGTGCTTGCTCAAGATCTCAGTCATGCTTTGACTCAGTTTAACAGTCAAATCATTACTAATCATACCACCTTTTCGTAGTTCACACCTTCTAAAATATTGACTTGTAAAAGAAGGAATGCGATAAAGCCATCAGAACACCAAGTGGTGTCTTTATTTCTTAATCATTTTCTAAAACATTACTTAATTCAGTTGAATTCAGTGAAACTTTTAGTAATTCTTATCAGATGAATTTATATACATACCATTGTGGAAAATAAAATAACTTGTGAGCATCTTTGATACAGCCTCAATCAACATTGATGTTGAAACCAGAGGCTATAAGTTTCAAATAGCAGTTTATGAGAAAACATGGAGAGAAATTTTAAGATGTTGACGTGAACACTTCTGACAATGTAAAACACTCGGCTAACCATTGCCCTTTGCTTCGACAGATAAGAAGTTTAGCAAATATTTACATACCAGTTTTCACAACATTTAAGCTAAATTTTTACTTCTATATATTGTCATTATAAGGTTTAACTTCTAAGACTGTTTACTAAAAAGGGCAAAGAGCATTTTTATAATATTGCAGGTCTGTCTTAATAACTCCAAAGACTGCTGACTCGTAACCCTGAGACTGAATGTTTATTACAGGAAGCTGCATGTTACAATGTTTGAGGTAGAAAATTGTGCTTGTTTGCTTCAACTTGTAAACTACGTTTTTCATAAGAGCTTGATTTTACTCACCAACTCTTTGATAATTGTCCTACCATTTTTGACCTCACTGATCCAGCTCTAATTAACTCAACAAATAAAAGAGAACGTGCAGATTAGTTTGGAATTAAGGACATAGCTGAAGGCATTCCTTGGGAAAAGTGATTTTGCCAACAAAATAAATACTCTAACAAAAGAATGTTAAAACACCAATACAGATCACATCACTCTTCATAAAACCCCCAAACTGGAAGCTATCCAAATACTGCCTGACAATAGTAGGTTGGATAAATATACTGTGGTATATTTATAGAATGGAATATTATAAAGAAATGAGAGTGCTCTGCAATCAGGCACAATGACATAGATGGGTCTCATAAACAAAATGTTGAGCGAAAGAAGCCAGACACAAATGAGAACATACCATATGCTTTCATTCATTAAAAGTTCAAAAACAGACAAAAGTAATTTATGGTATTGTGTTGGGATAATGCTTATCTTGGGGTAGTAAGGCCTGAAAGGGGGCATAATGGGGGATTCTGGATAGCTGATATGGTTCTATTTCTTGAGTTACATATTTATTTGAGTAGTTTTCTGTATGTTATCCTTCAATAAATGCTATTAAAACCCCCAGGCAATATAGAACCTTTATTTTCAATGGCGTTATCTACTTTCCAAAAGAGTTTGAGTAGTCTTTCAGATCCAGGAAGGATGCCGGATGCTGCTGTGAACGTTGACAAAAGCAGGCTCGGTCCTTAAAGACCTTGTGGTATGATGGGAGAGTGGCTTCAACATAAGGTGAATAAAGTAAGCAGAGCTGCTTTGGTGGTGCAAAGGTGGTGCCTTACTTAGTCTGCGGATAGGAAGGGTCATGGAAGTCTTCCAGTAAGAGATGATGCTTGAGCCATGTCTTAAAGGTTATGTAGGCGTGAGCCAGGCAGAGAAGGAAGCAAAGGAGGAATTTCAGAGGGAGGAATTGTGAATGGGCAAATTATCACAGGACATATCTATAACTGGATATGGCATGAGTGTTGCATACAAATAAAGAAGTAAAAAGGTTAGCAAGGGCTTGGTCCAGAAGAAAACTGTGCTCATGAGCTAAGGGGGTTTGGACTTTACTCTGGGATCAATGGGAAATTATTGAAAGGTTTTAAGCAGAGGAATGTTGTGGTCCTATTGGCATTTTTGAATGATCCTTCTGGCTGTGAGGAACCTGGTGGGTTCTTCTAGGTGGGTGGGTGAACTTGAACAGATACAACAACACTCAAACAAGAATAAAAACAGAAGATCTGAGATATAACATGGTATGTAGGGTGAGGCAGGGAAACATTGGAAACACTTGTTGAGAGTCTTATGTGATTAAAAAAAAAAAACTACTCTAGGTCCCTATGAAAGATATTAGCAGTCCAGGTAATCCTACTGGTGGTCACTCAAAACAGCAGTGTTGCAATAGTCTTTTGTTCTAGTTTTGCCTTAAGCTTATATCATTTACTTAAATATATCCATGGAAGCCCTCATTGCACAATTCTCCCATGAGTACATCCAAAAATTCTGACCAGCAGAGCTGTGAATAATTTCAGTTGTCTCCAGCGTCTTCATTTGTTTCAGGTTCCCAGCCCATGACCCTGTGATTCAGTATAGAGATGCTTCAAGCACCTCAGGAAACAGCAGAAGCATGTCATCAAGTACTTTTCCACCCTCTAAATCAGTGGGTGAAATGTTAACCCACAAAGCTCGGGCTGTGAGTCCAGGAGGCTTGGTCTAATTCTTTGTCCCAATAGTACTTAGCAAGTTATCTGTCAAAAAATAAATCTAGGTGAAGATGATTCCTGTCTCACATATGAGGGAGGGTGAAATAGAGAACAACTTTTTACCCAAAGACAATGTTAGAATTTACAGTTGGGTGCTCTCATCATCATATTTAGCAAAGGTTATTATTATTTTTTAACAGCAAAAGAAAGACTTATCCACATGGTTTTAGCTAGGCATGAAAAGCAAAACAGAAATTGTGGTTTTGAAATCCAAGGCAAATAATGTTTTGATTTTAATGCTTTTGCTTACTTCTACAGACAAAAAAGTTTGCTGAGAAGTTAGTGATGAAAAACTTCCTAAGGTGTTAGGGTAGGAATAACATAGCTCTTCTCAGGTGCTTTGTTCCTCTCAAAACCAGGCACTCTATAGCCTATATAGGCTAAGAAATTCTGCCCATTCTTAGTATACCAAAAAGCAAAATCTGCATGGAGAAGTGTGACATGAATCAATGTATTTTTGCTAAGGAGCATCTACCCCATGAAGTCATTTTTTAATTAAGCTTTGAGTGTAGTCAGTGTTTAGTATGCAGAATGAGAAGGAATCAATGACTTACAAAAGTTGATTTGCAGCATGGCATTTTGACAATAGCTGTCAGTGGTTTAAAGATAATTGAGTCAACCTTCTCATTTCCTGATAAGAACACTGAGGCCCAGAGAGGTTATGTCACATGGGCCCAAGTTAACAGCAGTCATGGGGGAGCCTGAACCCTAGTGAAGTGGCTGCTGGGCCCTGGGTTATTAGGTATGCAAGAGTGTTATAAATATTGAAGCAAGCAAGACAGAATTTCCCCTCCTTCCCTTTCCCTTCCCCTTTCCCTTTCCCTTCCCCTTCCCTTCCTTCCCTTCCCTAACTTTTTCTAACCTAATCTTCCTAACCTTCCCTTCCCTAACCTTCCCTAACTTCCCTCCCCTCCCCTCCCCTAACTTCCCTCGCCTTCCCTCCCCTTGCCTCCCATCCCTTCGCCTCCCCTCCTCTTTTTTCCATAACAGCTTTGTTGAGATATAATCCACATACCATACAATTAATTTATTTAAAGTGTACGATTCAATGGTGGTTAATATTTTCATACAGCTGTGCAGCCATTGCCACGATCAATTCCAGAACTTCTTCATCATTCAAAAGGAGACCCTGAACACATTGGCAGTCACTCCATTTTCCCCACTCCCCAGCCCTTGGAAGCTATTAATTTCATTTCCATCTCTTTATAGATTTGCCTATTCTGGACATTTACTATAAATGGAATTATACACTATGTGGTCCTTTGTGATGGTCTTCTTTCACTTAGCATAATGTTTTCAAAGGTCATGCACATTGCAGTCTGTATCAGTACTTCATTGCTTTTAATGAATTAATAATATTCCATTGTATGGGCATACCACATTTTATGGACTCATTTATCAGTTGATGGACATCTGGGCTTGTTTCCAGTTTTTGGCTATTATGAATAATAATGCTACAAACATTTGTGTACAAGTTTTTTTTGTAAACATAGGCTTACAGTTCTCTTGGGTATATCCTAGGTGTAGAATGTCTGGATCGTATGATGACTCTATATTTAAACTTTTGAGGCATTGCCAGATTGTTTTCCAAGGTGGCTGCACCATTTTGCATTTCCAGTAGTACAGTATGAGGGTTCCAATTTCTCTACATCCTCTCCAACACTTATTATTATCTGTCTTTTTGGTAGGTGTGAAGTGGTATCTCATTGGAGTTTTGATTTGCATTTACCTGATGTCTAATGAGGTTGAGCATCTTTTTATATGCTTATCGGTCATTGGTATATCTTTTTAGGAGAAATGTTTATTCAGATCCTTTACCCATTTAAAAATTGTATTATTTGTCTTTTATTATTGAATTATAAGATTTCTTTATATATTCCAGATACAAGTTCATTATCAGATATATGATTTGCAAAAATTTCCTCCCATTTTATGGGTGGACTTTTCACTTTCTTGATGATATCCTTTGAAGCACAAAAATTTTTAGTTCTGATAAAGTCCAGTTTATCTATTTTTTCTTTTGTTTCTTGTAATTTTGTTGTCACAACTAAGAACCCATTGCTAAATCCAAGGTTATGAAGATTTGCGCCTAGGTTTTCTTCTAAGAGTTTTATAATATTACCTCTTACATTTAGGTCTTTGATCCATTTTGAGTTAATTCTTATATGTAGTGTGAGATAGAGGTCCAACTATTCTTTGCATGTGCATATTCAGTCATCTCTGAACCACTTGTTGAAGACTCTTCTTTCTCCATTGAATTGTCTTGGTATTCTTCTTAATCCCCTGCATCTTGATTATGCCTTAGGGTCCTGGGAACTTGTGAACACCCTATGCAAATTTATTCCCCAGGATCCTGTTGAGAGTCTAAGTCATCAAGTGATGGGGAGGGGGTTTGCTCCCAGCAGTATTGAGAGAAGACCCTTCCTGGTGTGATCACCCAGGATGGGTTAGAATGCAGCTTTTTGGGGTTCGTCATTTATTGATGACCTGATGTTAATAGCATCTGGACTACCTCCAATGTGCCGCAGTACAGACAGTCACTTATTAATTCAATGAGTGCACTGTCTTCAGTATTTCCCAGTGGTCATCTTAGACTGCTCCCTTATCTCACCACCTGCATCTAATTAGTGACTAATTCAGGTGATTCTGTATACTAAATATTTTTAAATTCCATTTTGCCTCTGTATCATAGCCACTATTTTGGTTTAGACATTCATAATTTATCCCTGAATTACTACAATCCTTTTAATATATCTTTCTATAAGAATTCTCTCCTCCATCCAATCCATTCTTCACACTTCAGCAAGAGCTTGCTTTCTATAATTCATACATTTAGTAATAAAATTATATCATAATAGCTGTTATTTATTAGTTGCTTACTAGGTGCTAGGCCTTAATGCTAAGAACATTATGTACATTTTCTTGTATAATCCTCACTTCAACTCTTTGAGTTAGGTATTATCATTCCCATTTTACAGATAAGGAAACTGAAATAGCCCTACCTCTTTGATCACAATCAATCAGATACGCTGTATTCAGGACTAATTTTAAGAGCTAAGTTAAAAAAGAAGGAAACTGAAGGAGTAATAGTAAAGTGTAAAGAGTAAAGTGGTGACTGCTTTAAGTACATTTTCACAGAACCCATTTGAATAACTCTCTAAATTGGGCTTGAGACTAAGTGACCTCAGTGATTGGCTCAATGGTCTTTGTGGAGATAAGATTAGTTGTGAAAGTGACAGTGGAATCACCAGCCTCTGGGCTCCCCTCTAGGAGAGGCAAGCAGGAATGAAAGCCAGAACACTGGCACTACATAGGCACTTGGTCAGCTCATCCCTGGCTCCAACAACCTCTAAAGCAGGAGGATCTTGTTAAAAATGCATATTCCTGGGCCTCACTTTAAATCTGTTGAACTTAGAGTTCCTGGGAGATGGGGGCTAGGAATCTGCAATTTAACAAGCTGCTCAGATAATTATTTCTCCCATCAAAGTTTGAGAACTATGGCTCCAGAGTCTCTACAACCCTTACAGGATCAGTAGAACAGGTAGAAGCAGAAACTGACAGTCACAGGGCCAATGCCACTGCCTGTTATTAGGACGTCACCTTCTCCCACCCCCATCCCTGTGTGCCAAACCTCATTGTATCATGCCAAAATTGGGCTTATAACTTAAATACATAATCCCATTTGGCAAAGAGTTAACTATGTAACTGGAATTTTAATGTCTGTGTAATTGTTTTGTCTCTCATGAACTCATCTTCTAAATTCATTTCTCCTTACAAAATGGAAATATTTGATGTTTCTAAACTCTTCAAAAGATGATGCTGAAGATTAAAAGTTGACATTTCATACAATCCTTTCATTGCAAGACATTTTCTTCTTCCTTTATTTACCTTTCATAGCCCTCTTGCACACATTTTTTTCTTGATCGTTGATCATTGAAAAATAAAAGCATCAATGAACCAATCTATCTGAGCAGAGTAATGTCCCCTACGGTGTGCACCGAGGCTGGAATGCAGGATTGTGGCACCTGGCACATTGTAGGCACAAAAACTATAAAGTATTCCAGCCTCCTTCATACCCAAGAGAGCACAGTGATTCTTCATGAAATAGGTTCAGGGTCCTGGTTTCACAGATCCATGTGAGGATCTATGCATGCAAGGATAAAAAGATAGCAACATCTTTTTTCGTTTGTTTTTGAGACAGTATCTCACTGTGTTGCCCAGGCTGGAGTACAGTGGCATAATCTCAGCTCACTGCAACCTCTGCTTCCTAGGCTTAACTCAAGTGATTCTCCCCCTTCAGCCTCCCCAGTAGCTGTGACTACAGGCACATGCCATCATGCCCAGCTAATTTTTATACTTTTTGCAGAGACAGGGTTTCACCACGTTGCTCAGGCTGGTCTCAAACTCTCGGGCCCAAGCGGGCCTCCAGCCTTGGCCTCCGAAATGCAGGGATTACAGGCATGAGCTACTGTGCCTGGCCTAGCAATATCTTTTGCTGGTTGGCCTGGCATGTACCTGTGTGTATGCTAGGGAATGGGTCTGCCTCAGTATGGGTAGAGAAGTTTTATTCTCTTCTTCCAGTAGCAAGCCACAGTTTATCACCCTGTCTTTAACAAATGGAGTTAAAAAATGGAAGCAATCCCAGTTTTTATAAGTGACAGAGAGGATTTTTTTTTCCACCAAGATTAAAAGTGTGCAGAGGGCAACAAGCAGCTGAGGAAACTGCTACAGCTTAGGATCATAACCTTAGAGCCAAAAGATGGTGGTTCAAGGTAAGGGAAAACTGGAGGCAGAAAACCAGGGTTGGGGTGAGGGTGGGGAGTGCACTACAGTTGGGAAACTGTAGGAAGTGGAGGTATTTGCAGGACTGGGTTTGTGGGGATGTTTCCTTAGACAACTTGCAGATGTAATGTTTATGATATTACTGTCTGTTAATTAAATCTCTCTCTGTAACTTTGAGCTGAAGAGGCATTTTCTAGGAGCTGGGTACCTGCCTGAAAAAAAGTGAAGCATAAGCTAGACTCCCTCTTCCACAAAAATAACCCAGACCTTCGGTGCCAGAGGATTGTTGAAGCCAAGGTTATCCTGGTAAACAGTCTCAGCCCTTGAGTTCTGAATTTTAATTCTTTTCTTAAACCAGATGCACTATTTCTAAAAGTCATTCCCAGGTTTACTATTTGACCTAAATCAATCTTTTGGTTTTTGGGGATCTCGGCCATTCTCTTCATCCATATGACAGAATCATGGCTCATTTTGAAGAGATTCAGACTGGATGAATAATTGCCTTGAAAAAAACCAGAAGTGGTGACTCATCATTCTAAAAATCCATACTGCTTGGCATTTACAGCACTCCTACTCTGTATCATAGGAGATGAAAAAAGAATTTGCTGTTCATGCCCTCTGAAGAATGAGTCTTCTTCCTATCTCTGGGAAAGTAGATGCATTATCAATGGAGCAGGTCATTTCAGAGAAAAGCTCTAGTCCTTTCAAGGACATTGGGAGCAGGAAGTGTTAATACATGGTACTACAGGCTTGAGGCCTTGAGCATCTCAAGATCTGCATTTGTGCCTTTGTGTATATGATGTTAGGGACCCAGCAATGTCTCTGGAGGCAGTGCCATGATTTAGATCCACATCTTTTGCCTTCTGCTCCTTAACACTGGCCTGACTTCAGAATCTTCTCAGAAACTAGAGAGATTAGCAGAATTTTAAAAATCAAGAGAATAAACATAGAGGTTAGAACCTGGAGTTCACTGGGGAAGCATTGCCCTAGCCAGGAGGGTCATAAGGGCTTCTCCATACCTCAGCTGTGGTAGAGAAAGGTCAGTAGGGAAGAGGAAAATAGATGGACCTCAAATGGCATTTGTGGCAGAAACTGACTAGCCCCTTTCAAAAAACCCTTTTCTTTGCACCCGACTAGACTACATTTATTAGCCTCCTTTGCAGTTAGGTGATGTCACATGACTGAGTTCTGGCCAATGGAAAAAAAAATGTGGATAGAAAAGCCACATATGCCACTTCCAGGCTTGGCCCCTTTGAAATCTCCTATGCAAGCAGTTCCTCTTACTCTCTTTCTCTCTCCATTTCATCCCTCCCTGCCATCTGCTGACTGAATCCATGCTCAGAGTATTCTTGGAAGCCACATACCGAAGATTTTAGAGCTTCTTCAGCCTGTGGTCCTGAATGACTGTGGGAACAGAGGCCCCCAGCCCCAACTCCCTGTACCAACTGTACTTTTTATGATTGAGAAATAAACTACTTCATTAAGCCAAGGTTATGGGGTTTATGTATTATAACAGCTTCCTTTACCTTCACTAATACAAGATGTAACATCATACAAGTGCTACAGTCTGAATGCTTATGTCTTCCCCAAATGTATATGTTGAAACCTAATCACCAATGTTATGGTATTAGGAGGTGGAGCTTTTGGAAGGTGATTAGATCGTGAGGGTAGAGCCCTCATAAAAAAGGCCCTAGAAAGCCTTGGCCCTTCCATCATGTGAGGACACAGCAAGAAAACACCTTCTATGAACTAGGAAACAGGCATTCACCAGACACTGAATCTGCCAGTGCCTTGCTCTTGGACTTTCCAGCCTCCAGAACTCTGAGAAATAAATTTCTGTTCTTTAAAAGCCACCCTTTATGGCAATTTGTTATGGCAGCCCAAATGGACTAAGACAACATAAACACTTTTGTATCGTTGTTGAAATTATTGTTTGCACCTACTTAAACCTGTTTACATGTTTTTTAATATAGTTTTCTACTGTGATGACATAGTTCTAGATATGTATGACTCCCCAGGAGTAAGGGATTTAAGACCCAGGCTAGGTCCAAAGCCTTAGCACCTGGAGGATGGACACATTTCTTTGAATATAGTCGCATGCCACAAAGAAAGAAGATAGGAGGTCACCTCATTTCTCCTGATCACAGAGATGCAAGAAGAAAGGGTGGTAACCCCTTGAAATTTTTAAAAAGATTATTCCCAACTGAAACAGCCTATATTTAGAAAGTTTGAAAAGTATATATTTTAAATGAGGGTTTGAAAAAACTGACATAATTAGAAACATATGATTCTGACAGATTCTCTTCAAAAATTAAGCCGATATTCAGTATTGAGGTTTTGTATTGCATTCCCAGAGACTTGTGGGTATACAGTATGTTTCTCTCTCTCTCTCTCTTTTTTTTTTTTTTTTTTGAGACAGAGTCTCACTCTGTCACCCAGGTTGGAGTGCAGTGGCGCGATCTCCGTTCACTGCAACCTCCGCCTCCCGGGTTCAAGCGATTCTTCTGCCTCAGCCTCCTGAGTAGCTGGGATTACAGGTGTCCACCACCACACCTGGCTAATGTATTTTTAGTAGAGATTGGGTTTCACCATCTTGGCCAGGCTGGTCTTGAACTCCTGACCTCGTGATCCACCTGCCTCAGTCTCCCAAAGTGCTGGGATTACAGGTGTGAGCCACCGTGCCCAGCCATGTTTCTCTTTTTCATGCCGTCAATTAGAAGCTGGGCTCTGCTGGTCCAAATTGTCAAAATCACACTCATTTGTCTATCTTGCTTCAAGGTGCCTGCATATCAAAGCCAGACCATAAGAACTACCTCAGAAGCTACCCGAGGCAGCCTGTTTGGGACTTCTTCAGGCCACCTAGAATGGTCTATCCATTCACATCACTTTTCCTGGTTTCTTGGCCACTTTTTAACTTAGTTTCTCAATTCTCCTTTCTGCCTACCTTTCTTGGGTCAGTCATCTAATAGTGTACTTTCTTGGCCTCTGGTGTGAGCCTAAAACAAAGTTCAATTGTCAACCAATGTCCAATTGTCAAAGCCAGAACATGGGGTGGGCCAGTGGTGATATTTCCATGTGGTCACAGCAGGACATGTGGCAGCAGTGCTGGTTAAAATGAACTCGAAGACCACAGTCAGGTTGTGATACTCCAGGCATATCTCATTGTAAAGAGCACTAGTCATTTACAGAGATGCCCAAGTCTCAATTCTGGCCATTAACTTTATCCAACAGCTATCACCAGCCTTTTAGCAATGCTATTACAGGGGAGTAGAGCCACTACTTTAGTTTCTGGTGTTACACCTTTCAGTCCTCACTGTAACAGACGCTATCAGTACCCTTCCCATATCTCCTTGGCATTACTGCTATTTACTGTGAACACATGTGATTCTCTGCCCGAGGATGTTTTTCACGGTTGCAAAGAAAACTTAGTCTGAAGCACTGAAGAGTAAATGCCTCCAGAAGTAGCCCTTAGCCAAGAACCAATGGGAAGTTGGTACATAAGTACCCTAGATTCCTCATCCCTCAGGTGGAATAACTCGGAGGTAAGTCTACATGGTTTCCTAGAGTAGGATTGAGCTCCAGTTGCCCATACTGGTAATTGTCTTGCTAACATGCTGTTTTTTTTTAATACTTTAAGTTCTAGGGTACATGTGCACAACGTGCAGGTTTGTTACATATGTATACATGTGCCATGTTGGTGTGCTGCACCCATTAACTCATCATTTACATTAGGTATATCTCCTAATGCTATCCCTCCCCCCTGCCCCCACCTCACAACAGGCCCCGGTGTGTGATGTTCCCCATCCTGTCTCCAAGTGTTCTCATTGTTCAATTCCCACCTATGAGTGAGAACATGTGGTGTTTGGTTTTCCGTCCTTGCGATAGTTTGCTGAGAATGATGGTTTCCAGCTTCATCCATGTCCCTAGACCTAAAACCATAAAAACCCTAGAAGAAAACCTAGGCATTACCATTCAGGACATAGGCATGGGCGAGGACTTCATGACTAAAACACCAAAAGTAATGGGAACAAAAGCCAAAATTGACAAATGGGATCTAATTAAACTAAAGAGCTTCTGCACAGCAAAAGAAAATACCATCAGAGTGAACAGGCAACCTACAGAATGGGAGAAAATTTTTACAATCTACCCATCTGACAAAGGGCTAATATCCAGAATCTACAAAGAACTTAAACAAATTTACAAGAAAAAATCAAACAACCCCATCAAAAAGTAGGTGAAGGATATGAACAGACACTTCTCAAAAGAAGACATTTATGCAGCCAAGAGACACATGAAAAAAAGCTCATCATCACTGGCCATCAGAGAAATGCAAATCAAAACCACAATGAGATACCAGCTAACATGCTGTTAATTGGCTTTCTTCCCGTCCCTATCTCAGTTCCCCAACTCCCTTACTGATGCTTCTTGGGATCATCTTCCAAATAAACCACTTGCATCCAAATCCTTGTCTCAGGCTTTGCTTACAGAGGTACTCAAACTAAGAAACCTTTTCTCTTCTGATTGTAAAATGAAGCAGAGAAATAACCCCTAAAAAGTTAGCGAAAGAAGGAGGAAGCAATGGCAGAGTTCTAAATATTCCACAAAACAAAAAAAATGGAGCCCCTTGATAGGGACTATTTGTTACTCTAGATTTGTGCTGTCCAGTATGGTAGCCACTAGCCACAATGTGGCCATTGAGCACTTAAAATGTGGCTAGAACACATGAGGAAATAGATTTTTAACTTTATTTAATTTTAATTGGTTTAATTTTAAATAGCCATGTGTGATTAGTGGCTACTGTATTGAACAATACAGAATATGGAACATGTCCATCATTGCAGAAAGAATTTCTAATGGACAGCACTGGAAGAAGGGGAGGAAAATTTCTTCAACAAAAGGCCAGATAGTAAATATTTTAGGCTTTGTGGGCCATATGATCTCTATTGCAATGACTCAACTCTGCTGTTGTAGTGTGAAAGTAGCCATAGATGGTAGGCAGGTAAATGAATGAGTATGGCTATGTCCCAGTGAAACTATATGGACACTGAAATTTTAATTCATATAATTTTGATATGTCACCAAATGTCTTTTGATTTTTTTAATCCATCCAATCGAAAATGTACAGCCATTCTTAGCTCACGAGACTGTACAAAGACGAGTGGTGGGCCATTGTTTGCTGACCCCTGTTCTAGACTAACATCATCATGAATCGTTACTAAGGGGATCATTATTAAGATGCCCTAGTGATCCAATGCAGATTGTGACAATAGCGACCAAAGTAGCAAGTGAGCTGTTTATTCAAAATGAAATCAACTTTTGGAGACAAAAAGCTTTGTTTAGAGTGTGGATTACTCATTTTTTGTTTGTTTTTTAGATGGGGTCTTGTTCTGTCGCCCAGGCTGGAGTGTAGTGGCACGATTGGCTCACTGCAACCTTCGTCTCCTGAGCTCAAGTGATCCTCCCACCTCAGCCTCTCGAGTAGCTGGGACTACAGGTAGGTGCCACCATGCCTGGCTATTTTTTTTTGTGGTAGAGACGGGGTTTTGACATGTTGCCCAGGCTGATCAGAGTGTGGATTACTCTTCACCAAAGTTGGCAAGGGGAAATTTTTCTCTGATGTTTACAAGGTTCCTTCCGTGGTGGTCACTGAGAATCATTAGGGCTGCTCTTGAGAAAATCGTCGAAGCCTAGAATGTTCTGTTATCCCTACCCTGATCCATTTGGCACCTCACAACAGCATTCTCCTCGCATAGAGAAACCCAGGAGTGTCCTCTAACTTCTGGATTCCTATTTGTTTGCCCTGCCTGCTACATTTCTTTCTCCATCTCCTTCCCTTGCCACAAAGATCAATACTTAGGCCTGGCAGAGATTCACTCAAAGCTTTCAAATGGCTCCTAGCATGCTAAAAGGTTGGTTTTCAAAAAACACAGTGTTCTCAGAACACGAGGACATCAAAATAGCTAATTTAATATTGGGACACCAGGAATTAAAGAAGTGTTATCTATGTGACACAGAGAATTCTTTATTTTTGAGATCTGTTTCAGAGCCAGCTCAAAGCAAAATGGGGAGGGGCTGGAAGTAGGGCTGGGAATGTTTCCAGTTGGACAATTCAACATGACAGATCTCCACTGCAACTCAACAGAGAATTGGCCACATCAAGCTAAAGGATCAAAAATGAGGTACCTGGCAGGGATCAATAAAGCAGTAGGGGAGAGTCATTTCTGGAAAAGACTGAGCTATCAGCTCAGTTAGTTCTCAAGGGCTCCCCAAAGAAATGATGGGCACTGACGTTTTGTCAGCTTTGCCAACAGAACCCAGAGACGCAGCTGGTGTCTCTCATGCTAGCTCTTGCAGCAGTCAAAGGTCTTGAGGCAGTGGAGAAGCAGGCTTTTTTGCTTCCCTTTAAAAAAATGATGCATGGTGTTTCAGCAAAAAAAAATTGTAAAGGTAATATCCTCTTCAGCTGGGGTTTAAAACAGCCACTGAAAGCTCTTTGTAATCAATAATATAGATCTCATTATGGGCCCTACATTAAAGAGGTAGGAGCTATGTTAACTTTACAACTTCCTTGTGGGAAGAACAAGCAGAGATTGATCATGTGTGTTTTTATGTTTCTCAAACCAAATGCACATACTACAACAGAAGCAGCACATTGCACCTGTGCTTTACCCTTTATTATGTTATCATTTGATTCTCACAACAACACCATGCTTATTTCTTTTAGAGGTAGGAAACAGAGCCTTGATGAGGTCGATTTGGCCAAGTCTCTCAATGAATGAATGAGGGAGTCAGGCTGCCATCCAAGTCTTGTATCTAATTCCAAAGCCAGTGCCTTGTTTTCTCTTTCATGCCAGCTGAGAGATTTTATTGAGGGCAACAGTGAAGGCAGGGCCTAACTTAGGCGCAGGTGCTGGTGAAATGACACAGGCTTGCCTAGAGAGCCTGGCCTGGATGCTCCTCAGCTAAGCCCTCAAAGCATTACAAAGAATTCCATAAAAAACTGAAAAAAAGTTTCTGAAGCCCGTAGCGAGGCCAGATGTCCAGAGTGACCACTCTGTTCATTGCCGGCCAACTAGTTTAACCTCATAAATGTGTAACAAGAATCCCTATTCCCAGGCTACCTGCAGGTTTCCCCTCCCCCGTCCCCGTCTCTTATACTGTTTTGGCTTTGACTCAGTCCATCAACTGATTCCATCACATGCAAGGAAACAATTTGCATAAAAATTAAATATTGTTGAGTTATTCTTCAACATAGCTAAACCATGTCGGGGCACCAGGATTATACACACACTAAAATTAGGTACTGTTTAAATTTTTTTTCCCATTGAGCATGTGTTCTTTTTTAAATGAAACTTTTATTTTGAGGTAATTGTAGACTCACTCACATACAGTTCTAAGAAATAATAAAGAGCTCCCTTGTGCCCTTTACCTAGTTTTCCCTGATGGTACCATCCTGCAAAAGTAGAGTTCAATTGTATTTACTTTCATAATAAATGAAAAATTGTTGCATTGCTAAGGGGAGGAAATAAATAAGGAGGCAGCTGGAGATGAATGCGCAGTCAGGGGAATGGATCTGTTGATTAATTTAAACGTGAGAGATAGTTGAGCAAATGTAAATGATGACAGGGAGTAAAGAGAGGTGAGAGAGGCAACTGAGTCCCCTAGGCCAGCTTGCTGGGCTCTGGTCAGACACTTTTCTGCCACTGTGTATATTCTGCACATGCTCTGCTCAAATTGCAAAGAAGAATAGGGTATTTTATTTCATTCCTTTTTGGGAAAAGAGAGACTTCCTGATTAGGAAGTCTGTGAAGAAATTCCCCATTGCAAAGAAACATGGATGGGATACCACTTCCAGTGTGCTACTGTCCACATCTCTCTTTTCTGTCCTCCTCCCTTGACATTTCAGCTCATAGGTGAGTTTATTCAGCCACATCATGCCCAAGTAGGTGACATATGGTGGACCAACTTTATGCCACTGAGTTGCTAACTACTCCTAGTTGTCTTCTAAATTATATCTCAATAATAAAAAAAAAAGAACAGGCCCACTTTCTGAAATTTTCTTTTCTCCTTCATCTTCACACAGAGTATTTCATTAACTCTTATTCTTGTGATATAAGAACAAACAAGGGGACTACACCAATTTTCAGGGGAGACTTGATTATGTGTTTCATTTCTTCATCTTTAGTCCTAAAGCAAGAGAGACCATAATGAACAACTTTTTACTTTCAGAGGCTACTTTAATGATTACTCATTTCTTATAGCATTTTCTTGTTTATAAGGCATGTAAATATCCCCTCTGGGTATATAAATATTCTGAATAAATACTCCCTCTCACAGGAGGGTCACACTGGATAAGAGTCACTCAGGAAGCTTTATTCCGATCTATTTTTGTGGATTTCTTCTACATATTCTACATTCATTTTAATGTGACAATTCCCCTGTGGTTTAAAATAGGATATGCTTATTCTTCCTAGAATTGAAGGACACTAAAATAAATTTGACTTAAATAGTTCTACCTGAAAAAAATGCACCGAGATATCCAGGGATAGTTGTATAGGAACAAGATTTTGAAGCAAATTATAGTATATACCTTTTATGTCTTCCAAAATTCAATACAGATGAAATCTAGATGACATCCAGATCATTCCACCCCAGGCTCTGGAAACACCACCCTCTGCTCGATAACTATAAGAACCCACTTCCCTCTCTTCACCCCTCATCTCATTTCGCCTTTCCTTAGCTCAGTCACATGGTCACCCATAGCACTGGGATGGTGGGAGGCAAGATTGGATTTAGGGGTGAAGGGTGAAGGGTATAGGAGAAGCACAAGACTCAGGGCAAGCACCTTAATTTACAGTATACCACGAATTAGGGGTCCCCAACCTCTGGGCCTTGGACTGGTACTGGTCCGTGACCTGTTAGGAACTGGGGTGCAAAGCAGGAGGTAAGCGGTGGGGTGAGCGAGCATTACCGTCTGAGCTCTGCTTTCCATCAGATCAGTGGGGGCATTAGATTCTTACAGGAGCATGAACCCTATTGTGAACTGAAAATGCGAGATATATAGGTTGCAAGCTCCTTATGAAAATCCTTAAGAAACAAACGCCTGAGGATTTGAGGTGAAACAGTTGCATCCCGAAACCACCTACCCTCTTACCGTCTACGGAAAAATTGTCTTCCATGTAACTGGTCCCTGTTGCCAAAAAGGTTGGGGACTGCTGCCATGAATAACTCTGTTGTGAATTCCCAAATGAAAGCTTCAAATCCACTCTTCTTAACCGTGGATTTTATGGACAGATTGAAGGGAAACAAGGGAAAAACAATTGTATCAGTTAGGATTACATTGGCCTGCATGTAATGGTAACTTCCTATAATGTGAGAAAAATAAGAAGTCTAGAGGTAGCAGTGCTACTAGGGACACAGATCAGATTTATTTCATCTTTCCATTCTGCCATCGTTGGGCTGTGGCTTTCATCTTGAAGGCTGCAAGATGGCTGCTTCACCTCTAGGCTTCACGCCCACATTCCAGGGAGGAAGAAGGTAAAGGGTAAAAGGGAAGGTGAAGCTGGTTTGCTTCCTTCTGTCAGGAGGGCAATAGCTGTTGGGAAACTTTACCCAGTGGATATCTGTTTACATTTCATTGGGCAAAACTGGGTCACAAGGACACTAGCTATAAGGGACTCCAGGAGGTATTTTTTTTTCTTTTTAAAATTCATTTTTAATTGACAAATAAAAATTATATATACTTACATACAACAGGATATATATACTTACATACAACAGAATATATATATATTTATATATATGTATAGTAGAATGGCTAAATTGAGATAATTAACATATGCATTACCGCACATACTTTTTTTGTGGTTAGAATACTGCACATACTTTTTTTTGTGGTCAGAATACTGAAAATCTATTATCTTAGGGATTTCCAAGAATACAACGTGTTGTTACTATATAGGCACAATGTTGTACAATAGATCTCTTGAACTTATTTCTAACTGAAATTTTGTATCCTTTGACCAACATCTCCCCAACCTTTCCCCCTATCAGCCCCTTGTAACTACCATTCTACTCTCTGCTGCTAGGAGTTTAACTTTTTTAGATTGTACATATCAGCAAGATCATGTGGTATTTATCTTTCTGTGCCTGGCTTATGTCACTTAGCATAACATCCTCCAGGTTCATCCATGTCATCGAGAATGACAGAATTTTCTTCTTTTTAAAGGCTGAATAGTATTCCATTGTGTATATATACCACATTTTCTTTATCCATTCATCTACTGATGAACACTTAGGTTGATTCAATATCTTGGCTATTGTGAATAGTGTTGCAATAGACATGGGAGTGCAGATATCTCTTTGATATACAGATTTCATTTCCTGTGGGTATATACCCACAGCAGTGGGATTGCCAGATCATATGGTAGTTCTATTTTTAGCTTTTTTGAGGAACTTTGGGGAGGTATTTTTAATGGGACACATTGCAGCCCTGAACAATGATAGGCTCTTGTCAGTAGAAAATGAGGGGGAATGTAGTGGTAACCATCAGTATTCAGTAAAACAGTTAATGTAAATATCTGTCCTTATATCTACAAATTTGTAGAGACCTTGAACTGATTCACTACAACTTCTGGGAGACATGGGGAGCAGTAAAATGCATAGTGTCTAGAACTAAGAGTTTAGACTCCAGAAGAGGTGTATTTGAATCTTAGGTGTTATCAACTGTGACCTTGAATAGATCACTTTATTTTCTCACAAGTACATTTCTTATGCCCACATTACAGGGCCATTTAAGGATAAAATGAAATCACATTTTCATGATGCCCTTCCCACTATTCCCCTACATTACAATGTCCAGCACACAGACCCCAGCAGGCCCACTCTTAACTTCAAAGAAGAGAACAAAATTATTAACAGCCCATAAACAAGAGGAGAGTTAGATAAAGTAATTTAGCCCTTAGGTTACATTGTCACATAGTGTGAAGTCAAGTAATGAGACATTGTGAAATGACAACAGCATCTATCTCACAAGGTCTAGTCTCTGTGTGTTTTGATGCTGTGCAGAAAATGTTTAGCTGAGGATGATTTCTAACAAAACTTTTTCTAACAAATATTATGACATGATATAGTGCCCAGCTTAAAGGAACAAACATTCCTCATCAACTTCCATGCACTTTTTGAGAATGACATTGAATGAGCTGATAGAGGAACACTTACCAGGAAAACCAAAAAACTGACATGAGTTCTTGAAATGTCCTCAATGTCTTTGTTCCTCAGTAACACATTATGTGTTTAAATACACATAAAACCTTAGACTGCTTTGTTACATATAATCCTACCACTTCTGAGTTCCTT
The DNA here is from genome assembly GCF_028885625.2 of Pongo pygmaeus. NCBI lineage: Eukaryota > Metazoa > Chordata > Mammalia > Primates > Hominidae > Pongo > Pongo pygmaeus. The sequence continues at coordinate 21,027,918 of NC_072396.2, forward strand.
ATATTTTTACATTTCTATTAATCTTATTCTACATCATAGTTCAAGAGACGGTTTGCCTCTGCATTTTAAGAAACAAACATTCTTTGATGGTATTTTTGTTAAATGATTGAAATTGATTTATCATTTTGAATAGTCTTGACAAGATTTCCTATGGCTAAAAAACTGCCTCTCTGGGTCATGAATTCCATAATCCACAGCAATGAACAGTTATGTCAGAGCAGCTATTTGTGGTCACCCATAAGCTAAACACTGTTAAGCTGCTCTAATGGAGGTGTCGGATAGTGTGTGTTCTGTGTATTTGTCACACCAATAAGTAACACTGTGTTTAAAGGTCAGATCAAACTTTAAGAGTTTTTTTGGTCGATATGAACGCATCCAGGCTGGATCTGAAAGCTATATCAAGGAGCAATGATTGAAGAAACTAGAGATATTTAACCTAGGGAAGCAGAAACTACTGAGAAATATGATCATGATCTTCAAATATTTAAACAACTATCAGACTTGGAAGGATATGGTTTTATTCTATATTGTCTCAAAGGTCAGAAGTAAGGCTGATGAATACAGTTACCCAAGCAGGGCATTCAGTTCATGCTAAGAAAAAAAACTGTTCCAACAAGGAAATGAGCAGCCTTATAAGAATTAGTTTCCTGTGCATTAAATATCCATCCAGAGATGTGGTGATCAGCTGTCAGGGATATTGCATTAAGTGGGAGGATAGATGAGATAAATCTAAACATCTCTTCCAACCCTGAGTTGATTCTAACAGCCACAGCACTCAGAAATTCAGAAAGAAAACGTCTTGAAACCTGAGATGGGAGCCATAAAAATCTTCCTTTGTTTTTAGCACACTTTAGGCTTTGAGGAGGTTAGAAAGATTATTGTTAAGATTTTGTGTATTCTAGTGGTATAAATAAGTTTTCTTACAGAAGTACCCAGAGCCCTTTAAGAAGGGCTGCTCTGTTTTGATCACTTTTTGGTAAACACTCCTCTTTACCACATGATCCATGGATGTCAAGGTCACAGTTCCAAAGGTGTGTTTAAAGAACAAAGGATTTTTTCCATCCACAGTTCCCTTTTCCATTCCCACTTTTCTGCTTGCTACACTACGCTCTGAAGGAGAAGGGCAGGGGCACCTCACCTACTGGGGCTTCACATCTTATCCCTTGACTCATAGCTCCCTGCTACAGATGTATGGCATTCCCTTCTGATCTATAACTTAACCTACAATGGACCAGGAAGGACTGGATGAAACAGAGACTAGAGGCTGTCAGCTCAGAACTCAGATTGTTGCCTCACTCTCCCTTCTCTTCTAGGCTCAAAATGTTTTTGCTGAAACAGAGAGGATACATATTCTCAATAACATTAACATAGAATGCCAAACATGACATGTATTATACATGCATTTGTTGGATGTGAGCATATGAAATCACTACAATGTAAAAGGCATAAGTAACCTTGTCTCCTGCCACCAAAGAAGTGGAGAGTGAAAATCCTTTAGTGGTTTGAGCCAGATCAATACTGAACTCTTAGCTAGGAAATTGTGGTGCTCTCACACAGAAAGCTACTCAGACATTGCCCGCACCAGACTCGGAGCCAGACATCCTGACAGAGGCTAACATAATGGCTCATAAGTGGTGAACGGCTCCTTAAATTGCAGCCTAAATTCTCCCACAATATCCCCAATTCAGAAGCCCCTTTGCAAAGGAAGTCCAAGATGAAAGAGCACTAACTATCTCCAAACCAGTTTTTAGCCTTCTGATTTGGGTGAATTACATCCCAGGGAACTAAGAGAGCATGCAAATGAGATGACAGATCATTGTTCATTTCTTCGGGGAATTGGCACTATATAAAGTCACAAAAAACTGAGACAGCAAAATAGAATTTTCATTTTTGAAGGGTGAGAGAAGATAGCTTTCATGTAGTGTGGCTGGATGAGTTTAATATTGATTTCCAGAAACATTCTAGAACACATTAAAAGAATAATTTATGAATACTTAGAAAATGATGTAAGAGTCCCTAGGATCTGCAGGAATTCATGAAGAATGAGTTGAGTGAGACTAATTTGTTTATTTAATCAAGTTATTACATTATTAGGATATAAAACAGGGAATGCAATAAGCAGTATTTTTGAAAGTCAACTTTATGGAGGTGTAATTTACATAAAATAAACTGCACCTATTTTAAATGTACAGTCTGATGAATTTTGACAAAATCACCATGATCAAGACAGAACATTTCCATCAGCCCTGAATGTTCCCTTGTACCCTTTTATAGTCAACCCTCCCCCCATTCCTGGCCTAGGCAAGCAGCAATCTGCTTTCTGTCACTCCAGATTAGTTTCAGTTTTCTAGAATTTCATATAAACAAGATGGTACAGTATGTAAATTTTTGTATCTGGCTTCTATCACTCACCATATTGTTTTTGAAATTCATCGATGCTGTTGGGTGTTACTTTTATTGTGAGTCAAATTTCACTGTGTGGCTACATATTTTGTTTATATATTCACCTGTTGATAGACACTGGAGGTTGTTTTCCATTTTGGAGGTATTATGAAAAAAGCTGCTGTGAACATTCATGTACAAATTTTGTGTAGATGTATGTTTTAATTTCTCTTAGTTGGCAATGATGTGAATGCCAAAGGCATTTAGCAGGGTCTCATATGCAACTGTGAACAAGATAGAAATATGTGAACCAAGTGCAAGAATTTTATATATAAATGATATATATATGATATGTAATAACACACACACTATATATATAATATCATAATAAAGTAACTTTGTTTGTGGCTGTACTCAGAGGGTGCTAATTAATGGATCAATGCCAACACCATAAGAGGTTTCTGGTGATATGTTACAGCCTCTATCCTCAGTATTCTTCTTAATTTAAATTTTTAAAAAATTAACAGATAAGATTGTATATATTTCTTGGGTACAACAGGATGTTTTAAAATATATGCACATTGTGGAATGGCTAAATCCAGCTAATTAACATGTGCATTACCTCACATAGTTGTCATTTTTGTGGTGAGAACACTTAAAATCTACTCTCAGCATTTTTCAAGAATACAATACACTGTTATTAACTATAGTCATCATGATGTACGATATAGCTCATGAACTTATTCTTCCTATTTAACTGAAATTTTTTAAAACAGTGAGGAAGGCTTTATTCAGGATTTTTTTTTAATTTTTTAATTTTTAATTTTTGTGGGTACATAGTAGGTGTATGTATTTACTCGGTACATGAAATGTTTTGATACAGACATGCAATGTGTAATAATAACATCATGGAGAATGGGGTATCCATTCCCTCAAGCATTTATGCTCTGAGTTACAAACAATCCAATTACACTCTTTAAGTTATTTAAAAATGCACAATTAAGTTATTGACTGTAGTCACCCATTGTGCTATCGAATAGTAGGTCTTATTCTTACTGTTTTTTGTACCCATTAATCATCCCACCTCCCCTCAGCCCACCCAGTACCCTTCCCAGCCACTGGTAACCGTCCTTCTACTTTCCATGTCCATGAGTTCAACTGATTTGATTTTTAGATCCCACAAATAAGTGAGAATATGCGATGTTTGTCTTTCTGTGCCTGGCTTATTTCACTTAAAATAATGATCTCCATTAACTTAAATTTTGTAATTGTTGACCAACATCTCCCAAATCCTCTTCCCCATCACCTCCCCAGACCCTGGTAACCACTATTCTACTTTCTGCTTCTAGGAGTTTCACTTTTTAGATTCCACATATGAGTGAGATTATGCGGTATTTGTCTTTCTGTGCCTGGCTTATTTCATTTAACATAGGGTCCTCCAGGTTCATCCATGTTGTTGAGAATGACAGGATTTCCTTCTTTTAAAAGGCTGACTGGTATTTCATTTTGTATATATATACACTACATTTTCTTTATCCATTCATTCGTTGATGAATCCTTATTTTGATTCCATATCTTGGCTATTGTGAATAGTGCTGCAATAAACATGGGCGTGCAGGCGTTTCTTTGAAATACTGATTTCATTTCCTTGGCATTCATTTCCTTCAATTCCTGAAGTAGGACTGCTGGATCTCCAGACAGGTCGAAAGAACTGGATCCAGTAGTTCCAGTAGCTGGAACTACTGCTGGTAGTTCTATTTTTAATTTTTTGAGGAATCTCTATACTGTTTTGCACAACGATTGTACTAATTTACATTCCCATCAATAGTGTGCAAGGGTTTCCTTTTCTCCACATCCCCATCAAATCTTGTGGTCTTTTGTCTTTTTGATAATTTTGTCTTTTGATTCCACAACAGGTGTGAGGTGATAGCTCTCACTGTGGTTTTAATTTGCATTTCTCTGATGATTAATGACATTGAGCATTTTTTATATAACCGTTGGCTATTTGTATGTTTTCTTTTGAAAAATGTCTGTTCAGGTCCTTTGCCCATTTTTTAATTGTGTTATTTGTTTTCTTGCTATTGAGTTGTTTGAGCTCCTTATATATCTTGGATATTAACCACATATCAGATGTATGGCTGGCAAATGTTTTCTCCCATTCTGTAGGTTGTCTCTTCATTCTGTTGATCATTTCCTTTGTACAGAAGCTTGTTAGTTTGATGTAATCCCATTTGTCTATTTTTACTTTTGTTGTTTGTACTTTTGGGGTTATATCCAAAAAATCATTGCCAAGACCAATATAGAGCTTTTCCTCAACTTCTAATAGTTTTATAGTTTCAGGTTTTACATATAAGACTTTAATCTATTCTGAGTTGATTTTTGTATATGGTGTGAGACAAGGGTCCAGTTTTATTCTTCTACATATGGATATCCAGTTTTCCCAAAGCCATTTACTGAAGAGACTGTCCTTTCCCCATCATGTGTTCTTGGCATCTTTGTTGAAATTCACTTGGCTTCTTTGTATTCTTGTATTTTATATGCTTATCATGTCAGTAGGACCAAGATAATAAAATTTGTATATTCTGCGAAGCTAGAAGTGTTAGCTAATCATTAGCAGATTCAGGATCCAGAAAAATGTTAAAATGATTAATGCTTTTAACTACTAAAATTAAATTCAACAAGGATAAATGGGAAGTATTGGGTATAAGTATGAAGAAACAACTGACCAAGTTCAGGATGAAGGAAATATGACTTAGAACCATATGTGTAAAAAACTTGATATTTTTTCAGTGAATAATAGCTTCAATGTTAGTTGACAGTCATACCACCAAAGAAACCACACTTATTTGGGACTGCATTAATAAATGTTTTATATATATGTATATATATATATGAAAAAAGTAATATTTCTTCTCTACCCAGTTTTTGTTAAAGTGTATGTAGAGTACTGAGTGGAATTCTGAAACAACATAAACTGAAGTACATACAAACAAAAGAGGCCAAGATGGTGGTTATTCAGGACTGTGTTGTATGAAGACAGGTTGAAAGAACCGAAGATATTTGTTTTGGTATAAAGAACTTATGGTGTGTGGGGGGAGTATAGTTATAACTGTCTTCAGAAATATGAAGAACTATCTCACATAAAAGAAATTAGACTTATTGTAGACTCGGAGGGCTAGAATCATGGTTTGAGAGAAGCTACCAGAAGACAGAAGAGATAATACTCCAACTAGTAGACTGCTCTAAAGATAAATATGTTTTCCTCAGGAGACACTGAATTTTTGGTTATTAGAGGTGTTCAAATATGGATCCACTGACCTGGAACATTACCTCACCAGTATAATGAGTGTAATGATACCAGTATATATAGACTGAGGATAATGTGAGTGAACATACCTCTATTAAAGTAGTTATAACATTTCACTAGGCTTATTGATTGACATGTCTATCTTAATTAGCTAAAGAATGCCTCAAAATCAAGGACTATATCAATTCATCTTTTTTTTCTGTAACATCAACCATGGTATCTGGCTCATGAAGGCATTTTTAATAAATGTTTTTGAATGACTGGAGATAACAGATATAAGAGTACTTTAGAAATAAATACAGCACAACACTAATAAAATATACTATTAATTGTTAATATTAATAATTTCTTCCTAAACGGCCTGTCAATTCAGGTTGTCTGTATTCATAATTATAACGAAAATTTATACATGCCATATGGTTTTACTGGTGAGTTCTTTCTCTCTAGTAAGAAACATAGTTTTCATGCCATATGAACTGTTCAAGAACAGAATAAAACTTCCCATTCACTTTTATTGTCAAACTTATTTTATGAAGTTAGCATTAAAGTGATACTAAAACCTGACAAAAAACTCAAAAACAAAAATTATGGTCTAATCTCAGTATGAATATAATGCAATAAAATAATATAGTATCAAATCAAATTCAATAGAATATTAAAAGAATAACTCACCAAGTGGCATCATCCCAGGGATATAAGAATAATATAATATTAGCAAATATATTAATATAATGTATCATATCAGGATGACAAATAAGAAAAATCACATGATTACTGTAATAGATGCTGAAAGGAAGCTGATAATTCAATAGCCATCTCTATAAACCTATAAATAGCCATCTTTATAAAACTATAAGTAGTTTTATAAAAGGAAAGAAAAACTGGCATAGTAATAATAACAGTATTAATCTCAAAATGGTAGTAAATAGGCAATTAATTGTGATACACCAAAAGAATTATTATTTAACATTGTTTTAGAAGTTCTGGAAAACCAAAACTCAAACAAAACTCCCAAACAACAAGAATAGAAGGGCTGGAATAGAAACAGATATGAAAGAAAGGAAGAAAATAATCAACAAAAATTGTTAAAAATTAATGAGATTTCAGAGTAGTGGCTGGGTAAAAAAAAGTACAAAAATAAGTAGATTTACTCTGTAACAGAAATAACCAGACAGAAGAGATTATGGATCAAAAGAACCAATTTGAAATAGGAACAAGAACATAAATACTAACATAATCTTAATAAGGAAAGTTTAGAGATCTGTGTGAGATGGAAAACAAGAGACCAATAAATTGAGAGACCATGATATGTTCATTCTTCCCTAATATTTAAATTTTATGTAATTACAATATATACATTGGAATTATTTTTTGTAACTTGATACAATGATTCTAAAGTTCATATGGAATAGCAAATAGATGAAAATAGATAAGAAAATATTGGGATAAAAAAGAATTAGGGTACTGTTACTTTGACAAATGTTAACAAAGCTGCAATAATTAAAACATTGTGATCCATCAGAAAAGGAGATATATAACAATGGAGACAATAACTCACTAAATAAAAATTGGCCAACAGGGACTGCAATTGGGGGAGTGAGGAAATCAGTTTCATGTCATACTTTACTGGATTAAAAAGACTGTAATGCAGAAATACAAATCATAAGACACTAGAAGAAAAGATAGGTGAATATTTACCTGGTCTCAGGGTAGGAAAATACTTTCAAAGCTCAAATGTAACAGAAATAATCTCAACGAGAGAAAAGTTAGATTTGACTTCATAAGGCATTTAAACTGTTGCATGTCAAAAATTATGAGAAATGGAAAGGACAAATGGCAAGATGGGAATTTTTTCCACAAATATAATAAAGACCTGCCAGTAATTTTTAAATATGATAGCAAGAAATACCACAAGAACCAGTAAGTTGTGTGAATAGTTGTTTACAAATAGGAAAGATAAATGCTCAACAAATAGGTGAAAAAAAATTTACTCTCACTGGAAATCAAGATAATGAAAATGGAACTGACAAGTGCAATTTCTGTTATAGATTTAACAAGTTTCTAAAAGGATGAAAATACTCATTGCCAGTAGGGGTGTGGTGGATGACAGTATTGCATTCTCTTGGTATGAGTGTAAATTGGTACAGCCTTTCTGCAAAGCAAGATACATTAAAACCTTAAAATGTTATTGTCCTTTCCAAAAGGGATTCCTCTTCTGGAAAGAATCTAAGATGCAGATAACGAGTTAGATATAGAACTATTGACTTCAGCATCTGTTATAGGAGTAAAGAAAGGAAGCAATACAAATGTTCAATAACAAGGGAAGGGTTAAAGCAAATTTTGATAATCCACATGTCAGGACCATTATCTAGCTTTTAAAATGGATTTATAAAGTTTTTTAATGACATGGGGAAATGCTTATAATGTTAAAAGCAAGATGCAAAATTGTACACACTCATATATATGCATGTACATATGCATGCACATATACACACAGTATTTTCTCAAGCATCTTAAAAATATATTGACAATTAGGCAAAAGGAGATGCCTACAGTGTCAATTCTGCATGGTGGAATTATGGAGAATGTGACTGTAATCTTTATACTTTTACATATTTTCCAAAATCCTTATGAGTTACTCTTATTACCAGAAAAAATAATTTCCAAATAAAAATTGTTCTTTATTTTATTTTATTATTATTATACTTTAAGTTTTAGGGTACATGTGCACAATGTGCAGGTTAGTTACATACGTATACATGTGCCATGCTGGTGTGCTGCACCCATTAACTGGTCATTTAGCATTAGGTATATCTCCTAAAGCTATCCCTCCCACCTCTCCCCACCCCACAACAGTACCCAGAGTGTGATGTTCCCCTTCCTGTGTCCATGTGTTCTCATTGTTCAATTCCCACCTATGAGTGAGAATATGCGGTGTTTGGTTTTTTGTTCTTGCGATAGTTTACTGAGAATGATGATTTCCAATTTCATCCATGTCCCTACAAAGGACATGAACTCATCATTTTTTATGGCTGCATGGTATTCCATGGTGTATACGTGCCACATTTTTTTAATCCAGTCTGTCATTGTTGGACATTTGGGTTGGTTCCAAGTCTTTGCTATTGTGAATAGTGCCGCAATAAACATATGTGTGCATGTGTGTTTATAGCAGCGTGATTTATAGTCCTTTGGGTATATACCCAGTAATGGGATGGCTGGGTCAAATGGTATTTCTAGTTCTAGATCCCTGAGGAATCGCCACACTGACTTCCACAAGGGTTGAACTAGTTTACAGTCCCACCAACAGTGTAAAAGTGTTTCTATTTCTCCACATCCTCTCCAGCACCTGTTGTTTCCTGACTTTTTAATGATTGCCATTCTAACTGGTGTGAGATGGTATCTCACTGTGGTTTTGATTTGCGTGTCTCTGATAGCCAGTGATGGTGAGCATTTTCTCATGTGTCTTTTGGCTGCATAAATGTCTTCTTTTGAGAAGTGTCTGTTCATGTCCTTTGCCCACTTTTTGATGGGGTTGTTTGTTTTTTTCTTGTAAATTTGTTGGAGTTGATTGTAGATTCTGGATATTAGCCCTTTGTCAGATGAGTAGGTTGTGAAAATGTTCTCCCATTTTGTAGGTTGCCTGTTCACTCTGATGGTAGTTTCTTTTGCTGTGCTGAAGCTCTTTAGTTTAATTAGATCCCATTTGTCAATTTTGGCTTTTGTTGCCATTGCTTTTGGTGTTTTAGACATGAAGTCCTTGCCCATGCCTGTGTCCTGAATGGTAATGCCTAGGTTTTCTTCTAGGGTTTTTATGGTTTTAGGTCTAACGTTTAAGTCTTTAATCCATCTTGAATTAATTTTTGTATAAGGTGTAAGGAAGGGATCCAGTTTCAGCTTTCTACAAAAAGCTTATCCACCATGATCAAGTGGGCTTCATCCCTGGGATGCAAGGCTGGTTCAATATATGCAAATCAATAAAGGTAATCCAGCATATAAACAGAACCAAAGACAAAAACCACATGATTATCTCAATAGATGCAGAAAAGGCCTTTGACAAAATTCAACAACCCTTCATGGTAAAAACTCTCAATAAATTAGGCATTGATGGGCTGTATCTCAAAATAATAAGAGCTATCTATGACAAACTCACAGACAATATCATACTGAATGGCCAAAAACTGGAAGCATTCCCTTTGAAAACTGGCACAAGACAGGGATGCCCTCTCTCCCCACTCCTATTCAACATAGTGTTGGAAGTTCTGGCCAGGGCAATGAGGCAGGAGAAGGAAATAAAGGGTATTCAATTAGGAAAAGAGGAAGTCAAATTGTCCCTGTTTGCAGATGACATGATTGTATATCTAGAAAACCCCATTGTCTCAGCCCAAAATCTCCTTAAGCTGATAAGCAACTTCAGCAAAGTCTCAGGATATAAAATCAATGTACAAAAATCACAAGCATTCTTATACACCAATAACAGACAAACAGAGAGCCAAATCATGAGTGAACGCCCATTCACAAATGCTTCAAAGAGAATAAAATACCTAGGAATCCAACTTACAAGGGACGTGAATAAAAATTATTCTTAAAGTGAAGACCCAAAAAAGCTGTCAAAAAGGAAAAGAGATAATCACAATGTATCAAGGTTTCTTCAGACCTTCTGATAGGTTCATTTTGAACATGTTGCATCTGAGATGCCAGTAGAAAGCTGGCAAGGACACCCAGTTGGCAAATGGACAGACTGGTCTAGAACTTAGAGGTACAATATGGGTTGTAAGTGCAGAGACATCAGCATATATATGTTAGCTAAAGTCACTAGTGCTACAACTTCGGCTAGTTTAGCCCCTCTGATTCCCAGTTTCCTCCTCAATAAAATAGGAATGATAATGGTACCTTGAGGGCTGTTGTAGGGATTAAATGAGCTAATATAGGAAAAACACTTGACCTAGTACAGAAATGTTAGCTATTGTCATTGTTAATTTTATTACCGTTGATGAGAGTAACCCAGGGATAATGATTAAGTTGAGGAGAGAACAGGGGTTGTTGTAACATTCTATGCACATCAGCCCAACTTCCAGTCATTGGTGTGTGACTCTTTGCCTGAGGGCAGGCTAGATGTATCCAGTAATAAATGTAGCTCTATTCCACTTCCAGGAGCAGCCTTTGACCAATGACTAATGGACTGGTGGATAAATACTTCAGCTCTCTTGATCCACAAGCAAGATAATTCTGAGGCTTGTGTTCTGCAGTGGGACTATGCTCCAGTTGCCCACAGTGGTAACTGGCATGATATCACACCCTTTATTGGCTGCCTTCCTTTCCCAGTCTTACTTCCCCACCCTCCTACTGGGATCATCTTTCCAGCAAATAATTTGCATGTAAATCTTTGTCCCAGGGCCTGCTTCTGGGAGAACCAAAATTAAGACAGCCAAGGATGAAACCTGTTCTATAATAACATTCAAGGGATGGTTGGCAAAAGAGAAGCCCATGACGGAACTAGAGAAGGAATAGAGAGAGGTAGCAAAAAGCTGTGGTCTAAAAACCCAAAGTAAAGGACAGTTTCCTGAATGAGGTAGGAGGAAACAGCATCAAATGCTATGGAGATGAGATGCAAAAAGAACTGGAAACTGTCCATCTGAGTTGGCATCTATGAGGTGCTAGGTGACCTCTGCCAGCAGATTTTTGGTTTAGTGGTGGAAGATGCCAGATGGTAGTGGGTTGAGGAAGTGAATGGGAGGTAAAAACGTGGAGGCAGCAAATACTCATTTAGGAAGTCTGGCTGTGAAGGGAATGAGAGAGAGAAAAAGAGACAGAGAGAGGGAGAAAGGAAGAAAGAGATGGTTGGGGGGGGGAGAGGGAGAGAGGGAGAGAGAACGAGAGAGAAGGGAGAAAGAGACTTGGCTAGTTTGATGATGAGAGAAAAATAACCGTTGAAACGTGATTGAAAAACCATATCCTTCTTGATATAATGCTTCAACCACTACCATATTCCAAGAGTTTCCCAATATTCTCGTCTTCATCAACACCCTTTTATTGAACACCTGCTGTCTGCGAAGCACTGCTAAAGTATTGAGAAAACAAAGAAGTATAAGACACTTCTTGATCTCAAGGAGATTATACTCTAGTAGGGGAGGTGAGGCATGAAAAGGTTATTAGAAATATAAGATGGGATATAATGATGATAAAATGAGAAGTACCATTAAGGAGTACTTTAGTGATTACTACATTTAAAAAATTTATGTAGCCATAATTTCACTGTGTATATGTGTATCAAAACATTATGTTGTATACCTTAAATATATACAATAAAAATAAATAAAATAAGTACTTTAGCAGTTCAAAGGCAGGATGGGACAGGTCGGGAAAGCTCATGGGTTCGGAGTGTAGGAGTAGTGAGACATAGGTGCAGACTATGTCCAGCTCAAAGACTTAGAGAGATAGAGGGGAAGTCATGAGCCCACATGATTTGGCAGACAAACTCACTTGGGGAGAAGGGTTCAAAGGGAGGAATTTAAGAGAGAGGTAGAAGTTGGTAGCAAACAGGTCTGGAAGGGGTTTGAATGCTGAACTAAATTTAAAAGCTTGGATTTCATTTAGCAGGCAAAAAGGAGCCATTTGGAGTTTGTGAACAGAGTGCAAAGCAGTCTCTTGGAGAAAGTAATTTGAAAAGGGTGTGCAGCATGGTTTGGAAAAGAAGAAAACAAAGGCAGGAGGGCTAGCTGAAGAGGGAGGAGAATGAAGCATGGACTAGGCGAGGGGAGGATGAAAAGAAAGGACAGAGGAAGGGACTTTTTGATATTATGTATATTAAGTTTGCCTCATTTCATCTTTCAGATTATAACCTGCTTGTGCTATGCCTTGGTCATAACTGGAGCCCGTATCACGCCTCAAAAAAGTTCTACTATGTAACTGTTACTGAATGATTAAGTGAATGAAGTAACAGATGAATAAATGAATGCACATCAAATGAATGAGCATTGCCAAAGACGAGCCACCAAGTGGATCTTGGAGGAAAAAAGAACTTTTAATCAAAGGACTAAAAGTTTCTAAGTGTGGTTGATTAGGGAAGATCATAGCATTGTTGATTGAACTGCCTGGCACCTAGTAAGTACTCAATGAGTGTAATCTTACATATGTATGCTAGTGAAAAGAGACAAATCTGGAAGGCACCGAAAGCCCACTTCACCCTTTTGGTAGTTTAGCAGAGAGCTAGCCCAGCAGGTCTGTGTTAACTCAACAGGTGCCAGTTACTAAGTTCCAGAGGCTCTTTCTTTCTAACTAGGCCACTTCCTCAAACATCAACCTTTTATTGTTAAATAGTTCCTAAGAATCCCTTATTCCCCATTTTCTACAAATATGTCGGGTATAATGGGAGATAATATCTCTGTCTTGGAACCTTGTGTGTCTAGCCCAGCCATGCTTGGCTTAAGTACACCTCTCTTTGAGAGTGACGGATTGTGTGCACTCTCTACTTCTCTCGCATAAGTTTTCCCCCCCAGAAAACCTTATTATATATTTTACATCATGTGGTCTTAGTGTGTGAAGGACTGAAATATTCAACATATCATAGTTAATACACAACACACTTATAGTTGAGATTTTAGAGGGGGGATGTTATGAGAGAAATTTTAATTTTAGACGTGATTCAGAGAGCTATCATCTGTAAAAATGAACATCAGTTTGATAGAGATTATAAAATGCTATCTAAATAGATTTGTAGATACTTAAATCTTTTTAATAGAAATTCCACAAAACTTTTTAAATGGAAAATACTCATTAAACATGAACTTCAGATCAAATCAACTGATACCTCTTTATTGAGTGCAAGCTTGTGATTGGCACTGTTTCGTAGCTAATAAATGCAGAAGGAATGACTGAACTAAAAAGTATCAATTTACACATTCTAATGAAATAGTAGACCTAAAAAAACCCAAAAATCAGTAGATATTAAAATCATTAGGTCTGAGGTTACCAATATTGGCTGCTCATTGGAATCAGCTGGGGGTTTTAAAAAATGCTAATGCTCATATCTTACCCCAGTGATTCTGATTTAAGTGATAAATGTGGCCATGGCGCTGTGATTTTTAAAATCTGCACAGGTGATTCTAATGTGTAGTCAAGGTTAGTGAAAGGTCAATGAAGTCCATAATGGAGGAATTAAGCTAAATTCAATCTTAGAATCTTCACAAGTGGGCAATCAGAAATTACACATCTCACAAAGGGATGAAATTGGATGCTCCAGCATCACCTAGGAAGTCTTCTTCCCTAAAAAACATTGAACCTACATCTAATCAAGTGTCTAAGTATAGCCAGTAATTTATATTAAGTAGCCTGATAGAAATAATAACATAATGCAATACACAAACCATTGTTGTATAGAAATCATACAGGAGATAAAGGAACGATTTAAATGACACGTAAAGGAAGCAATCAACCAAATCTCAAATGTGAGACAAGGCCAAAAAACCCGGTTTCTCCTTTAATGACATATTAAATAAATGAAAGGAAGGTTGGGGCTGTTAAAGAATAAAAGAGCCTTAAGAAACATAATAACCAAATGCAATGTGTAGGTCTTGTTGGATCCTATGCCAGATATCTTCTTTTTTCTCCTCTAGGTTTTCTCTCTACACTTCTCCCTAGTCTGAGAAGCTGACCAGTATGGACTGTGCCTTCAGGCTTTCTTGCCCTCTGGCTTTTGGTTGAATTTGGCCAATGGGAATCCCCAGCAGGAAATCAGAAAGAGAGGCGAGAGAGGATGCTCTGAGTATTGATTCCCCTGGCTTCCTCCCTGTGTGATCACTTTGGCTGGCTGGATCCCTCAATGGAAAGACACTGTTCTTCTGGAGGAGGCCTTCTCTGTAGACTCTTTCCTTCCAGTTTCAGCAACCTTGATCTGCTCCTTCTGACTCCTTCACATCTAGGGGTGGTAACAGCTCTGTTGTCACTAGCCAAATGTCACTGCACTATTCTCTGTGATTCCCCCACATCCCACCCATGCTTTTGTAAATAGTCTCTTTATACATAAACGCTCCTCGAATTATTCTGAGAATACTGTTTCCTGCTGAGTCATTGGACCAAATTATTTCTCCTTTGCAACAATGGAGAAATTTTGAACATGAAGTAAACATTATAAGCTATTAAGGAGTTATTGTTGATTTTATCCGGTGCGATAATGGTATAATTGTTATATAAAAATAATCCTTACCAGTTAGAGATACACACTTAAGTATTTATTGAAATGACTTGTCTAGGAATCATTTAAAAAATATTGCATTTAAGAGCTGGGTGCCTGGTGAGAAATAACAGAAAAGTAGGGAAATAGATGATCAAATATTACCAAGATTATCAAATGTTATCAAGATTATAGAAATGTTGATAATTAAACCAGAGTGATGGGTATATGAGGGTTCATTACACTATTTTCTCAATTGTGTGCAAGATGGAAAATTTCTATAATGTTAGAACAACAAATCTCTTATTTTTTTCTTAGATAAGATTTAGTTTGCAATTTTTCATGAGAGAGATAGGTACACAAAATCTGAATTTACAGCAAATAAAAATTTTAAGGGTGTGTTTAAAGTGTGGCAATGTATATATCTTTCTACATGCTATTCTTTCTTGCAGAGAAAAATTGATGAGGAAAGTGCATAAGTAAACTGGATGTAACTTTTTTCTCTTTAGATATTCAGGTGGTCACTCAGTTAACTCCATCAATCTGCCTGTGGGCACCTGCTGAGGGAGGGTGGAGACAGTCTGGGGTGAGGAAGAGAGGGGCCATGAAAGGTTAAATGTGCTAGGCCTAGAGTTTCTGTTGTCTGCATCTTTTGTGCTATTCAGAGTCAATCTGAACCCTCAGTGAGTGAACTGTTATTGCTTAGAACTTTCTTTTTGTATTTTTTTTTTGTTTTTGGTAATAAATCCTAATAATGGAGCAAATTATGCATGAAATTGTCCATTATTTATAATTACTTCAGGAGATTTAGTTGCTCCTGGGGCAGTTTAGGAAGCAAACATTACAATTTCTTCTGCAATAAATTTTGCCCTAACCAAAGGAAGTATGGTACTGGATTTGTTCTGCTTCAGTAGCATTTTTGCTTCTCAAACACCATAGATAAGAGAATTTTGTAGATATTCGAGAAGAATGAAAGAATACAAATTGAAAGATGTACATATCTTGCCACCAAAATAGTCTTCCTTTTATTTGAAGCAAGTAGCTTACAAAAATAAGGAAAATCTGTGTGCAAAGAATTCAACCGCATGCTCAAAAATAAAATCAAAATAAAAAAGTGTAATGCCTGTTGGATTAATAAAATTTCTTTATTTTCTTATAATAATAAAAGTTGGCAGGGCTCCACCTACATTAAAGTATTTCCTGGCATAACATTCTTCATTTTGGTTCCCCTTCCCCCACCCCTCTTTGGTAAGCTTGTCTTACTGACATTTCTGTTAATTGATGGCTGCTAGATATAACCACAAGGCAGACAGATTAGGAAAGAAAAGTTGAAGATTGTTTATAAAATGGGAAAATCCTGCCTTTTAAATTGTAGTATTAGCCCAGGAATCTCAATTCACCAAGATAAAAATTGAAGGTACTGCAGTTATGATACAAGTCGTAGTAAATGGTGACAATAGGATCAATATTGGGGAAAACAATTAAGTTGATTCAAGGGTATTGTAAAGCATTCTTACTCTCCTAGAATGAATCTAAAAGAAAGCCTATGTTTAAGTTATTCCTGTACTAAATATCATTTTCAAATGTTGACTAGAAAGTGAGACTTTGTAATATGGACTTTTGCATTTGGTGAAGTTAGTAGCATAAAAGTTAAGAGCAGAGACTTTGGAGTTAGCTTGCTTGGATTAAAAATGTGGCTCCATGACTCAATAACTATATTATTGTTGGTGAGTTACTAGAGCTCTCTGAAATGCTGACTAAACTTCATCTGAAAAACGGGGATGATAATAGGGTTTCTGGGAGAATTCAACAAAATAAATAACTTAGACCATCATTTGACACATGATGTGTTAAAAATATAAACTATGAGGTGATGATGACATGACTTCTGATCCTCATGAAGGTACACAATACAAAAAGAGTTCGAACAAATTGTTTTAAAGAAATGCCTACTTAGTTTGTTGTTCAGAGGTTAAAACTATTGTTTTGTTTGTGGAACAAGTTGAGAAATAGGTTAAGTAGCCAACAAACCAACAGAACAAAAGAGACCAATCAGAACTGTCAATATGTTAAAACTAACAACAGTTCTGAAGGCTGATCTCATGAGAAGATCTGTTTCTCCCTCTAAAAGAAAATGGTTGATAGCGCCGATTTTGAAGTTTTTTGGCATCAAGACTTGTGGAATCTCATCAGTTCAGTTAGTCATTAATTGGGACCAGCAGCTAATTTGAAATTGAGGTTTAATACCAAACATGATGGACATTTAGGCTGAATCTGAATCAGGAATGAAGTCATCAATCACAGTGACTTTGAATGTCCTGCTGTCATTAAACTAGAAAGAGGATTAACATTGTGTCAAATTACACTAAGATATAAATGTCAACAACAAATGCATCCTGATTCACATTAATTTTCCAGCTCTACATTCACTCTGCCTTTCCACATCGGGACCAAGCCATGATTCAGAGGCAGCCCACTGGTGAGTCATCTTCTGCTTATGTTTGGATGGGTCAGAATGCCCTGCGTGGGTTGATGAGGAGGAGGCAGAGAGGCCAAGGGTGTGACATAGCACAAGCCCAGGGGCTAGGATCTAAGTCCCAGGACCCAGGAGAGGGACCTGCCACACAATGTCCCTGGTTCTCAGAGGACTGAACTTCCAATTGACTCACCTCTCCCTGAATGAGGCTTCCATGATGACTAAAGAATGTATCAGAGTCCTTGGGCAGAGAAAAATACAACTTCAGACCTAGAGGAATAGTCTTCTACTCCCTAGATGGTCCTGGTTCTTGACATTGCAGAAAGAGAATTACAGAACAAAGAGCACCCAAGACACTATAGCTGAAAGTCCCAACTAGGTGATAAACCCCACCTGGTGCTAAAAACCATCCAAACAAGCACTCAAACTAATATACAGGTCCTCTGATAATGATTCCAGTTGTTGCCTCAGATTCCAGCTTGAAATTCCACCTTTCATCTTCCTTTCCCCTTGATCTCCTCATTATCATACTCTAGTCCATCCTACCTCTGCCCAGTGGCCCTGTTGTCTACAATGATCTCCCTTTCTGCCTCTTTTAATGGTGAACACCCCCAAGTTCTACTGCTAGCTCATCATCTGACTCTATACCAGGCCAACCTCTCTCTAACATCTATTCATATTGAGAAACTGTTGGCTGATGAGAATTTCCCTTTCCTCCTTGGGTCATACACCTAGGTTAAACCAGTCACCTTCATAGAAAATTGAGACAAGAGAAACGAACATCCTGAACCTCTACTGAATCAGGCAAGAGAGAGTGCTTGCTATACTGGATTCAGGATTCAAATAAAGATCAAGATATTACAATACCTGGCTTTAAGAGACTGAACTCTGAAAAGAGAAAGTTTTTACAGCCTCTAGTTGGAATGGTCTTTGCAGTCATGGTTCAAGTTTTTCAGTTTCTAAAGGCCATGTACAAATGTCTGGGACTTTTAGGACTTCTTCATATTCCACCCCCTGTACCAGCACCCAGTAGAGCATCAAGCCCACAACAGGTAGTTGGTAAATTATTTTTTTGATGCAACATAAATAATCTATCCTTGAGAAAATAGTTGTATAATATCTTTTCCATTATAGAAATTAGACCAGCCATGAATTATATGTATTTACAGATCACTGGCCTGGAAAAGCTCAGGTCAATAACTTGTTGCAGTATTATGAGAGTTAACTACTGCTGCATCACAAACCACCTCAAATGTTGGTGGTTTAAAACAGCAATGACTTATTATTGCTCACAAGTCTATGGTTGGCTGGGATGGGCTGATCTAGGCTGGGCTCTGCTGGGGAGGCTCAGCTTCATGGGTTGCACCTCCAGGCATGTTCCTAGAAGATGGCAGAGCCAAAGGATGGCAAGAAGAAGCAGGCAAACTTCAAACTGGCACCCTGACACTTTTGACCACATTCCTTTGACCAAAGGAAGTGACACAACTTAGCTCAAAGACAAGGAGTGGCAAAATACACTCTGCCTTTATGGAGGAAACTCCAAAGTCGCATAACAAAGGGTGTAATACAGGGAGGGGTGAAAAATTCAAGCTGATCATGCACTTTATCACAAATACAATTTCTGAGAATGTGGGCAATTTGATTATAGAGGAGGGCTTTGTTGATGTTAAAATAATGAGCTCTGGATGACATTGGTTGCAAGGTACTCACTTCCTCCGAATGCTTACTCATTTGGTTCTTACTACTTCTAGGAGGGTCACAATGGTTGAAACAAAAATTAGCTGTGTTCAAGTAAATGTGACTCATAAGAGAGCAATGAGGAAGCTGGTTTCATATGGCATTCCCTCCCTTCCCACCCTCACACACTAGGTAATACAAAAGAAATTAGCTTACTTGTCCAGAGATGGGTTTATCTTGAAATCCCTAATTTCATGCAAGTTCCAACCAGTAAATTAACTGCAGTGGCTTTTCTATAGATAATTTGTTTAATCAGAAACCCATGATAATCAAAATCTTTGAAGTATTTTTATTGATCTTTTCCTAGTTTAAGTCAATGTCCCTCATGGTCACCCAAATTAACAATACAAGTTTATGTTTCTTGGTATTGAATCTACAATTCTGATATACAAGAATCTTCACTGAAGCACGCAACAAAATGCAAAGAAAGCTCTCTCCACAGTTTTTGTGGTTGGTATTTTCAATTTCACTAGAAGATAAAATGTGAAGCAAACTCTAATTAAAGTATCTTCAGAAACATATTGTTTTGGCTTTGGCAATTATATAGCTACCTTGCTTCTGATGGCAATTAGAATTTTATATATACCAAAAAAATAATTTTCTCCCAGTGCTCTAATTTGAAAGCTCTGTGCTCTATGTGAAACAAGCAAAAGGTGGTCTATGTTGATTAATTAGGGGTTAGGATATTCAGAAATACTACAAAGCAAATTATCAGGGTGACTTTTCTATAAGAAGCAAGTTTATAAACCTCTTGCCTAATTTGTACACACAACAGAAAAAGCACTTTAGCTCCGCTGTACCCGTGTTCTTCCCTTGAGAAGGATGCTTCTGCAATAGCACACAAATTTCAGGTAATAGTAAAAGATCATCAGAATCATCCTTTAGCAGAAAAACAAGCCAAAATACCCACCCACTCAGTTTCTCCCAGAGCGCTTTACTTCAGGAAGATAAACATGACTGCAATAAGAAATTGATGCAATAAAGAACGTACTTATGTTACATTTACAGCCATACCCAGGGAGACAGCTAATGGCACTCTAAAAATGGTCATTTTGTCAGAGCTTTAGTGTCGATTATTGATTACATACAGGAAATAGTGGCTTCAAATACCCAGTGACAGCACAAACAGCACCTGGTTAGGTCCTGTGCACGAACATGGTACACAGATGACATTTGGTACACAGATATACTTGGTTTATTTGATTAAAACTCCTGGTATCAGCAAGGAGAATTATAACTAATCAGCTCTTTATTTTTTTTAGTTCAATATCTAAAAATTGATTTCCATGAGTGTATCCATAAGGGATGAAGAAAACACTGATCAAAATTCACAAGAGGTCTTATACAGCCTGGTGGAGATACAGAAAGAATGCTGGGCTGAGTCAGAGCACAGCTGATAACAATAGCTAGCATTTAATTAATACATCTCATGGTGCCTCGTACTGTGCCAGGTGTTCTGTGAGCATTAATCTATTTCATCCTTTGAACAGCCCTATAATGTGGGTGCTGTTGTCATCCCCATCTTGCAGATGAGGCTGAGAGAGATGTTTAGAAATTGGTTCAGTCTCACAGCTAGCAGATGGCAATACCAGTATGCACCTTCAGACCCAACCCTTTTCCATTGCGCCGCAGGGTCAAAATGTGCTGGACTCGAGTTTCCCTGTTTTGCTAACTTGAAGTGCATCCTCGAACAAATCCCTTTCCTTCCGTGGGCCTCTGTATTTTCATACAAAAATGAAGTAGTTGGACTAAATCAGTGGTTTGCAACCTTGGCTGAAAACTAAGATCACTTGCAGTGCTTTTATAAGGCAATTTGCTGAGTATTTACTCTATGCCAAGCATCTCATTCGATTCTCTCAATAGTACTCTGAGATCTCTTTGAGGAAATGAAGAACACCTGATCTCACGGAGGAAAAATTGAGGTTCGAGAAGTTTTGTAACTTTCCTAGCTTATATAGTTCATAGTCTTCAATTCAGACACACAGGCCAGTTACACAGTTCAGGTCTCCGGCATTTCTGAGAGCCATTCCTGGGCTTTGGGTCCTGGGATGAATTATTCTCATCCTTTAGTGACTTGAGACTGCTCTCCCTGTCTCCAGGCTCATACTTTTCTAATCTGTCGTTCCCATTGTTTCCTAAACGCTTCTTTTAAACTTGCATCTTACTCCCACCCTGAAATCTGACATGTCTTCAGGGCTCTCTGGATATTTTGACCTCCTTCATGCAGTGCACGAGGCACTTCATGATCTGGTTAGTTCTCCAGTCTCATTTTCTGCCAGTGCCTCCCCCACCACCCCTCCCCCAGCTGCACTTTGTTCAGGCAAAGCGTGTCATATAGTTCCTTACATCTGTGTCTTCACATATGTGGCCGTTTCTTCCCAGAATGCCCCCCGCAACACCCCATTTAATTCTTGCTCCTCCTAAGCTCAGCTGAAACACCTACTCTTTCTTCAAACTGCTCTAGCCACGATGGGGACTCTCAGGCCCTCTTTTTGTTTCCCCAGTACCTAGGGCCCTTCTTTAAGATAGTCGGTTTGTAAGCGCCACTTTCTTCTGAAGCATTTTCTAACCCTCTGATTTATAATTGACGGTTTTCTCTGAAGTGAACCGGAGAAGAGGGGACGGACTGGAGAGGGAGCAGGATGGGGCGATTTTCTCAGGGCTCACTCCACCTCTGCGTCCTGCCTTCTGGTCCGAGCTCTATTATCTCACCCCTAGATTATTACAATAATTGCCGCCTAACTGCTCCCTTCTCTTCTACCCAACAGGCTCCTCCCGACACTCAGGGCACAGTGATCCTTTTATATATAAGGCAGATCATGTGACTCCTCTGCTCAAAACCCTGTGATTCACGTCTCATGCCTAGTCAAAATCCAGGTGCTAACAAGGGCCTATAAGGCTCCCCATCAGTGCTTCTTAAACTTTCACGTGCATATGAATCACCTGGGGATCTGATTAAAACTCAGACTATGATCCAGTAGCTCTGGGGCAGGGCTGGAGAGTCTGCAGTTCTAAGGAGCCAGCAGGTGAGGCTGAAGCTGCTGATCCTAGGACTCCACTCTGAGTAGTAACCTCTCCACGATCTGGTTTCCCGTTATCTCTCTGATCTCCTTTCTGTTCTTCTCCTTGTTCTCTCCACTTTAGCCACACTGGCTTCCCTGCTGCTGTTCAAAGAACACACCAGAAATGTTCCCTTGCCTTACGGCCTGTACAACAGCTATTCCTTTTGCATGGAATGCCCTTACCCCAGATAGCCACTTGGCTAACTCTGTTGCTTTCTTCACATCTTTCCTCAAATCTCACCTTTCCAATGAGGTCCACCCTGAACACCGAATTTAATATTGCGATCTTCCCCCTGCTGTCCCCAACCCTTGGTCCTGCACTCCTGAAATTCTTTATCTTGATCTCCTGTTTTTTTTAATCCCTCTAATCACCTTTTCACATATTATATAAACTTATATTCATTCTATTGTTATCTAGCTCCTCCTTAATTCCAGAAAGGCTGTTCCTCATGAAGCCCCTGTTTGTGTGTTATGTCCATTGTTGTTTCCCAAGAGCCTAGAACAGTTGCCAACACATACCATTTGAATTTTGAATTTGAATGCAGTGGGTGAGTGAGAAGAAGAAATGAAGCTAATGTGGTGCAACTCAGTGTTTCTATTCCACTGAGTACATTTTCCCCGAGTGCATTTTGCGTGGGGCTTGGCATATTGATGTGAGGCATTGCTTTGTACATTCCAAAGGCTTTTTCTTGGTCAAGATGCAGCAAAGCGCCTCATGCTCGAGACATTTCATGTTTTCCTTACTTTATTTCCAGATGACTCAAATTAAAATGTTATTTTCTTCATTCAAACTTGCCATTATCTTCAGAGATAAATTTCAGGAAAGAAATAAATAGTATTTGTAATTACTACCTTGTATCTTACCTATGACTCAGCTGGGTAAGTGCCTCTTCTGTACTTTATTGTCTTCAAATTTAGTAAAGCAATTAGCTATGTCTTTTATGATGGCAGAAGTTGATTCCCTTTTAATTCTATCAGTCATTTTATCCTCCTTCTCCCTTCATTTTTCTCAATCCTCCTACATTACGAAGCTTTAACTAGGCATTGTTTGACATTATAGTCAGTATTTTTTATATAACTAAGAAGATTGTATCATGGGATAATGACACAAACTAACTTCATTGATTTAGCTCTTGAATTGATCTCGGGTACCGTGCACACAGATCAATAAGTTGCCTTGACTTTTTTTGAATTGGATTTGATACTTGTCCATCCTCCGAAAAAAAAATCTCTTAAATATTACATTGAACCATAGGAAATTCCTATTTTTATGAGTCAAAATGGTTGAACATTGGCAATTTTCTATGATTCAACCTAAATATAATCAGGAGGCTTTCTACCCACCTCCCTTCAGAGAACAACCGATTCCTCAAAAAAGAAGCAAGCCTTGTAGGTTGCAGAACAAAAAGCTTGCTAGAAAATAGGGCACTTAGGCTTGATGAAGGGAGATCACTCTTGCTGTTCACATGAAGTCTCCATCCTGATAGCTGGGCTCTTTGAGCAAGCTCTGGGCTGGGAAGACTGGCTGACACACTGGATAGGTAAGGCCGTGGGGGCCTTCTGGTGACCATTCACACTGGATGGAAATACTCCCATTCTCTTAAGCCCCCTCAGAGAAATCCATGCATACATCCTTCCCCTGAACCTTGTCACCAATCTTCCAATTTTGTTTCCTTCAGACTATGTTTCCCACTTAGATCTTTAACCGCTGCTAAGGAATTTTTCTTTTTTTTTTCTAAAAGCTTTTTATTTTATTTTATTTTTTTGACAGGGTCTCACTCTGTTGCCCAGGCTGGTGTTCAGTGGTGTGATCAGGGCTTACTGAAGCCTCAACTTCCTGGGCTCAAGTGACCTTCCTGCTTCAGCCCTCCAAGTAGGTGGGACCACAGGTGTGTGCCACCATGCCTGGCTAGTTTTTTTGAATTTTAGTAGAGATGAGGCCTCACTATGTTGCTCATGCTGGTCTTGAATTTTAAGCTCAAGTGATCCTCCTGCCTGGGCTTCCCGAAGTGCTGAGATTATTGGCATGAGTCACCACGCCCAGCCTGCCAAGGAATTTGTGTAGATGCTGATGTTGGGCAATCTCTTTTTCCAGACAAAGCAGATAAAGAGATGCGCTGCTTGATATTCTATTGTGAGAGAATTTCCCTTCTTCACCATCCTTTTGGGCCATGCTTGAGTGAGGCTATGTTCTGGTTCTCTACCATTGTGTAACAAACCACCCCCAAACAGAGTGGTGTAAAACAACTATTTTATTATGCTAATGGATTCAGTGGGTCAGGAATTCAGGTGGGGGACAGCAGAAATGGTACCACGATGTCTGAGGCCTCAACTGAAACACTCAAAGCCTGGGTGTTGGCTCCATGGCCGGGGTCTGGAATCACTTACATGTCTGGTGGTTGCTGCTGGCTACCAGTGGGGCCTCATCTGGGCTATTAGCTAGAATGTCAACACATAGTCTCTCTGTGCACCTGGGTTTCCTCACAGCATGGTGGCTGGGTTTTAAGAACAAGTAACTTAAGAGAATCACGTGGAAGCATACCACCTTAATGACCTAGCCTCAGAAGTCACAGAGCATCATTTCTGCCATGGTAACAAGTCTGCCTCTATTCAAGGGAAGAAAATATAGGTCCCTGCCTCTTGATGGGAGGAGTGTCAAAGGCACACCAGGAAAGGAATATGTGCAATAGGAAATATTGTTGCAGCTTATGAATGTTAGCTGTTATTAGGCAGTTCCAGCCCATCTTGTTGAAGGCAAATTAATTTTCACTTATTAAGCCTTTTAATAAGTACCATGGGGTGGTTTTTGCAACCTTTTATGTGCTATTAAGCAGTTTTGCTCATTTTCAGAATTGAAGCAATGTTTATCCTCTTATTTTTAAAATTTCTAATTCATTGAGGACATGTGTGTAGAGGTATCAGCTATTGGCTGAAAAAGTGGCCTTCCATGGAAGAAAACTGAGGTTTATTTTTCAGTGAATTCAAATTACAACTAGCTACATTGATTACTGATAGCCCAAAGCCCATGACAATCATAATATGAGTATTAATATTTAGATCCAGTTTTTCTGCCTGTCTTAATATCTGGGAAGAGATTTCTGTGTCCTGTCCAGCAGCAAGGCAAGCATCAGCTCAAGCTGTCTTCAGGCCGACAATGTAAGGCATCCTAAGCTTGTCCTTGCATTCACATTGTGGTTGCATGTGCTTTGTATTATAGCTTCAGTCCTGACAGCAAACACTGTATGAATGCTGGCCAAGTAATGCCAAATATGGTTAAGAGAACTTTAAATATAAAATAAATGTTTATGCAAAGATAATAAAAACATGTTAACTAAATTAAATGAACAATGATGGTTGAAAATTTATTTTTAAAAGGACAAAAAGGAAAATGAGAAGGTAGGCAAAATTACTTTTATAAATGTGTTTAAAATTGTATGCAATTATTCTAGGTTGCAAAGAAATTATAAAAACATGGATTGGATATTGTAAATATTAGTTCTTATGCTAATTTGCTTTAGACAATTCATTTAGAGCTAAAGACAAATGTAACAAGGCATTTGAAAACCAGCATAGCAGGAATAAGTGGATAAGAATGAACTATAAATAAAAATGTAGTGTGTGTGTGAGGACTCAAACTTCTGGAGATAAAATTGATAAATATGTTTTAAAACACTTAAAGGATTGAAACTCACCCCATGCTGTAATGTCTGTAAAGAAAGACACCATGTTTGTCTCATTCAACATTCGATTTCCATTCTATTAATAGTTCTTTAATTATTTAATGGTATATCAAATTACCAGCCAAACTTGGAATATTCAGCTTAATTTTTAATCAATTTGTTGCTTTGACTAATTGTGTTCAACCCAAACATTTTCAACCAGCTTATTTTCTGTTAATCTGAAGCCATGCTAGGCAAAGCACTATTATAAATAAAACGAACTGTGAGATACAATTCCTGGCTTCATTTTTTTGGGTAATTTATTTGAGGAGAAAATGTGTAAGAAAATTGCTTAAGATTTAAATAATAGGTCAACACAACAGAAGATCTGTTGCAAGGCTTTGTGTGAATAATTACTGAATTGATTGTAAATTTCCATTTCTTATAATGTGGTGTATTAGGTAATGTTAACCACTCTGTAAAAAATGAAGACCTAATGGATAAAACATGATAAATACCTTTTTAAACATACAAACTGAGATAATGAGAAACTAAGGGAATTTCCTCCAAGAACCAAAAATGAAGGGGAAAACTGAAAAAGCAGAACTATGAGGGTGGAGTTAAAGCTCTTGTTGCTCAGGATTGGGGGGTGGGGGGTGGTGGGTTTGGCTGGTCTCTGTGACTAAGGGGGTTAGGTTTCAAATGGGGACAAGCACCTGTACTTCAGGCAAGAACAAAGCCAGAAAGTTATGACTGCATATAGTCACTATGAAAAGGTGGAACAGAAGCAAAATCTATCCACTGCCAGGGAGATAACCCCTCTGTTCTCCAGGTCTTCAACCTGAAAAGTTGAGACCTTGGTTCTGCTCTCAGTCGAATTTGTGGTTCAAATATATACTCCTTTTATTGTCCAGTAAAATACAACCTGTGAGATGAACATAAAACGTGGTCCCCTTCCAGTGATTCCCCCGGTAGAAGTAAATTGCAGTCTTGTCTAGAAAGCCACATCCTCAACTCAGACCACAAGGGATTCATGTAGATAAAGCCCTACTAAAGATGAGCTCACCATTTTTTTTTAAAAAAGCAAGAGGATACATGCCACCACAAGTGAGAGGCAGCCAACACAACCAGCCCCTGGATGAGACCCTCATATTCTTTAGATGATGAGATTAAATATGTACTGTGAAATAAGACTAAACATATTTTAAAAAGGAAAATGTGATAAAATATCAAGGTACTACCAAAAAAAGACCAGGCAGGCTTGAAAAAGAATCAATTGATTTGCCTCGAAATGAAAAAATGTAGTCATTTAAATACAAACTCAGTTGACAGATTAAACCACAGATTAGACAGAGCCAAAAAGTGAATTACTGAAATGGAAGATAGAGCTGAAGAACTTACCCAGAATGCAACACATTCTAGGAGTGTGGGAGCAATCACTTCAGATTGGCACAATTGGAGAAAGCATTGTGAAAGAGATGAAATTTTAGCAGAATCTTAAAAGATGTGTAAAATCGGGTAAAAGAAAGCATTTCAGAGGAGTAGCATGACATGGCATGAGCCAAATTTCAGAGGCTAAATTCAAGGCTTGTTTAGGTCACAGTGAGTTGACCACTTTGGCTGAAATGGAGAGTTTGTGTAGGGAAGTAGAGAGATTAAGCCTGATTAAGAAGGTTAAGGCCTATGCCTAAAGCCACATGAAATGTTGTAATAATCACATAAAATTACTTTGTTTAAAAATAAAGCAGACATACAATGTCTACTATGCTGACATTGTAGTCTTTTTCACACACACCACTCCAGCTTGGCTGGCCTTGCTCTACCAAGCATGTGCTGTGTATGCCTACTTACAATGAAGGGGTCATACCCCCTATTACTCTCTACACAGAGGTACATTTCAAAAGCTTTCAGGTTAAAGTTGATTAAAAAGAGAAACAAAGTTTGTGGAACCTGTAGTTCTCCCAAGTTGGGAATGATGCTAAAAGCAGTTTATAAATTTTTCATTGTTGAAAAAGCCTATATATTATCTTCTCCTTAAACTAATTTCCAAAGGTGTAGGTTTGGTTATCTCTAATTCCTTTCAAAAGGGGTGGTAAAATGAATCCCAGCACTGGAAATTTAATAAGCCCTCAGAGGAGAAAACAGATTTCAGATTCCCCAGCAAGAGATTAACTCAATTCCAGGTGAATTATCTCGTTCACCTTCTTCATGTGGCTTCCACATGTATATATATATATATATATATATATATACACACACACACACACACACACATATATATACACACACACATATATATATGCACACACACACACACACACACATATATATATATATATAATGCAACACCCAGCCCTCCAACAGGGAGAAGGACAGCCTTACCTTAGGTGATAAAGGTGTCAATGAAAATTTACTCACACAATTTCTGAGCAAACAGATTTGCATAAAGCTGCCCATATGCAGCATTAGCAGGATGAAATAAAATATCAGGAAATAATGTAACAATATTGCAGCTAAATTAAGTAGGTAGATATATAGATAAATCAATAATAGAAAGTAGGTAGGTGCAAACAAAGGAACACAGCAAAAATAAATAAATAAATAAATAAATAAATAAATAATTAAATAGCAGAAGCCCCTCCAAATCTGGAAGAATAAGGAGATTCTTTATATGTACTACAAGTTATAAAAGACTCCACTAAGAATATAAATTCAAGAATACAAGTAGTAAATGACATGTGAGACGTAAAGGGAGATTGTAGAGATAAAGGCCTACCATTACATTAAAAAATTAATTAGGGATAGCAAGAAGCAGAATATTTAGAGCTGAAAATAGGCATGGAGAATATTTAAGTTATCTCAGTATGTGCAGAGGGGACAAAATAAATAGAAGACAAGATAATAGAAATAGAAGACAGAAAAGATAATGCAGTACTAGGCAATTGTGTTCCTGAATGCAGAAGAATAGAATGCAGGAAATATTCTCTGAAATGAAGGTAAAAGGACATATTAAGATCAAAGTGGGGTATCATTTGTACCAGGGAAAGAAAGATACAGAACAACTAACATCCAATACTGAAATTCAGGTTGAAAGAACAAATTTCAATTATGCAGGTAATTTAAAAAATCAGGAAAAGTTTCAGAAAAACTCTTGGTCTAATTTGCTTTTATTGTGACTGTGTCATGAGCCCACCCCTGGATCAGTTATTGTCACCATGGAAATGGGCTATTACTCTTATTGGCTAGGCTGTGTCACCTAGAGCCAGGGGTGTATTTAGCCTCACATAAATCAGTGACAGTAGAAGAGGGATGAAAAAATGCCAGACCTTGTGACCAAAAAGAGGGAATGGATTCTGTGAAGACCAGAAGAGCATCTATTTTATACACTATATTATTTCCCCAACTAAAGTGTAATTTCTTGAGAATAAGAACCCTGTATTATACTTCTTTCTACCTTATTCAATGACTACCTCAGTTCCTTTTTATTATGTAGGTATAGGTATTAAATTAATAAATAAAAATATTTAATTTGACTTGACACAAATTCCTTTATTTGTGAAATGAGGAAGTTGGAATACTTGAACTCCAAGATCCCTCCTCATTTAAGAAAGTTCTATGAAAGATTTCCTGAGAACATATTATATGTGGGGCCCCACATTAAGCATTTTTTGTATACTCTTGTAGTAAAACATTTGAACATTTGTTTATAGCTATAGCTCATGATAGATGTTTTTAACTTCAGAAACTTCAAAAGTTTTACAAAGTCATATCAGATGAGTGTATTCTCATATGTCTTCTTCAAGTTGATGATTCACAATATAAACAGTTGTCCTTATTGTGCATAGGCCTTTTCCTAAAACGCATACTTTTGATTGAATGTTTACCTCTTACTGCTTTTAAGCCTCTAAACAAGAAATGAGAGTTTTATCTTCATCTACTCTCCTCCCACTTTTGTCTACTTCAAAATTTGGTATCTTGATTAATTACCATCTCCCATTTTCCTTAGCCAGAAACTCTATCATCTTCCTTCCTTATCTTCTTCCTATCTAATTGCCCACCAAATCCTATTAATTCTACCGTCAGATGTATTTTAGGTCTCTCTTCATTTTAAATTTCTGCTCTCATCCTTACTGCCATGGTTCAATTCCTGTAGTTACTTACTACATATTCCTTCTATTGTATTTGCCATACAAATACGCCATGGTAAGAGAACAAGCTTGGGCTAGGTTGCCTGGTTCAAAGTCTGGCTCCAGCACTTAACTCTGTGTGACTCTGGAGGGAGTTATATAACCTCTCTGAGCCTCAGCTTCCTCTGTAAAATAAGGCTAAAAACCTCACAGGAGTACTGAAAACATCAGATGAACTCAAACGTATAATGCACTTGAATCAATGTCTGGCACCTAGTAGTATTACGTAAATATTAACTTATTAATAATGGTTTTGCTTATAGCATATTTTTGCTGTAAATATTTAAGTGGTTGATTCCTCCAGTAGACTTAGAACTTATTATGGGAAGGGATACGCTATTATTAGTATTTAAAAAATATCAGCATGAGTATTTTAATTGCTAGCTCTCTCTATAGTATAGGGGCATTTAAAAATTTAATCCAATGAATTTCTCTTGTCAGAATGGGACAGTTCTATATAATAACCACTAGATGGAAGCAAAACATTTTATAAAATTATTTATCACCCGAAACTGCTGCAGTGTACAGAACATCTACCTCTTTTGTCTCTTTTATTTGTACAACCTAATTATCGCCAAGAACAAAGTAACACCACCACCATCATCAATAACAACAGCTACAACAAAGGCAGCTCATGAAAAGGCCCAAAACTTTGTGTATCAAACCCAATTCAGAATTAAGGTTTTGGAACATATTTGCTATACAATTTAGAAATTATTAGTCAAAAAATGCTGAAAATATTGTCACTGAACCGAAAGCCAGCTGGCACCCAGCCACACTTACATAACAAGAGTCTCTGAAGGCTTGTCACAGGAAAGATGTAGACCTCCTGCTCTATGCTGTCTGACTGCCACATAATGACCAATTGTCCCTGTGAATGACACATCTCTCATTATTAATAAAGAATTGCTGCTTACCTATATTGTTTGGGATGGGGTGATTTATAGGTAATTGATGATTTAATTACTGGGTTTATTGTCTTCTTTGGGAGTTTCCATATCTCATCTTCAAATATGTATTTGGTATCTTTCATTTGCAGTGAAGGGATTCATTTCTTTCTCCCTTGTTTACTTTCAGGTCCTCAGCCTTTTCTTTCTCCACATGATTCTTATGTCTGACAATCTCACATCAGTGACACCTCCCATTACAGTACTGTCAGCAAGGATTCCCAGTGGGGAAGGGGCTATGCATAGTTGGATTACCCCTAACCCCAGATTCTGTTGAGCTGTTAGCTTTCTTTAATTAGTCCTCTCTATTATCAGAAATGAATTGACACTCACTTTTTCTCGCACAGTGGGACTTGCTTTCTCTAACACCCATAGGCATTCTTGGGCGCTTTCGCTTTTCTCCCCCCTTCCTTTCTCCACCCCCTCTCTATCTCCCATTCTATCTCACCTCCCTCTTACACTCTCTCCCTCTTAACATTCTACTTATTTTCCTTCTACCGTGCAATGCTATATTAACCATATAACAACAAGAGAACATCCATATAATATAAATTTGATCTCAAAAGCGAGAAGAGTTTTCTAGCATATAAAATATAAGATATCTTGGTAGAAAAAAAAATTTCTACTTAAAATCAATGCTTCACCATTGCCCAAAGCTGAATGAGCATCAGTTGAATGCACAGCAGCGCCGAAGTGCAATGACCTACTTAGGATCACTCTAAATTACTTGGATGAAAAATGATTTCAATTCAAATATCTTTTTTTCTTATCACAATTTCTTTCCAGGTGGAAAGATGTTTTACTTGCCCACTCATTGCTCTAACCAAATCTCCATCTGAGATTTAGACTTCTTTAAATGCAGTCTGGAACATTAGCAAATAGGAGTCAGGTTATTAAAGCTAAATTGAATTTCTCCGACGTCCTCTTTTCTTTCCACAGAGCAGTCAAGTGAGAAAGCTCATCCAAGGAGCAGGAAGGCTGATTTTTGGTTACCCTCCTGTGATCACGGCTGCTCTGTTCACCTTAGTCACTAAACACATGCTGCCTTGGTAGGAAAACAAATGAGCTAAAGCCATCCCCAGCACACTGCTGGCCATCATCAAGACTTGAAGGAATTTCAAAGAAGCAAAATATGTGTCTGTATTCCCCTGGGGCGACGTGAATCCTGCTAAGTATTTTGCTTTCTGGATACACAAATGTAGCAAGAGGTTCTATTCTATACCTGTGTGCTCGCTGGCTGGCACAAAATGTATGCACAACTACAGACATCTGGATTTGTTTTCACAAGCAGCTGATGGAGGATTCTCCAAGCACGTGGGTAAAACTGTGGCCGTGTGATCTGCTTTCTTGGCCTCATAGCTGGCCTCACGGCTGCTTTATATAATGTGGTTTGTTTGCTGATGGGCTCGTGTTTGATTGGTTCCAGAGTGGGAACTGCAAAACCTGTGCATAGTCCCCGTGAGTGCTAGACTCAGCCAGCTGATTTGATTTTGTATTTGTTGTGCACCAAGAGGTCAAACTGAGCATCACCAAGAAAATAAACGTGGGTGCTTGTGCACAGCGAGGTTAGGAATGATCTGGATGAATAATGGAGGCAGTTGAGGTGGCCTGAATTAGAGGTGTCTGTGGGTAGGGGGAGAGTGAAAAAGGAGAAGCAGGGAAGGGAATGATGAGGGGAAATTCTTTCAGCCACTAGCAGCTAAGCATAGATCACGGGAATGCATTCCTTATCAAATGTGAGCAGGAACCAGGGAATGGAATATTGCCGAGTGGAATGCCTAATAAAGTAACTGGCTTTCTCTTGCTGCCCTTTCCATCTAAATACTTAAGATATGCAGCAGATTGCAGGGCTTTTACAAGGAGGCACAAAAGTAGAAAGAAAAGATTCATCAATGGGGGATTTGCCACTGAAGGCATAGCTTATTGTACCATATTAAAGAAAAAAACCCACCCCATTTGTTTTTAGTCAAAACACTTTTTAAAATTATCTCAATTTGCTTTGGAATTCATTTTGTCCGTCTTCCCAAATTGAGGGAACTGCACACCGCTTTTGACTATTTTAGTAAGAGTTTAACGTGAATAGCCCAAATCCTTACACCGCTGCCCCTTCGGAGTTGCTTTAACTTCTATAAATACACCCAGCAACAAGGTATTTTGAGAGCTCCCTAAGTAACAGTGCTTTGAATTTCTCTTGTGCAAATCTCCACGAGAACTAAAGCAAATCTCAATGGGTCCTCCATAACCGCCAACTTATGACTATGAAGTTGAACATTAATGAGTCCTCTGTAGCTCTTTCGCCCCCAATAAAATATTCTTTTTGGTATGATAATTTTGTTTACTTCTCCCGAGAGCCAGTCGTTACCAACATTTACCATCAGAGGGCGCACATTCACAGAAAATGCAGCAGTTCCCTGCTCTGGCGGATTGCTTCCCCTCCTATTTGCAGGATGGAAGAAACAGGTTTTAGTCGGAGGTATTTTCAGTTCAAATTCAAGTTCTAGAACTTTGATTTATTATTAGCCTGTTCTCTTACTTGGGTGGAAGGGAAGAGAGAAAAACAGGTCTGTCTGCAGCCATTGTGTTCTACCCCCATTCAGGGACAGCCTCAGAAACTGCAAGGTTTCAAAGATAATCAAAACAAGTCTGATCGCTAATGGATCTGAGGGCATAGGCTCCAGCCTCTCTAAAATGACAAATCGCCTCACGTTACCCAAGAAACCACAAAAGATTCACACCCACCCCCTCCTCCCCCGGGCCCTGTCCTTCTGCAAGTGATTTGCAATCCCAGACAAGTATTATATAACGATGAAACAGAAGCCTGGAGCTTTGGTTTGTTATTTCTTTCGGAGAAAAGACATGAAAAAACTGTTATTATATCACTATCCTAAATGCCTGTGAGAAAAACATTTCAGAGAATTGTTAGAAACGCGGGGCAGTGGAACTGAAATTTGCATTAGTGCTAAAGATTGTGACCATTTGTAATTGCCCAAGGGGGCAGTTTGAATGAAAAGACACACACCGGTGGGATGAATGGAAAAAGCTACAGACCTGAAGTGGGAGAAGCTGGGGGCCTAATCCTGGCTGACTGCTAACTAGCTGGCTGAGCATCCTTGAGTTAGTTACTTCTTTGGGCCTGAGTTCTGCAAGCTGGCAATTAGATGATGTCAGAATGCCTTCCATTCTACTAAGTTATCTTCTCAAGAACAAATGTAGATAATGTTATTAATTTGACTTCTCGTGGAGAATACAGCAGCACCCAATAATAAATTAACCATTTTGCAGGTTATTTTAATACTGCATTTCAAACAGCTCTGAAGTACTTTATAAGTCATATTTATGAAAATAGTCCATTATTTAGCAATAATTTCTCTAGTGTTTTGATGGGAAGAGCTGCAGAGCAGTTCTCTCTGGGGAATGCTAGACAGACGCTGTGGTATATTGTAAAACAGACGAACAAACAAACAAACAAAAAACAGACTTAGGTTTGGACTCTGGATCCATTTTAATTTGCTACGTGACCTCAGAGAAGTTACTTAACCATCTGGGCTTTTGATTCTTAGACTGCAAGAATCTTTTAGGGTTATAGTGAGAAATAATGAGCTAATTAGATGGCTGGGCACATACCAAGCCATCATTATATGAGAACACTTCACTACTGTTAATATTTATCATTACCACTAAAACATCCAACCTATAAAACTGCTCAAAGAGTTATTTAACTCCAGATAACTATGCAATATTTAGCTCTCTTAGTCATATGTTTACCAACGCAGGAACTTTAGTGTTGCAAAATCTCGAATGAAGAAATTGAAGGAGGATTTTTCAGAGATACGATCCTTGGAAAATGACCTCATCTTGGTCTCCAAAAATTGGAATTTGGGGACTTTTAGATGATCTAGTCTCTGCAGCCTAAACGAACAATGGGAGAAATTTGTTATGGGGAGGGTACAGACTTCCATAGCATAGTGTGGTGCTCGCAGGTGGAAAGTGCTGGTGTGCAAAGGTGGGAGGAGTAGTGGGGGCTCCACCGTTCTGGTGGTAGCAGCCCCACAGTCATTCCCATGTCTCCTTCAAGGTTTATATTGCCCAGCTGGACACAGAAAAGACAGAATTATTGGAAAAATATGGTGAAAGCCAATACCAATACCAGTTAAACTGAGTCTAGAGGATGGTGTGCGAAGCAACTTAATTGAACATGTGAGCCCAGGGGTGGGTGTTTCTCTCCTTTTTTAGTTCTCGGGCCATATGCATTTGTAGCAGATGCTCTTGGTGCCCTGCCTGCAGCCCCCAGAACTCGCTTTACTTGCTGCAGGATGCTTTGTGGGAATGTCTGTGACTCTCTGTCTGAGGTTTTTTTTCTAACTGGGGAATATGGTCCGTCCATACTCAGCTGTACCCAAAGCAGATCTCAACCAATGACCGGCATGGGAGTGGGTGGAGAAATATCTCAGTTTCCTCCCATCCTGATTAGGTTAACTTTGAGTTATGTTCTATGCTATCTTCTGGAGTTCCTCAAAGGATGCTCACCCTTTACTGGCTGCCTTCCCTTCTTGGGACCTCTTCCCTTTTCTAGTGCTGTGGACAGAGTGCTGCCACCATAAATCCTTGTTTCTGGGTCTGCTTCTGGGAGCACCTGACATAAGATACCAGGATTAGTTTCTATTTCAAAATTTACAAGTGATTTTATGCATACAGAACATGAGTTATGGTGCCAAGCCAATCTAGGGCTACAACTGGGCACTGCCATTTATCAGCTTGGCAACCTTGGGTCAAGTTCTTTAACCTCTCCAATTTTCAGTTGACTTATCTAAAATATGAAGAGTGTAATGATACCTAGTCATCAGATTGATGCGATAATTGAATGTGATTCTGCATGTCAAGTCCCTGGCACAGCATCTGCCTCATAGTAAGTCTTAGCTTTCAAGTAAACATTGGCAACCACTGACTACTATTGTTCTTAATTGCCCTTCTAAATGTATGTAGGAGAGCTCTTATATTGGTCATATAAGATGTCTTCTGAGGCTACCGTGGAAATCAGGAGAGAAAAACAATGATCTGTAGCCTTTTAATTCCCATGGGAGAACATTATTGCCTCAGGAGCCTAAGCTTCATTTAAAAAAATGCTATATGAGCAGGAAGGAATGGAGACACAAAAACCTAATGCCAGTGAAACTGATCTGTCCCAGTTGGGCTCTGAACATGATAGGTGTGCAAGTGGGAGCTCAGTGAACAAAGCCAGCATCTGAGGCGTTATTTTTAGAAGCTGGAGAAATGCTGGGGAAGAAGTAAGAGGGGAAATATGCAGCATTTATGTAACACATTTCCAAGTAGCTCTGAAAGGAAGTTTTATATTTAATGGAGTTGTTAACAATTGGGATTGAAAGCCTAAAATAGAAGTAAGAACACTTAGCCAACTTCAGAGCATTTCATTGGATCTGCTGTAGAATATTAGGTTTGGAGAAGTTATGCAGGGATAGGTAATGTACATGGAAATGAACATAGCCCTGTTATTAAGTTCATGTTTGATTTTTGTCTTAAGACTCTTACTAATGTTTTTTCTCCATTCTGTTGATTGAACCGTATCTCTCTGCATAATACCAGCTTTCCTTGCCCATTAGCTTTTCTCTTTTCTTCCTCTGAATCAAATAGTGTTTTCGACTTCTGTGCTTTTGCTCATATTGCTTCCCTAGTTGGGCATGCCTTTATGGTTACTCTCCTCCCACAGAAGTTCAATCCTTCTTCAAATTTCTTTGACAGCTGGGGGCCCCAGAGACTCTTTGAATTCTGGGGCTAGAAAGAGAAATTAGGTCCCTGTCGTGAAGGACTTTGGATGCTGTTGTCTTCAGCCTATAGAAATTGAAGTCACTGGAATCTTTTGGGAGGATAGTCACATTACTCACTGTGTGTCTCTGGAAGATATGAATAACTCTGGCAGCCATGTGAATGACAGCTTTGGAGAGGAAGAAACTGGTACCAGGTTGCAAGGCTGTTGTGACGGCTCAGGTGCCAAGAGGTCAGGATATAAGCTAGACAAAGAGTAGAGCCAAAGGGGCAGAAGGGATGACTTTGAGCGACCTGTAAAGTGCTAATTTGGAAAACTTGATGACCAATTGCATGTGGGAAATGGAAGGAAGACAGGAAAACAGTAGCTGTGGAGGACTTGAGGCTTCCACAGACCTGTGGAGGACAGCAATAGAGGGCAGGGAATTGGATGGGAGAAGTAAGAATTTGATTTGGATGTGTGCTGCTTGGCCATTCATTTGTAGCTATCCCAATGTGCAACTGGGGATGTGGGTCTGAATCCCCAGATGAGGACAGAGGAAATGATATGGATTTGGAGGTCTTCTCAAAAAACTTGGGAATGAAATTATTGGGAAAGAGAGTGAGTAAGAAAAGAAGATGTCTTTGGCAAAAGCTACAGGAAAATCCAATATTTAAAAGGCTGATGATGGAAGAGGAAACAGCAAATAAGAATGAGAAGTGATCTGAGA
The DNA here is from genome assembly GCF_028885625.2 of Pongo pygmaeus. Lineage (NCBI taxonomy): Eukaryota > Metazoa > Chordata > Mammalia > Primates > Hominidae > Pongo > Pongo pygmaeus. The sequence goes on from NC_072396.2 coordinate 21,065,335, forward strand.
GGTAGAAGGAGACTCAGCATGTGTAGCCTCACATGTTGAGAGTGGGGTTTCAAAAGCAAGAACCTGCCGAACAGCATGAAAACTGCAAAACCATCAAGTGAGATGAAGACTGAGGGAAGCCTATTTGTTTTGATGTGTTGGTGACCAACAACAGTTGCTAGACCGAGAAAACTCTCTAAATTGCAGGAGCTGGAAGAGACTATGAAATGGGAAAAGGGGAGAGAATGCGACCAAAAAGCTTCTCAGAGGATTTTGATAGTGAAGGACTCTTCACAGCTGAACCAAAGCTAGAAAAGGTGAACCAGGGTTGTTTCTCTCTCTAGAGCCAGCTTCTTTGTTGACCTCTGCTAAGTGCTGATTTGGCCCTATTGTCTAAATCTATCAGGATCAAGAGAGAGGTTGGTGGGCAAAATAGGATCAAGAACCCCCAGGGCAAAGAATCCTGCCAGGCACTGTTGCAAGAAATTGTTTAAAAAGTAGAGCAAGAGTATACAAAAGTGTCTTCTACTTGTATGAACCAAATTTCCTTTTGTTTCTCATCACAGAAGAAAAAACATAACCATGCCTTAAATGCTCATTTCTGTAAGCAGGAACATAATTTGCATAAATAGCCCAGGTGATGTCATTGGGAGAGTTGTACCTGAAGACTTAATGAGAAAATTTAGACAGATGTGATGGAAGTAGTAAAACTAATGTTAGCCTTTACAGTCACTCAATTCCAGGCATAGCATTTTCTTCTTTTATAAATATGAAGAGAATTTGATAGCTAAATTAAAAGGAACAGGCAGTCCAGGTATTGGGGTAGTGGTGAAGTACTTGACATTATAAGAGCTAATGATGAGAGAAGTATGCACTTATTTGGGTAAATTAAATTTTAGGGAAAATATCGGTTTTCCAATTTAATTTGACCAACATTCTCGGAGTACTTGTGATATCAAAGGCACCATGCTTTCAGCACTGGGTAGGGAGTGAGTGTGGGCTAAAGAAGAATGAGTATGTATGAGAGTAAAGTATGATCTCTTTACTAAAGTGGTTAGATTCCCTACCCTAGATGTCTAGTTCCCAATCAAGTCAAATCTCATTTCTGAAAAATATTGAGATAAGCCAGAGTAAAAGCTTGTCTTAAAAAATGATTATCTAGACAATGATTGTCAATAGCTACCATCTTAAAAAAAGAGGCAACCAGACCTGAGATGCCTTCTACTGGAGGTACAAAATACCACCTATGAAATTAACGTGTCAGCATATCAAACCAGAATCTGATCAAGCCTCTAGATTTAACTACCAATGTATAGGGTACAGAGGAATGTGTTAAATGATACCATAGGGATACAATTAGCAGAATCCAGACTATCAAAACTCTAAGGACAAACAATATGCTTTCCTCAACAAAATTGCATTGAAAAGTGTGTGTGTGCGTGTGTGTGTGTGTGTGTGAGAGAGAGAGAGAGAGAGAGAAGGAATTAGAGGCTAGAGATGATTGCAAAATCTTAAAAGACATATCAACTAATTGTAAACTGTGGGCCTTATGTTGATTCTAACTAAAGAGAGAGAGAGAGATAAGGAGAGAGAGAGAGAGAATTAGAAGCTAGAGATTGCAAGAATCTTAAAAGACAAATCAACTAATTGCAAAGTTTGGACTTTATTTTGATTTTAACTCAAACTGTAAAAATATCAGATTAAGAGGAATTTAAATACTGATTGGTTATTTAATTATATTAAAAGGAATAATTATTTTTAGTGGAAATAATGACATTATGGTTATTATTTAGAAAAAGACTCATTATTTAGAGTCACATCCTGAACTACTTAAGGATAAAATGATATAATGTTTGGGATTTATTTCAAAATAATCTAAAAGGGGGAGGGAAGTGGGTAGGGGTATATAAGAAGCACACTTGGCCATGAGTTGATAACTTTTTTGTTTTAACAAAGTGATGGGCACATTGGGGTCCTTCTTTCTATTTTTGTTTAAAATTTTCCATAATAAAAAAAATTTTTAAACGTTGGTAAAAAACAGATTTAGCATCATTCAAGATGGTGAAGTATTAAACTGAAATGTTTTTCCCCAATCAGTGTACTAGTTATAGAACTACTATGTGGCAGGTATGAGGCACTTTTGTTCACACAGAATAGGAAGAATGACAAATTTATCTATGTTTCCCATGGCTTGAATTGAGACATCACTGGCATCCTTTTATCTGTTTTTCCTTTCATCTTGAAAATGTTACTTCAGATGTTGATGTGAATTTTGGCATCGAGTGGGCTGAGCACAGTGTTACACTGTGGCAAAACAAATTCAGAAACGGAGTATGAGGAAAAGAGGGGGATGCTGTCTGTGCCCTCATATTGCTCCAGGCTTCTTTCCCCTTAATTTTTCTGGGAGACCATCAGATTCTTTAACTACCATAAGAAGGGAACATTCCAGTCACTTAGTCTTAGGCTGAAGATGCTTATAAAATAGAATAATAATAACAAAATAGTAATGATCGCTTATTAAGTGATTCCAACATGCTAGAATGTGCTAAGATATTTTACAGGCATATTCTATTTCCCACAGCAACTCTATGAATTAAAAATTATTACAGTTATTCTTTCCATGTTGCAGATTTGAAGAAGGCAAGTGTCCTGTGCAGAGCCAGGTTTTAACCTGGATCTTTCTAACTCGAAAGCCTGTGCTATTTACTACAACACCAAATGCTTCTTAGCCTTTCTTTTCTATGTCTTGGGAGTTCTGATGAGGACAACCCAACAGACTTAGAGGGTCGCCATTGCTCTAATTTTTTTCCTTTACATTATTTGTAAGTTCTCCAAGTGCTATTTCAATAAAGAAACCCTGGCTCTTTGAACAGAAGTCCCCAGAATCTCTGTGTGGTGCTCAGCCACTATATGAACATGGCTTGTACATTGGATGTGAATTTTCTAAACTTATCTTTGGTCCAGCATGAGGCTCACTGCTCGGGAGAAACCTGTTAGTTCGTGGTATGCTCGTGGTGTCCAGGCCTTGGAAATCTAGATGCATCTAACTGGCTACAGAATTGCCAAGGCACTGAGGACTTCCCTTCTGGAAAAGTGCCCCCCATCATCTGCATTTGAATCTGTGATGTGTTTTGCATACTTATATTTATATAATGAATCTAATATGTTATCATTAGAGTTATACAGTCTAAAAATGTGACAGTAGGCGATGATAGGGTTTAGAATATAGGCTTTGGAATCAGACAGGTTTGGTTAAGACGTATAACTTAATAGCTCTATGGCCTTGGACAAATTATTTAACTTCTCTGAGCTTTAGTCTTTTTATCTGTAAGATAGAGATAATACCATACAACATAATTGTTGTGAATATTAAAGGGCATTCTCTGGTGCCTAACACATAGTAAGAACTCCATAAATGGCTGCCCTTGTTGATTTCAGTATCACTCTTTGCTGTTTGTGATTTCCTTGGCTTCTGGCCAATTCTCTAAGACTAAGAACTTCCTCTGTGCAAAGAGCCAGACACCCAGGTGTGAAGTATGGGGATGGAGGATAGGGTTGGGGGAAATGTAGGAGAGAAGGACAAAGACAAATTTAAGAGAAAGGTTAAGAAGAAAAAATATGGCTCAGTAACATTGGGGATTCTGATTTAGCCAGGGAGAGCAAATTCAGGATAAACCAAGAGAGTATCCTGTATGACCCCAATAGGAGGTGACGTTCCCTTACTGCCTCCCTCCATGATTGTTCCTATAAAGTACTATTTGGGGAAGAACATTAAGACAACTTAAATCAATATTAATTTGGGATGTTTATACAGGCCTCTTGGCAGATTGGGTAAAATGAAAGGAAATAAATATAAATACTGATTTAGTAATTATAACTGGGGTCATGACTCCATAGCAATCATTTGATATTAAACAAATTTTTAGCTATTGCTTTATAGAGCAAAATATTAAAATGCTCCATTGAAGAGGTGGTGATTATAGTATCCATAGGATAAATATTTTAGAAGGTGTGCAAAGGGGTACTTTTAACTTGAGATAAAATTCCCAATGATCTCATCACATATGAAATCAAAACATGCTATATGTCAATAGCTCAGAAGGAATTGAAGATAATATCATCAAAAATAACTATAGTGACAATGAAGACACTGATACATAGCTATATAAACCTGTCCAAGATGAATAAATTATTTTCTGACCTATGAGTTTGGAAAAGGGCAATATTTTAATACCACATTATTTTTACTTAATTTGTGATATGCACATATGTGAAATTTAAACAGTAAAATATTATAAGTAAACATCTGACTACTTAATCTATGGCTCTAAAAGTTTATATATTGAAATTGTCTCCAGTTTTGGGGAGAAGGAATTTTCTGTTTGGGAAACTAAGGGGTTGCTCTAGGTTTGGGCATATGAAGTAAACAGATGTCTTGGTGTATATCTAGGGGAAAATAAAAGCAAACACATTATATTGGTTGAGATGGGGAGTTATTTAGGGCCTGAGTATTCCCAGAAGAAGAAAGACAGCAGAATGTAAGGTCCAGAGCATGGATTGTGGAGCCAGCTGGCCTGGACTGAAATCCCTGCTTTGTTATCTACCAGCTCTATGATATTGGATAAGTTAATTCTTCTGTGTGCCTCAGTGCCTCAGTTTCCTCACCTATAAAATTAGAATTTTAAAAATGCTTATCTGTTATGCTGTTATAAGAATTAAGCTAGTTAAGATTTTTTTTTTTTTTGAGATGGAGTCTCACTCTGTCACTCAGGCTGGAGTTCAAGGGCGTGATCTTGGCTCACTGCAGCCTCTGTCTTCTGGGTTCAAGTGATTCTCCCACTTCAGCCTCCCGAATAGCTGGGATTATAGCTGTCATGCCTGGCTAATTTTTTTATTTTTGTAGAGATGGGGTTTCACCATGTTGGCCAGGCTGGTCTCGAACTCCTGACCTCAAGTGATCCACCTGCCTCGGCCTCCCAAAGTGCTGGGATTACAGGCGTGAGCCACGGCGCCCAGCCAGTTAAGAGTTTTAAAGAGTTTAGAACAGTGCTTGGCACATAGTGAGAACCTATACATTTGTTACATAGATAGATAGATAGATAGATAGATAGATAGATAGATAGACAGATAGGTAGATAGACAGGCAGACCCTATATCTTCCCTTGATATAGTGGCTTTACCCAGAAAGAGGTCTTGCCTCTGCTGCCTGGTCTCTTTCTTTTAAAAAGTTTTAAATTTTTGTGGGTACATAGTGGGTATATATATTTATGAGGTATATGAGATATTTTGGTACAGGCATATAATGCATAATAATCACATCAGGGTAAATGGAGTATCCATCACCTCAAGCATTTATCATTTCTTTGTGTTACAAGCATTCCAATAATACTCTCTTTTTTTGGTGTTTTTTTTTTTATTATACTTTAAGTTCTAGGGTACATGTGCACAACCTGCAGGTTTGATACATAGGTATGCATGTGCCATGTTGGTGTGCTGCACCCATCAACTCATCATTTACATTAGGTATTTCTCCTAATGCTATCCCTCCCCCAGCCCTCCACCCCCCAACAGGCCCCCATGTGTGATGTTCCCCGCCCTGTGTGGTGATTCCTCAAGGATCTAGAACTAGAATTACCATTTGACCCAGCAATCCCATTACTGGGTATATACCCAAAGGATTATAAATCATGCTACTATAAAGACACATGCACACGTATGTTTATTGTGGCACTATTCACAATAGCAAAGACTTGGAACCAACCCAAATGTCCATCAATGATAGACTGAATTAAGAAACTGTGGCACATATACACCATGGAATACTATGCAGCCATAAAAAGGATGAGTTCATGTCCTTTGCAGGGACATGGATGAAGCTGGAAACCATCATTCTGAGCAAACTATTACAAGGACAGAAAACCAAACACCACATGTTCTCACTCATAGGTGGGAATTGAACAATACTCTTTTAGTTATTTAAAAATATGCAATGAGTTATTGTTGACTGTTGTCACCTGTTGTGCTGTCAAATACCAGATCTTATTCATTCTATCTAACTATATTGTTGTACCCTTTAATCATCCCTACTCATCCTCCCACCCCTCCCACCCTTCTCAGCCTCTGGAAACCATCCTTTTACTCTATTTCCATGAGTTCAGTTGTTTTAATTTTTAGCTCCCACAAATGAGTGTGAACATGTGAAGTTTGTCTTTCTGTGCCTGGCTTATTTCACTTAACAGAATGTCCTCCAGTTCCACCCATTTTGTTGCAAATGACAGGATCTCATTCTTTTTTATGGCTAAATAGTACTCCATTGTGTATTTGTACCACATTTTCTTTATTCATTTGTCTGTTGATGGATACTGAGGTTGCTTCCAAAACTTGGCTATTGTGAATAGTGCTGCAATAAACATGGGAATGCAGATATCTCTTCAATATACTAATTTCCTTTCTTTTGGATATACGCCCAGCAGTAGGATTGCTGGATCATATGGTAGTTCTATTTTTTGTTTTGAGGAACCTCCACTATGTTCTCCATAGTGGCTGTACTAATTTACATTACCACCAACAGTGTACGAGGGTTCCCTTTTCTCAACATCCTCACCAGCATTTGTTATCACCTGTTGATATGGTTAGGCTTTGTGTCCCCACACAAATCTTGTCTTGAATTGTAATCCCCCAATCCCATGTGTCAAGGGAAAGACCAGGTAGAGGTAATTGGATCATAGGGGCAGTTTCCCCATGCCGTTCTCGTGATAGTGGGTGAGTTCTCATGAGATCTGATGATTTTATAAGGGGCTCTTCCCACTTTACTCGGCACTTCTTCCTGCCACCCTGTGAAGAAAGTGCCTTGCTTCCCCTTTGCCTTCTGCTATGATTGTAAATTTCCTGAGGCCTCCCCACCGTGCTGAACTGTGGGTCAATTAAACCTCTTTTCTTTATAAATTACCCAGTCTCAAATATTTTTTATAGCAGCATGAAAATGGACTAATCCAGTAAATTGGTGCCAGGAGGAGGGTGCTGCTACAAATATACCCAAAAATGTGGAAGTGACTTTGGAAATGCATAACAGGCAGAGGTTGGAACAGTTTGGAGGGCTCAGAAGAAGACAAAAACATGCTGTAAAGTTTGGAACTTCCTAAAGACTTGTTAAATCACTTTGACCAAAATGCTGATAGTGATATGGTCAATGAAATCTAGGTTGAGGTGGTCTCAGATGGAGATGAGGAACTTTTTGGGGACTGGAATAAAGGTGACTCTTGCTATGCTTTAGCAAAGAGACTGATGACATTTTGCTGCTACCCTAGAGATCTGTGGAATTTTGAACGTGAGAGAGATGATTTAAAGTATCTGGTGGAAGGAATTTCTAATCAGCAAGTGTTCAAGAGGTGACTTGGGTGCTCTTAAAAGCATTCAGTTTTATGTATTCACAAAGAGTTTGTTTGGAATTTGAACTTATGTTAAAGGGAAGCAGAGCATAAAAGTTTAGAAAATTTACAGCCTGACAATGCAATAAAAAGAAAAACCTATTTTCTGAGGAGAAATTTAAGCCAGCTGCAGAAATTTGCATAAGTTAATGAGGAGCCAAATGTTAATTGTCAAGACAATGGAGAAAATGTCTCCAGGTCATGTCAAATGTCTTCACAGCAGCCCCTCCCATTACAGGCCTGGAGGCCTAGGAGGAAAAAATGGTTTTGTGGGCCAGGCCCAGGGCCTTGCTGCTTTGTGCAGTCTCAGGAATTGGCGACCTGCATCCCAGCCATGGCTAAAAGGGGCCAACTTACAACTCAGGCTGTTGCTTCAGAGGGTGCCAGCCTCAAGCCTTGGTGGCTTACACCTGGTGTTGGGCCTGTGGGTACACAGAAGTCAAGAATTGAGGTTTGGAAACCTCCATCTAGATTTCAGAGGATGTATCGAAACACCTTGGCATCCAAGCAGAAGTTGCTGCAGGAGTAGAACCCTCATGGAGAACCTCTGCTAGGGCAGTGCGGAAGGGAAATATGGAGTGGGAGCCCCTATACAGAGTCCCCACTGGGGCACTGCCTAGTGGAGCTGTGAGAAGAGGGCCATAGTCCTCCAGACCCCAGAATGGTAGATCCACCAATAGTTTGTACCATGCACCTGGAAAAGCTGCAGACACTTAATGCAAGCCTGTGAAAGCAGCCACGGGGGCTGTATCTTGCAGAGCCACAGAGGGTACCTGCCCAAGGCTGTGGGAGCCCACCTCTTGCATCGGTGTGGCCTGGATGTGAGACACAGAATCAAAGGAGATCATTTTGCATCTTTAATATTGAGTGCCCTATTGGATTTTGGAATTGCATGGGGCCTATAGCCTCTTCCTTTTGGCCAGTTTCTCTCATTTGGAATGGGTGTATTTACCCAATGGCTGTACTTCCATTGTATCTAGGAAATAACTAACTTGCTTTTGATTTTACAGGCTCATAGGCAGAAGGGACTTGCCTTGTCTCAGATGAGACTTTGGACTTGGACTTTTGGGTCAATGCTGGGATGAATTAAGACTTTGGGGGACTGTTGGGAAGGCATGATTGGTTTTGAAAGGTGAAAGGGACATGAGATTTGGGAGGGACCAGGGTGGAATGATATGGTTAGGCTTTGTGTCCCCACCCAAATCTCATCTTGAATTGTAATCCCTATAATCCCCGCATGTCAAGGGAGAGAACAGGTGGAGGTAATTGGATCATGGAGGAAGTTTCCCCCATGCTGTTCTCATGATAGTGAGTGAGTTCTCATAAGATCTGATGGTTTTTTAAGGGTCTCTTTCCCCTTTACTTGACATTTCTCCTTTCTGCTGCCTTGGGAAGAAAGTGCCTTGTTTCCCCTTCACCCTTCACCATGATTATAAGTTTCCTGAGGTCTCTGAAACCTCAGAGTTTCCATGCTGAATTGTGAGTCAATTAAACTTCTTTTCTTTATAAATTACTCAGTCTTGGATATTTCTTTATAGCAGTGTGAAAATGGACTAATACACCTGTCTTTTGGATATAAGCCATTTTAACTGGAGTGAGATGATATCTTATTGTAGTTTTACTTTGCATTTCTCTGATGATCAGTGATGTTGAACACCTTTTTGCATGCCTATTTACCATTTGTATGTCTTCATTTGAGAAATATCTATTCAGATCTTTGGCCCATTTTTAATGGATTATTAGATTTTTTTCCTATTGAGTTGTTTGAGCTCTTATACATTCTGGTTATTAATCCCTTATGAGATGGGTAGTTTGCAAATATTTTCTCCCATTCTGTGGGTTGTCTCTTCACTTTGTCGATTGTTTCCTTTGCTGTGAAGAAGCTTTTTAAGTTGATGTGATCCCATTTGTCCATTTTTGCTTTGGTTGCCCACGCTTGTGGGGTATTACTCAAGAAATCTTTGCCCAGACCAATGTCCTGGAGATTTTCCCCAATTTTTTACTGTAGTAGTTTCATGGGCTGAGATCTTAGATTTAAGTCTTTAATCCATTTTGACTTTTGTATGTGGTGAGAGATAGAAGCCTAGTTTCATTCTCCTACAAATGGATATCCAGTTTTCCCAGCATCATTTATTGAAGAGACTGTCTTTTTCCTCAGTTTATATTCTTGACATCTTTGTCAAAAATGAGTTCACTGTGGATGTATACATTTGTTTCTGGGATCTCTATTATTTTCCATTGGTCTATATGTCTGCTTATATGTCAGTACCATGCTGTTTTGCTAACTATAGTTCTGTATTATAATTTAAAATCAGGTAATGTGATTCCTCCAGTTTTGATCTCTTTGTTCAGAATGGCTTTGGCTACTCCAGGTCTTTTGTGGTTCATGAATATGAATTTTAGGATTATTTTTTCTATTTCTGTGAAGAATGTCATTGATATTTTGATAGAGATTGCATTGAATCTGTAGATTGCTTTGTGTAGTATGGACATTTTTGCAATATTGATTCTTCCAATTCATGAACATGGTATTTCTTTTCTTTTTGGTGTCCAATTTCTTTCATCAATGTTTTATATATTACTATAGAGAACATTTAGTTCTTTGTTGAAGTTTATTTGTAGGTATTTTATTTGTAGCTAATGTAAATAGGATTACTTTTTTGATTTCTTTTTCAGATTGCTCACTGTTGGCATATAGAAATGCTGCTGATTTTTGTATGTTGATTTTACATCCTGTAACTTTACTGAATTTGTTTATAAATTCTGATAGTTTTTTGGTGGAGTCTTCAGTTTTTTCCAAATATAAGATCATGTCATTTGCAAACAAGGATAATTTGACTTCTTCCTTTCCAATTTGGATGCCCATTATTTCTTTCTCTTGTCTGATTTCTCTAGCTAGGACTTCTAGTACTATGTTGAGTAACAGTTTTGAAAGTGGACATCCTGGCCTCATTCCAGGTATTAAAGGAAAGGCTTTCAGTTTTTTCTCATTCAGTATGATATTAGCTGTGGTTCTGTTGTATATGGCTTTTATTGCATTGAAGTATGTTCCTTCTATACTTAGTTTTTTGAGGGCGTAGATCATGAAGGGATGTTGAATTTCTTCAAATGCTTTTTTAGCATCAGTTGAAATGATCATATGGTTTTGCCCTTCATTCTGTGGATATGATGTATTATATCAATTGCTTTGCATATGCTGAGCCATCCTTGCATTTCTGGGATAAATCTCACTTGGCCATGATGAATAATTTTTTTTAAACGTTTTGTGAAATTTGGTTTGCTTGTATTTGTTGCAGATTTTTGTATCAATGTTCATCAGGGATATTGGTCTGCATTTTTTTGATGTGTATTTGTCTGGTTTTGGTATCAGGGTAAGACTGGCCTTGTAGAATCAGTTTGGAAGTATTTTCTACTCTTCCATTTTTCAGAAGACTTTGAGTAGGATTGGTATTAGTTTTTCTTCAAATGTTTGGTAGAATTCAGCAGTGAGGCCATTGGATCCTGGGTTTTTCTTTACTGTGAGACTTTGTATTATTATGGCTTTGATCTCATTACTTGTTATTGGTCTGTTCAAGTTTTGGATTTCTTCATGGTTAAACCCTGGAGCTGCTAGCTATGTTGCCTGGGGCTGGGGGAGGAATGGTGCAAGCACTCCCTTGGTTGCCCCAGCTGGTGTCTCACTGGGCTGTGTGCACCACAAGTCCACTGGCTCTGAGCCCAGCACAGTATCAGAACTTTCCCAGGAATTGCAGTCCGTGTGGCCTACATGGCCTTTGAAGTTTATTTAGGACCACAGAGCGCTTTAGCCCATAGTAGTGGGGCTAGCCAGAACTCAGTTTTGACAGCTGGGATGGACAAATCCCCTTTAGCTTGGGCTGGTCTAAATGCCCCCTCTGTGGAAGCCTACTGTATTCTGCCATGTGTTGCTTTCCACTGTGTCAGGGAAGCACTGAGTTCCAATGCAAAGTCCCACAGTTGCTGTGCTGTCCCTCCCCGAAGCAGACAGATTCTCTCTCTGCACCTTGTGGCCAGTTCTGTCGGGGGTAAGGGAGTAGTGATGTAGACAATTCAAGACTGTCTTTCTTACCCTCTTCAGGGCCTCTTTCCTTAATATGATGTTCAAACCAGGTATTATAATTGCTCACCTGATTTTTGGTTCTTATGAAGGTGCTTTCTTGTGTGGATAGTTGTTCAATTTGGTGTTCCTGTGGGAGTGTGGTGATCTCTGGAGGGTTCTATTTGGCCATCTCACTCTGCCTCCTCTCTCCTGTTTTATTTATTTGCTTTAGGAGACCCAAAGTGACTTCTTTTGCATTGGAAAAGATTGCACATGTGCATGTGGCTGGTCTGATGACTTACTGGGGATAAGGTTGGGAACTGTGCTTCTGGTGTCATGCTTGACCCTCCACAGTCCTCAGGTGTTCTTTTTGAAGGAAGAGATCTGGCAGTCACCCAGAGACCGGGCCCTGAATCCCTGCTGGCCTCTGCTCGAAGCCATGCTGTCCTCCATCAATGTGTTGTCAAAAGGTTGTCCTGTAGAACATACTGAATGCTGGCATGGATGTAAGGTGGCAGGAAGGCTCATATGTTGCTGATGGCAGGGTCAAATGGCACCACCACTTTGGAAATCAGTTTGGCAGTATCCATGGAAGCTGAGCATATGCCTACTGGATGACCCAGCCATCCTGCCCCTGGTATGTTCCTAATATAAGTATGTCCACACATTCACCAAAAGTCATGAACACTGCTCATCATATGTAAATGTCCCCAAATCCTGAAATGGATAGATGCATTTTATAATATTTATGAAATGGAATACTACACAGCAATGAGACTGAACTACAACTCTGAATGATGATATGGATGAATCTCTTAAACATAATGTTAAGCCAAAAAAGCCAGACAGAAAAAGAATACATACTGCATGATTCCCCTTATATAAAGTACAAAAACAGGCAAAACAGAATCTATGAGACAAGTTAGGACAAGGGTCACTCTCAGAGGAGACTAGTGACTGGAAAGGGGCAAAAGGGAAAGCTTTTGGGATGCTGGTGCTGTTCTTTTACTTAATCTGAGTGTTGGTTACCTGGGCGTGTTCAGTTTCTGAAAATTCACTGAGCTGTAAAGTTATGATGTGTGCACTTTTCTGTATGCGTATCAGACTTCAAAAATGTTTTGAAAAGAGAACACAGGTAACTTTTTCACATTCTGCAAACTGGGCATTGAACATACGGAGTTATTAATCCAGACCTTGTATTCTAATTTTGTAAGTGGTTGTTTTTATATGTTTATGTCTTGTTTCTCTAATTAAATTTTAAGCTCTTTGACGGGGATGACTGTGTCTTATTTTTCTTTGTATTCCCACAGTGGAGGAACAGTGTGCGTGCCCCTTAAATATTTGTTCATTTATCAGGAGGAAAAGTAGTCTTGCCTAGTTACTTCATGGAAGGGTATGGTTTTCATGCCCAATTGTAGCAGAATCTTTTAATAATTATGTTCCTTAATTTAAGACAGTCTTGGAATAGGCTGGCTATTTTGAGCTCTTAACCTTGTGTTTTAGACAATCTGATGTGCCAAATGCTTTGACTAAATTCTCCTGAGGTAAAGTGCCAGCTTTGGAATATATTTTCTGAGAAGCCAACTTTGAGTGCTGGCAGAATGGAGTGGCTGACTGCCAGCCGGGGGCGGGAAAACTTGCTCTGAACTTTGGTTGACTACCTCATTAACTTTACTATGCCATGGATGAACTCTCTCTGGCTCTCCAGGGCCTGGGGAGAGAGAGGGAGTGAGGGAGTGAGGGAGTGAGGAGGGAGGGAGGGAGGGAGGGAGAGAGAGAGAGAGGGAGAAGCTTATTTGAGGAGCAACTCCAGGGCTTAAGCCACAGTGGAAAATGGTGCTGGCTTAAGACACTGTTGGTGAAATGAGTCAGCATGTCAGCTTAGCCATAGGACAAAGTCTCCACAAGCGAGCTATAATTGGAGAGAAAATTTACATGAAACTGAAAGTAAGCACTCATCCTCCCCCTTAAAGTAAAAACAGGCCTCGGTGGAAAAATTTTATACCATAAATAATGCACATGGAGTTATACTTGTAAAACCATGGGACCTATAGGTAGGAATTTTTAAAAATCTAGTTTTCTCCTTTTCTTTTTCTTTTGAGACTTTGCTCTGAAAATAAAAATGGTTGATTGTTTTTAAAGTGACATGTAAAAGAAACTTTTTAGACCCTAGGTTACTAAATGTTTGTGCTGAAGAAAAATGTAAACAAATACATATTTTTCTGCAAACTGTAATTCTTTTAACTGATTTCAATTTGAGATGCTATTGAAAGTCTAGTATTATATTTTTCCACTTGGAAACTCAGAGCTAACTGTCTGCTTTTGTAATCAGCTTGTAGGAGCAGCAGAAAAAAAGAAGAATGTTGTTTAAAGTGATTCTGCAGAATGCTGCACTGATTTCTTAGTTTTATGGACATCACTTTTGGTGCACGCTTACCTCACAATTTAGTATTTCTTTTTCTTGAAAACACACACACACACACACACACACACACACACACACTTCTTCAAGGCAGAATCAGTGTCAGCAAAAATTCAGTTGAAATTGAACTTCTATTTTCTGGGATCTAGGGAAATTCGTAGAGTGCCCCAATCTTGAACAAACTTCTAGGATTCCAGAATATTCTAGAAGGCATTACAGAAGGCAGAAGTGACCTGCAAGTGTAGCAAGAGTTAACCTGCGAGTGTGTGCAGCTAATTGACACTGCCTTCCCAGTCTTCTACATCCAGAAAGTGCTTGACAGTTACTAGGCCAAGGCCTCACTACTAACTGAAGGTAACTGCTCCTGCATTTAAGAAAAGGGGGACATCAGCTAATTTGGAAACACTTATGAACTCTCACTGACTTATTCTTTTTAGGTATAGGAGAGATTTTAATTGATTCTTGAACATCTCTTTCCTGAAACTTTCAAAGCTTACCAGACTTGTGCCCTGATGTATAGTTTTGGGTCCTATTATTATTCAGAGCCATATGTATAAGGAGCTGTAATTTTGAAAACCATCTTTCAAGAGAGCCTATTGTCACCTCTATAGTCTCAAATGCTAATGAATGGGGCAGTTGCGTGTGCTGAGGAATAGTTATTTATAAAGCTTCATACAAATAAAGCAAAGATATGACAAATTCATCAATTTAAACAGCTTAGGATTCCGAATGTTCAACAATTACTAATGAACTTCTGGGATTGTGGATTTCATAGTAGGTGAAAAACTGAGATGAAGAATAAATTTCAGTGTGAGAGTAGTGGCAGGTTTTCCTTTATCTTTACGAACTTTTGAGATAAGGTGTAGGGACAGAGCATTTCTGTACTTATCAGGGTAAAGAACTTGAAGCAACAAGATGCCTGGTGCACCTGGCACAGAGGCCTGTATGGAGCAATGGAGAGTCTTTACTGGTGTCATGTCTGTCTTCAACTCCCTACCTTACACCTTCAGAAGGAATGTACGGATCCTGGGTTCCTTTGTGCTTTCTCTCTGTTTTGGTTTCCTACCATCCCTCCCTTCTAAATCCCTACTTTTCTTGCTCCTCAGTCCTTATCTGTTTTCAAACTTACCTACCTCTCCTGCATTATTCCAACAGAGTATTCAAGCATGCAGCAGCTTCAGAGTTATTTAGAGAGCTTTGCCATCTAGTTTCCTTGATTATGGAATCCAAAGTCACAGAAATGTCTCCAAAAATAACTATCTTCAAAGCTGGATGGGTTTCCCATGCTACTTTTAAGATTTAGATGAGATTGACACCCATTCCATGCCGTAAGGATATCGAGAGTAAGTAATCTTCAAGATCCTAGGGGCTTCAGGATTGCTATGAACCAGTGAATGCTACGTATTTTTTAGTCTTCCTTTTCCTGAATGGGAATGTCTATTATGGTCATCCTGTCTCATTTCACCCATGTATGGCATTAATTCTGAGGTATGTTAGTTAGGGCAGGGATCAACACCTTTTTTTTCTGTAAAGGGCCACATAGTAAGTATTTTAGGCTTTGTGGGCCATATGGTCTCTGTCATAACCACTCAATCTGCCATTGTAGAATGAAAGCAATCATAGGCAACAAATAATGGGTAATGCCGTGTTTCAATAAAACTTTCTTTACAAAACTAGGCGAGAGGCTGGATTTGTCCTGCAGGCTGTAGTTTGCTGACCCCCACACATTATTTTTTCTTTCTGACACTGCTATTTTCAGGATTTCGTCACTTTAATCCTCCATATTACTTAGTTTTTATTTTATATATTTTTTCTTATCTTTTCCTGTTGTCTTATGGAAACATACTTCAATCTGATCTCTAGCTTGGTAATTTGGTCATTAGCTATGTCCATCCTGCTATATATCCTAGCTGTTAAGACTTTTATTGCTATGATTTTTTTATAATTAACATTTTCACTTGGCTCTTTTTAAAGTCTTTTTACTGCTTCATCATTCAAATAACTTTCCTTATCTATTTGAAGATATTTAATATGCCATCTATTCCAGTAACTGCTCCATGTGGTATACATTGTTTAATTTGCTGTTTTTCTTTTGTAGCTGTTGTATTCATCAGGGATAAAATTATTTTGTCCAGCATGGCCATATTCCTTGGGTACCAGCTACTCTCTCTAGTGATGGATATTAGGAGTGGATGAAACCTAGACTCTAGTTGTTTATAGCCCTCATGATAATTTTAAGGAGAGAAGAGTGGATGAACTCAAGTATGGAATGGCTCAGAAACCACAGAACCATTTGTTACCACTCCACAAGGCAACACTTCTAATCCTTCTAAATCCTTTCTTTAAATATTTAAAGAAGGACACATTAGGAGGCGGTACTCTCCTTAAACTGCAGTCTACCAGCTCTGGGAACTTAAAGAGGAAGAAGGGAGAAGTGATTATCTGGGTAGCTCTCACCAATCCATACCTGTGTTGTTGTTTTTTTTAAAATCAAATTCTTACTGCAAGGATACTTTTGTGCTACTTTAAGAGAGGCTCATTGATATTGGCACTCTAGGCTGTTGTCACCTTTTCTGTGTGTGAGACCTGATTATATTGGGAGAATGTGGAGAAAGGGTAAGAGGAGAACCTCAAGGGTCTCCCCCAGTGTATCGAATCCCTACTGTTTGCCTGCCTGCTACGCCACACTTCCGCCCTTTCTAGATGTACAAATTCATGACTGCCTATGGCCTCCCAAGGCAGTCTGTGGAAATTTTTGTAAGTTCCTTGGTTCTATCCTTTCTTCTCACTTGTTAAATTCCTCCCTGGTTGACTTTGGTAGAGGGGAGCTGGCAGCTTGTGTTAGTTCTTCACCTTGCCAAGAATGAAAAACTTTCTGAAGCTATGCATAGTTTTATATTCACCTCAAGACCTGTCTTGGCCAACTAATCAATTAAAAAATGTGTGACAGCTACAAATAATTAAACAAATAAAACAAGTTAAACAAATAAAACATAAGGGTACAGAAAGGTTGAAAATGAAAAAGATGAAAGGATATACCAAGTAGATATCAACCAACAGAATCTGGGACAGTAGTCTTAATATCTGATAAAATAGAAGGTGTTTGTATACAAACAAAAGTTATAATATACAATCAGAAGGAAAAAACAATCGTGAATGTGTATGTATCTAACAATATAACCTCAAAATGTATAAAGCAACTACTCACAGTGTCATAGGTAAAAACAAAATTTTCAACAATTATTTATTTGGACATTTAAACAGACTTTTTAAAATTAATAAGTTAAGCAATAAAAAACAAATAGACATGGGAAGTCTGAATATACAAATGAATTATCTTCAGCCATTAGATATTAACTAAGTTCAACACATCCCTTTTGAACATATTTTAAAAAATTCATGATGTAATAGGCCACAAAGGAACTTTCAATAAATTCCAAAGTATCAATATTAAACACCTATGTTCTCCTACTATAATGTAATAAAATTAGAACATAAAATGAAAGAATTGCTAAAAAATCTGGTGAGGCTGGGAACTGAATAGTATAATACTAAAAACCCTTTTGGTTAATAAGTAAAGCATTACAATGAAATTCAAGAAAATTATAATGAAAACACTACTTGTCAAATTTTGTGGGACACAGAACAACGTCCTCAATTAGGGAGAAATTTATAGCTATTAATGCATTTATCAAGAAACAAGAAATGTTGAAATAAAATGAACTACACTTTCAAGTCAAGAAGTTTTAAAACTACAGGTAAAATAGAGACTAAAAATAATAAAAGATAAAAATAATAAAAGAGCAAGATGAATGTATTAGTTAGGGTTCTCTAGAGGGACAGGACTAATAGGATAGATGTATATATGAAAGGGAGTTTATTAAGTAGTATTGACTCACATGATCACAAAGTCAAGTCCCACAATAGGCTGTCAGCAAGCTGAGGAACAAGGAATCCAGTCTGAATCTCAAAACCTCAAAAGTAGGGAAGCTGACAGTCGCCTTTGGTCTGTGGCCGAAGGCCTGAGAGCCCCTGGCAAACCATTGAAAAGTTCTTCAGCTTTTGGACTCTTGGTGTAAGTCCAAGAGTCCAAAAGCTGAAGAACTTGGAGTCTGATATTCGAGGGCAGAAAGCGTTCAGCATGGCAGAAAGATGAAGGCTGGAAGACCCAGTCAGTCTAGTCCTTCCATGTTCCTCTGCCTGCTTTTGTTCTAGCCACGCTGGCACCTGACTAGATGGTGCCCATCTAGATTGAGGGTGGGTCTGCCTCTCCCAGTCCACTGACTCAAATGTTAATCTCCTTTGGCAACATCCTCACAGACACACCCAGGAACAATACTTTCCATCCTTCAATCCAATCAAGTTGACACTCAATATTAACCATCACAATGAATAACATTAAGCAATTACATTTGAAAATCAGATGAGTATTTTCTGGAAAAAATATTTTAAATGCTAAGATCCACTTAAGAAGTTGGTGAAAAGTTTGTACGCTTTAACCAATATTCTCCCCTTCCCCCACACCCAGCCCCTGGCAAACATTGTTCTACTCTCTATTTCTATGAGTTTAACTTTTCCAGATTCCACATATGAGTAAGATTATGCAGTATTTCTCTGTGTATGACTTATTTCACTTAACATAATGTCCTCCAGGTTCATCCATGTTGTCACAAATGGGACAAAGTTTCAGTTGTGCAGGATGAATTAGTTCTGGAGCTCTAATATACAGCACAGTGACAATAGTTCACAGTGTTATATACTTGAAATTTGCTAAGAGAGGAGATCTCAAGTGTTCTCACCAAAAATAAAAATAATTCCTATTTTCCCACAAGCTTGATGTGATCCACCTTTCTAATGCTTGCTAACCTTAGATAGGTGCAAAATGATATGCCTGGCTTTAGTTTGCATTTCTCTAATTACTAATGACTAAGAGTATATCCTCATATACTGGATATAGTCTTTTTTTCCTCTTCTGTGAATTGTTATTTCTTTTCCTTTTGCCTATTTTTCTACTGTAGTAGTTTTTTCTTATTTATTTGCAGGAGTTTTATTTTCTCCCAGTCTATCAACTGACTGTTTACTTTGTCCATATTTTCCCCATTGAACAGAAATCCTTAGTTTTTATATAATCAAATTCATCTTTTTGTTTGTTTTGGAGTTGAATTTAAGATGTCCCATAAACATGTGAGGTGATGGATAGGTTAATTAACTTGATTGAGGGAATCATTTCACAATATAAAGGTCTATCAAATCATCACATTGCACACATGAAATATATACAATGTTTATTTGTCAGTCATACCTCAATAAAAACAGAAGATGAAAAAGAGCAGGAAGCATTAAAACAATTTTATACAATTAAAAACTCCCTTATCCTTTCTAGGATCATATGTTTTTATGCATACTTTCTATCAAACTTTAAAGAATAATTTGTATCTTAGATAAATTATACTGAAAGATAGAAAATAGTCCACTTCACATTATGAGGCTAAACTCTGGTTTCCAAAACTGGACATAGACAACTCAGGAAAAGAAAAATGATTCACAGGCTTATCTCACTTATGAATGTAGATGCCAAAATCCTAAAGGAGGAAAAGAATATATTCTCTCAGTTGATGCAGAAAATGTATTTCATAATGCAAAATCTTTTTATGTTGTAAGTCTTCACAAACTAGGAGTAAAAAGGGATTTTCCTTATTGTGGGAAAGGTTATATACCAAATTCTTGCAGCAAACATTGCATTTGATTGAGAAACCTTGGAGAAACTTTTAAGATCAGGAATGAGGGAAAGATACCTCCATCACAGCTACTGTTGAATACAGTGCTGGGACTCCAAGACAAAGTTATAAGAAAGAAAAACAAAATCAGATTATAAAAATTGGAACATTAAGTGATAAAACTATCATTATATGTAGATTGTATAAATATCTACCTAGAAAAACCAATAGGATGAAGAAATGAGTTTGCCAAACATAAGATCAACTTACAAAATCAATAGTGTTCATTTCTCTACACTAGCAACAACTGCCTATAAATTATTTTTGTAAAAGAGATACCAGTTATAATAGTAAAACAAAACCTAAAAATGAAAATTAAAACAACAACAACAACAAGACTGCACAATAAAACAACAAACAAACCAAAAACCCTGTAAAGCTGGGGTTGATAAACTATGGCCAATCAGCCAAATTCTGCCAACCACTTGTTTTTGTAAATAAGGTTTTATTGGAGCCCAGACACACCTGTTACACATTGTCTGTGGCTGCTTTCATGCAACAGTGAGTGAATTGAGTAGTTTTAACAGAAACTGTATGGCCCACAAAGCCTCAAATATTTGCTATCTGGGCCTTCACAGAAAAAGTGTGCTGATCCTGCTCTGATGTATCTAGGAATCAACATAACAAAAAATATGCAACACCTCCATGAAAAAATCTTAAAGCTCTATCTCTATTAAAGGAAAGGAAAGAAAATCCAAATAGTTGTGGAGACATTCTTTCCTCTTAGAAAATATTTTATGTGTTTTCTATGGCTGCTTTCAGGCAACCATGGAAGAGTTTAGTAGTTTTAACAGAAACTCTATGGTTTCTGTATGATAGAAAATAATTGTTTAATGAGAACACATGGACACAGGGAGGGGAACATCACATACCGGGGCCTGTCGGGGGTGGGGGGCAAGGGGAGGGAGAGCATTAGGACAAATACCTAATGCATGTGGGGCTTAAAACCTAGATGATGGGTTGATAGGTGCAGCAAACCAACGTGGCACATGTATACCTATGTAACAAACCTGCACATTCTGCACATATATCCCGGAACTTAAAAAAAAAAGAATTGTTTATATTCACTAATTATGAAATGTAACAAAAATCTAGAGTGCATCTAGATTTTTGAGAGACTCGATAACTTTACTTTAAAATTAATATGAAATAAAATTCTGCAAATAGCTAAATCACCTTTGGAAAAGAAGAACAAAAAGGAGAGTTATCCACTGAGATATTAAGGCTTACAGCAAAGCCATAGTAAGAAAAATATGTTGTGGTACTGGCACAAGAAGAAATAGACCCATGGAATGGAACAGAGAACTCAGAGAGAGCACTTGTATATACGGGAATTTAATATGATAAAAATAACACCAGAAATCAATGGGAAAAGGATGGGCTGTTTAGCAGATGGTATTAAGAACACTAACTCACTAAATGAAGAAAAATAAAATGGGGACCCTACTTAATACCATGTTCAAAGTGGACTCCAGACGCATGAAAGATGTGAATGTGAAAGATAAAGCTATAAAGTTAATAGAAGATAATGCTGGAGATTTCTGTGTGGCTAAAAGGAATGAGACATCTTAAATTCAACTCCAAAACAAACAAAAAGATGAATTTGATTATATAAAAACTAAGGATTTCTGTTCAATCGGGAAAATATGGACAAAGTAAACAGTCAGTTGATAGACTGGGAGAAAATAAAACTGCAAATAAATAAGAAAAAACTACTACAGTAGAAAAACAGGCAAAAGGAAAAGAAATAACAATTCACAGAAGAGGAAAAAAAAAAGACTATATCCAGTATATGAGGACACACTCTTAGTCATTAGTAATTAGAGAAATGCAAACTAAAGCCAGGCATATCATTTTGCACCTATCTAAGGTTAGCAAGCATTAGAAAGGTGGATCACATCAAGCTTGTGGGAAAATAGGAATTATTATATGTTGCTGAAGGGAATGTGGAGTGTAGACTTGTGACCATTCTAGTGAACAATCTGGCAACATTTAACTAGATTGTAAATTAATAATCTGTATACATTGTATCTCAGCAATTCCATTTCTAGTTAGGTATCCCTGAGACATTCTCATAGAGGTCTGTAGGGTAACAGTGTTTGGAAGATGCCCATCACAGCATTATTTGTACTAGTAGGAGGAGGGGGCATCCAGATGTGCAGCACCAGGGACTGAGTAAGTAAAATGTCAGGGGTGCAACTCATGGAATACCGTGCAGTGATTGTAAGTGTCTGACTAGTTGTACACAGTCACACAGATAACTTGAAAATATAGTGTTGAGTGGGAAAAAATTAAGGAGGGAATATGAATGAGCATGGACACTAAGACTAAAGGAATAAAAAAATCACAAGAGCTGGGCTTTGCATGGACCAATGATGACAGCATGCCATGAACACAGGAATATAATTAACTCAATCCTCCCCCACCAATGTCCTTAGCTGAATGCCTACTGCCAACTCCTCTCAGCCCCAGTGCCTCTGACTTTGTTCCTCTGCTGAGCTTCTATGGGAAAAGTCTCCTTGAAAGGTCTGTGCTTTTGCTGGGATTGGAAAGGGTTATAATTTCCTAGGCTGCTCAGCTCTTTTGGGTATCACCGTCAGTCTGATCCAATTGAATTTATAGCTACCAGATATTTCTTTCTTTTTGGATCTATTGCTGACACCCATCACTGACTCCCAACAGACTGTGGAATGATTATTTTGATATTTCTTCTTCAGTGGTTTTTGTAAGGAGAGGTAAATGTCTGTGTTCACTCACTCAATTATCTTGAATCAGAAGTCTGAAAGATTTATTATTTACTTTTTAATTTTGTGCTTCAACACTCCTAATCTAAATTTCAAACACAGGGTTGTTGAAATAGCTTTCTTAAATATTTTAAGCCTCGCTTCTGAGAAAATTGCTTAAAACTCAGAACTCCAACAAGTTTAGACAGATCTACTATTTGTGAGTTTTCACTATGCCCTCATGGTTAACATCCTAGGTGCAAATTTGAGAGCACTAAACTATCTTTAAATTGTTTCAGTACTTGAAGTGAAATTAAATTCATAAATCAATAAAGAAAAAATGCACAGTAACTGTGATTTATTTATGCATAGATGCTAATTTTGACACATCTTATACTTTTTTTAATTTCAAGAATTTTTTTGCATTTGATTATTTTAATTTTATTGCCACTGTGCTTGTAAATTTAGTTTTTATAAATTAACTTTTAAATTAAAATATAACATTTTAAAAGGTACACAAATTATAAGTACACAGCTCAATGAATTTTTAGAGTAAACAGACATGTACAATCACCAACTAGGTCAAGAAATAGAACTTTACTAACACCCTAGAAGAATCGAATCAAGTAATACATGTTCTTTTGTGTCTGGTTTCTTTCATTCAACATTATGTTTGTGAGATTCATCCATGTCACTGTGTGTAGATGTAGCTCATTAGTTTTCTCTTGCTATATAGAATTTCACTATAAACAATGTGCTATAATTTGTCTACCCTTATAACATTAATGAATATTTGGGTTATTTCTAGTGTTTTGTTATTAAAAATGTGCCATTATAAATATTATTCTGCACTTTTAAAATTAATATTATTTTTAATTGACAAATTATAACTGTACACATTTATGGAGTACATGTATACAATGTAGAATG
Source organism: Pongo pygmaeus (assembly GCF_028885625.2). Lineage (NCBI taxonomy): Eukaryota > Metazoa > Chordata > Mammalia > Primates > Hominidae > Pongo > Pongo pygmaeus. Next base: position 21,088,650 of record NC_072396.2, read on the forward strand.
ATTAAATCAAGTTAATTAACATATCCATTACTTCGCTAACTTATTTTTTGTGGTGAGACATTTCAAACATACTCTTTTAGCTACTGTGAAATATATGGCTCATTATTATTGTCTATAGTCACCCCACTGTGCCATAGATCTAAAACTTATTCCTCCTAACTGAAACTTTGTACCCTTTGACCAACAATTCCCCATTCCCTCTCTACCCCAACCCCTCTCACCCCCAGCCTCTGATAACCACCATTCTACTTTGTATTTCTATGAGTTAGACTTTTAAAATATTCTTGAAATGTCTTTTGGTGCACGTATGTACTCACTTCTGTTGGTTATGTACCCAAGAGTGGAATTTATGGGTTATAGAGAATGCATATGTTCAGTTTTAGTAGATGTAGTTTCCCAAAGGGATTGTATCAATTTACAGTCTCACTAGCAGTGTATGAGCAGTTCAGTTTCTCCACATCCATGCCAATACTTGATAGTTTGTCATTTTATTGAGTGTTTTGTTGTATCCCATTGTGGTTTTAATTTGCATTTTCTGTTGACTAATACAATTGAGTACACTTTTACATTTTTATGTTAATTATTTGACTATATACTTTTTTGAAATGAGTATTCAAATCATTTGGTCCATATTTTCCATTATATTTTTTTCTCTTATGAATTTGTAGAAATCTCTTTCTTCTCTCACTTTCTTGTTTTTTTTTTGTCTTCTAAAAATATGCTTTGGATATTAATCCTTTGCCATTTGTATGTGTTGAAAAATATTTTCTCCTGGTGTGTGGATTTCTTTTCACTCTTTTAATGATGTAGAAATTCTTAATTTTAATGTAGTTCAGTGTATGGGTAGTGGTTTTTTTGGTTAGGTTTAAGAAATTTTTTCCTATTCCAATGTCATGAAGATATTTTTCTATGTTATTTTCTGGAAGGTTTATTGTTTTATCTTTAACATTTAAAATTACAATCCATTTGAAATTGTCTTGTTTTGTGTGAGGTAAGAGTCAAGTTTTTCCCTCCCTCTCTCTCTCCATCCTTTTTTCTCTTCCTTTCCCCCTTCACTTCTCCTTCCCCTCCCTTCTCTTTCCCCTCCCTTCTCCTTCCCCTTCCCTTCCCTTCTCCTTCTCCTTCCCTTCCCTTTCCCTTCCTTCCCCTCCCTTCCTCTTCCCTTTCTTCCCTTCTCTTTCTCTTCCTTCCCCTTCCCTTCCTCTTCCCCTTTCTTCCCTTCCCTTTCCCTCCCTTCCTTTCCTCCCTCACTTTTCCTCCTTTCTTCCTTCCCTTCCCCTTCCTTTTTCTCTTCCCTTCCCTTTCTTTTCCTCTCCTCCCTCCCTCCCTTCCTTCCTTCCCTTTTCTTCCTTCTTCCTCCTCTTTCTTAATTTGGATATTCTGTTGACCTGGAATCATTTATAAGAATACTATTCCATCCCCATTTCTTTGCATGTAACTTTGTCATAAATGAAGATGTGGGAGTCTATTATGCCCATTAGCTTTTATTTGTCCATACTTGTATATAGCAAACTGTCATAATTGCTGTAACTTTATGATACATCTTGACATTCATTAGCATATTTTTTTCCATTTTGTTCTTCTTTAACATTGTCTTGTCTATTCTTAGCCCTTTGTATTTCTATATAATTTTATAATTTGCTTGTCAATTTCTACAATAAGTCCTATTGGAATTTTGGATTGGAATTGCATTGAGCTATAGTTTGTTAGGAGATTGATATATTTTTTTTTTTTAATTTTAATTTTTATTTTTATTTATTATTTTTTTTTCTTTTTTTTTTCTTTTATTATTATTATTATTATACTTTAGGTTTTATGGTACATGTGCGCAATGTGCAGGTAAGTTACATATGTATACATGTGCCATGCTGGTGCGCTGCACCCACCAACTCGTCATCTAGCATTAGGTATATCTCCCAATGCTATCCCTCCCCCCTCCCCCCACCCCACAACAGTCCCACTGGATTAAGAAAATGTGGCACATATACACCATGGAATACTATGCAGCCATAAAAAATGATGAGTTCATGTCCTTTGTAGGGACATGGATGAAATTGGAAATCATCATTCTTAGTAAACTATCGCAAGAACAAAAAACCAAACACCGCATATTCTCACTCATAGGTGGGAATTGAACAATGAGAACACATGGACACAGGAAGGGGATATTTTTATACTATTGAATCTTTCAATCCTGGAATATAATTTATCTTCCACTTATTTAGCTCTCCTTTAATTTCCCTGGGAAAAATGTTGTAGCTTTCTATGTAGAAGGCTTGCACATCTATTATATTTATTTCTAGTCATTTGATGCTATTGTGAATAGTATCTTTTAATATTTCATTTTCTTATTGCTTATTGTTGGAAATAATATTAGCTATTGTACATGAATCTTGTATCCAGTGGCTTGCTAAATTCAGTTATTAAATCTAATATTTTTATTTATAGATGTTTTTGTTTTTTTTCTAGACACAGGGTCATCTTGTCTTCAATTAAGTACAGTTTTGTCACTTCCTTTACAATTCTAATTTTATTTTTTCTTGCCTTCTTGCACTGGCTAAGATTTCTAGTACAAAGCTGAATTGAAACAGTAACAGCAAGAAACTTTATCTTGTTCCTAATCCTATGGGAAACTTCCAATATTTATTAAGAATGATATGTTTGGCAAGCTTTTGGTAGTTACATTAATAGGATTAATCAAGGTCTCTTATATTTCTTGTTTGCTCAGGTTTGTTTTGTCTTTTAATCATGTGGAAAGTTTGCATTTTTTCAAATGCTTTTTTAGTGTGCATCATTTGAGATGATTGCATGATTTTTTTTCTTTTTTCTGCTAATGTGGTAAATTATATGGACTGATTTTTGTAATATTAATACAACTTTGCATTCCTGGAATAAATACAACATTTCATCATATATAATCCTTTGTACATGCTGCTTGATTTATTTTGTTATAATTTTATTTAGAATTGTTGCATTTATCTATAGAAGAGAGATTAAACTACCATTTTTCCCTTAAAAAAAGTCCTCATCAGGTGCTATGGTTTGAATGTGTGTTTCCCTCCAAATTCATATGTTGGAACCTAATACCCAATGTGATAGTATTAAGAGATAGGCCTTTTGGGAAGTAATTAAATCATGTGTGCTCCACCCTCATGAATGGGATTAATACTCTTATAAAAGTTCTTGAAAGAGCAAGTTTGGTCCTTTTATTTCCACCATGTGAGGTTGAAGTAGGAGCCATTTTAGAAGGAGAGAACATCCTCTATCAGTCACTACATTTGCTGATGCCTTTCTTGGACTTCCCAGCTTCCAGAACCATGAGAAATAAATTTCTGTGCTTTACAAATTACCTAGTTAGTCTCAGGTATTTTGTTATAGCAGCACAAATGGATTAAGACAGAAATTGGTACTGAAAAGTTGGGTGTTACTATAACAAATACCTAAAATGTGGAAGCAACTTCGGAACTGGATAATAGGTAAAGGCTGGAAGTGTTTGGAGGTGCATACTAGAAAAATCTTGATTTCTGTGAATGGACCATTAAGGGTGATTCTGGTGAAGACTCAGAAGAAGAGAGATGTAGGGAGAGCCAGAGCCTAAATCCTCTTAGAGATTATCTATGTAGTTGTGAACAGATTGTTGGTAGAAATATGGACAGTAAAAGCAATTCTGATAAGGTCTCAGATAGGAATGAGGAACAACGTACCATTGTTAGGTAATATAAACTGGAGGAAAGGCCATCCTTGTTAGAAAATGGCAAATAACTTGGCTAATTGTGTCCATGTCCTAGTGTTTCATGAAAGGCAGAATTGAAGAGCAATAAATTAGGATATTTGGCAAAAGAAATTGCTAAGCAAAGTGTTAAGGGTGCAGCATTGCTTCTCTTGAAGGCTTATAGTAAAATGTGTGAAGAAAGAAATGAATTAAAGACAGAATTTATAATCAAAAGGGAAGCAGAACTTACTGAGTTGGAAAATTCTCAGCCTGGGCATGTTGTAAAGAAAGAAAAGGCATGTCTTGGAAAGAAAACGAGGGGTGTGGCCAAGGGAATGTTTGATAAGGAGATTGATATGGATAGAAGGAAGCCAGATGCTATTCATTAATACAATGGGAGAATAATCCAGAAAGCATTTAGAGATCTTTGAGGCTGCCACTTCCATTATAGGCCCAGAGTGTCAGGGCCTTGAAGATAGAAGGATTTAAAGGAAAGGGCCCTGGGCACTGGAGGGGCCCAGGGCACTTTTGGGACCTTGGAGCTCACTGCCTAGGGTCACTTCAAGTTTCTGTTCCACACATTCTGGCACAGTGCTCCCTAGCTGCCCTAGTTGTGACTCAAGCTGGCCCAGGTGCATCTCAGGCTGCCCTTCCAGAAGCCAGAAGGGGTAATCCTTGGTGGCGTCAACATGGTGCTAACTCTGCAAGTGCACAGAGTGTAAGAGCCGTGGGGCCATGGCTACCTCTACCTAGATTTCAAAGGTTGCCCTGTAGAGCTTCAGAAGCCCAGGGAGCGAACTGCCACATCAGATATCAAGGTTATGCTGGCCCCTTAAAAATATATGGGTATAAAGTTGTTATATTTTCTTATTACAATTTTAAAGATTGTGAGATCTGTAGTGACATCCCACTTTTAATTCCTTATATTGGGTATTCATGCTCTTTGTTTTATCAGTCTTGGTAGAAGTTTATACATTATTTTTAGTGTCTTAAATGACAAACTTTTTGTTTTTGATCATGATATTGAATAGGTGCCTGTAGCCTGTGTTTCTCCTGCTGTTTCTGTTTCTCTGACTGCCACTGCAGTATTGTCTCAGGGCTGGAGGTTGTGACAATAGAGAAAACAAGAAAAATGGGGGAATTTCTTCTTTCTTGTATAGTGCTATGAATAGCTTCCTCTCATTAAGCCAGAATTTAAGGGATTCTCCTAGAGCTCATTCTGCCCATTCCTGGGTGCCTGCTTCCTGGTTTCAGGTTGACTTGAGACCTCAGGAAGGGATAGCAGAGGGCAAAAAAGGGAGAACTCACTGCTGGTTCAGTGGTACTTTTAACTCTGATCTTTTTCCTCCATCCATCTCCCAAAATTTACTTTTCAGAGTCCTCAAATAGCTGCTGAATGCATTCTGTCCAGATTATATAGCTTCATTGAGAGAAAAAGACAGGATGGAGTGTGCTGACTTTATCTCACCCAGAACCAGAAGTGCATAAGTTTCTTTTCTGTAGTTTCCAGTTCCCTGTCAAAATTCGCAACTTGGGGTTTAATTTTTGAACATATTATTATGACCATTTTAAAGTCTGTGTCTGTTAACACCCTTCAGTGGATTTCTTATGGGTCCTTTTGCTATTGTCTTTTTTGTAAAATCTTGAGTTTCAGTTACATTTTATCTTCTCAAATGCCTGATTATTTTTGATTGAGTGCCAGATATTTGCATTAAATTTTTACAGTTGTTTTGATGCAACTCTAGAAAGTAATGAAAACTTTCTAGAGAGAGGATTAATTTTTGCATTTGTTAGACAGCTAGGCATGGGGATGATCACCTTTATCTGGTCAGGAACTGAGTTGACTTAAAGCTGGGTTTTAATCTTTTTGAGGGCTGTTATATTTCTAGTTAATCCTTCCTCCTAGAGTGCACCCCTTTGTGGTCCTGACTGAGGTATTTACCAGGGCTTCTTTTCCTTAGCAGTCTGAAGTCAATTTTTTGTCCTCTTGTGCATTGTTATGCTTAGCTTTTCAGCCTCTCCACTGCTGCTTTCACTTTTTAAATTGGCAATTGCCTCAATGGTAAAAGTATTCCCAAGTGCCTGTCTCAAATCTCTTGGTTTCCATTTTCTTCTGGATCTCGACTCTGCAAATTTTCAATGCCTTGGTAGTTCTGTGATTCATTCAAACTAGGGTTTTTTATGTTCCCACCCCCTCACCCTGCAGCCTTTCTAATTGTTCTCAGCAGGATTATTGGTCTGAAACAACCTAGTCAGCTATTGCCCCAGAGGGAATTTTTAGAGGTAAAAATCTGATCATGTCACTTCTCTCCTCAGAAACCTTTAATATGTCCTAGTTTCTACCCTACTTCTACTTTGATGTTGCATTTTTTTGTGAATGATACAATTTTATGCTTCTGTGACTTTTCCTATAGTTGTCCTCTATGTGGAGTTCTCATCTCTTCTCTGCCTCAAACATTAAGTATCTTTCTTCATAACCCCTGTTATATTTTATCCCCTTTGTTAGACTCTCTTTTGTGTTTGGCCTGTGTATTTCACACATGCTATTCTAGTTGTAACTCTCATACAGCCTTATAGTTACTTGTCTACATGTCTGTCTTCCTCACTAGAATGTGAGCTCTTTTGCGGCTCAGACCATATATTACTCGTCTTTTTATTTCTGAGTGCCAAATGTAGTATTTATCGCCATAGACATTTCGAATAAATGTGTTTGGACTGAAATGGAGTGAGCTACAAAAACATGTTCAACTGTAAGCATGGTTTGGTTCTGAGGTTACCTCCCAGTCTGTCTTATCTCAAGGACTGGTGAAGGCCTTACCTAGGAATGACCAATTGAAATGTCTCAGGCTTCTTCCTTGTCTAGTTGGTTACCTTCTTTTATAGTACTGGTTAATTACCGTCCCTCACTATCTATTGTATCTAATGATATCACAGACTGGGCAACACTGAATAGCAGGTCTGATATTAACTCTAACAACCTCTCAGCCTCTATCTGAACTATTCAAAATTTAAACTTTAATTTTAGAGCTCTACTTTTATTTCTTTGTTTCAAGCCAATTTGTTCTTATTAGATTTCCCAAGTTCTTCACAAATATTCTTACGCCATCCTGGTTATAAGCAGAAAATGGACGTCTTCCAGATTGAGTGTTACCTGAAAAAGTCTTTCCTACTGTGTAGATGTAATTTTCTCTCTTCTTATCCCCAGGATCTTGTTATTAAATGTGGCCTCCTGCACCCTTTCAGCCTACAACCATCTGGGTGATTTGCTATTCCATTGTTTCATGGCATGTAAGCAACGCTGCTCTTGAAAATCTTGGATGTTCATCAAGACAATAATAAATATTGGTGTTAAAATGTGGTTTAATATTATTCTTTATTGATTCATTTATATTCTCCTAACCTTCAAAAATGGTTTGAGGGAGGCTGCATAATGTTATAAAACAATGATCACAAAATAAAAATAATTTTCAAAATCAGAAAAGAAGAAAAACTCTAGCAAGAACTCCTTGCTGTAAGAAGCTATAGATTTCACATACCAAATTTAGCTCTGTGCCTCCTGGTGGCTAGGGAAAAAAAGAGAGAGAGAGAAAAACTCAAAAGCCTTTATAACTTGCATTGTTTTTTTTGTTAGAGCCACTTCAGTTTCTCCAGAGAAACTAACAATATCTTTCTGGGCAGAACTGAGAGAAATTTATCACTGGATTCCTTATGCTAAGGGGATTTTTGGTAACAGTAGAAAAATTTGTTTAAACATTTTATTAAAAATGATAGGATTTCTTCTTTTTTAGCCCTCCATGAAAACCAATATTTAGTGTTAAAATAAGCTGGAAACCATCATTCTCAGGAAACTATCGCAAGGACAAAAAACCAAACACCGCATGTTCTCACTCATAGGTGGGAACTGAACAATGAGTACACATGGACACAGGAAGGGGAACACCACACAGTGGGGCCTGTTGTGGGGTGGGGGGAGGGGGGAGGGATAGCATTAGGAGATATACCTAATGTAAATGATGAGTTAATGGGTGCAGCACACCAACATGGCACATGTATACATATGTAACAAACCTGCACATTGTGCACATGTACCCTAAAACTTAAAGTATAATAATAAATAAAAAAAATTGTTCTATATAGACAGCTCTAGAGTTGGAGGAAGGTAGGCCAAGCATGTATGTTTCCGATGATTTAGCATAACCCAAGGATGGAACTCAAAGAATTTTGAGAAAGGCCTGTTGACATCTTTCAGTCCATTAGTTTCTAATCCCAGCTAAATCATCTGAGTTTTTTAAAAAAGTTACAAATGTTACAAATATCCATTGTTGGAAAAAGTGATATAAATATTTACATAGGTGACTTTAAAAAGCAACTAATTTGAGTCAAATCATAGTAATTAATTTCCTTCTCTTGGCATGAAAATGAATGATGTTAGATATGGTTTGGATTGCTATTGTGCTTTCTGTAGGGTTTGAATTAACATTAACAACAACCATCAGCACAAACAACTAGGCAGATGGCACTGTGACAGATGCTGAAGATGGGGAAGTGAACAGGACATTTGGAGCCTACAGTCCTGTAGTTAAATACAAGAACATATATGGATGCTAAAAAGAATGTACAGTGTACTAGTTTACTATTGACACTGTAACAAATTGCTACAAACTTGGTGACTTCAAACAACACAAATTTATCATCTTACAGTTCTGGAGGTCAGAAGACCAAAATAGTTCTCAGTAGGCTAAAGTCAAGGAGTTAGCAGGGCTGCATTCCTTCTGGAGGCTCTAGGGGTAAATCTATCTCCTTGCCTTTTCCAGCTTCCAGAGGCTTCCCACATGTTTTTGGCTTGTGGCCACTTCCAGTATTGTATTGCTCTGACTTCTGCTTCTGTCATCACGTCTCCTTCTCTGATGAACTCTATTTCCTCCCTCTCATATAAGAATCCTTACATGAGAGGATTCTCATATGGGCTTACCTGGATAATCCAAGATAATCCTTAATTGGTCACACATCTCAAAGTCACTTTTACCATTAAGGTAACACATTCACAGGTTCCAGGGATTAAGACATGAACTTTTATCTTGGGGGTGGGTATTATTCTGCCTATTATATATTATAAGCATACAAAAGTGGGCATGGCCTTTATAAATGTGGTCAGGTTATTTAAACTCTAATTTTCAAAATTTTCATCTCTAAAATGGGACAACAATGGCCCCTTAAAAAGATGGTTAAGGAGCTTAAATAAAGTGTGAACACTTTTGTCACTATAGCGGGCACACAGTAGGTACTCAGTAAATACTAGTTAAATGAGAATTTAAATCTAATACCTAATACCTGTATACTGCAGAAAGTTTGAATCCAACTTGTCAAACTCTTTGGACAGAGAAAAAGTTTTTATTCTTCTTTTAGGTTGGTGTATATTTTCAAGATAAAATAGAAAATGTGGCTCCAGATAATGCTAGCTTTGTGTCCCTTATTTGAGAACTAATCATATGGTGAAATATCACATGCTTTGGCATTATCTTCCACAAAACATAAGGGAGAAAACTTAAAAATAGAAAAATAGAAAATTTCAACAATTATTCTGGTAGAAACGACTTGTAACTATTTAGCACCTTATTTTTATTTCTGAAACACTTTCCGTTTGAAGAGCTCAGATTGCTTGGGACATGTTAGCTAATTCTTATGGTACCAGATGTATCTGGTGCAATGAGGGGGTAGGTACTAGCAACGAAGAGAAAAGGGGGAAATGGGGCAGGTGTGACAAGCTAGGGTTTGTGTTTGGAAGCAGTTCTTGGCAAAGGTGAACATATTTTTAGGTAGTCTTTTCTTTTTCCTGTGAAAGTCGTAATACTCTAAAATTTGCTCCATTCTTACAGCCTAGAAATAGAACCCTGGAAATAGAATGACTGCACTTTGGTGGTTATTGTGGGCTGGAAAGTGAAAGCCAAGAGTGGTGGTTCTAAAACTTTTACTTTGTAATTTCTATCCATCATTCTCTCTCGCTCTTCTGAGGCCCAGTGGCACATAGCAACAATTTTCTGCTTCTTTCCACTTTTTTTCTGATGCCCCTCCCCCATGTCAAAATAGCTCTCTTTAAACTAATTTAGACCCACCACTGCCTACAGCAGTTCAGAGTTTTATTGTGCTGCTTTCCTCTCTCATGAGATCTCAGTAGATTTCAAACCTTGGTCAGAAGACAGTACTGGTGGATGATTCAGGTGGCAAAGGAGGCCCATTTCCTCCATTCTTATTGTCTATAAATTGCTACTTTTGCTACTTTAAATCATTCATTTAAAAAATATGTATTAAGAATCATCTCAATAAGCTATTAGTGCTAGATGCTAAAGATATAGCAGTGAACAGCAGTCTCTGCTATCATGAACCTTGTAGTCTAGTGAAAGAGACAAGTAATAAATAAGGAAACCAAATGTAAATGGGATACTTACGGTAGCCATAAATACAAAGAATGAAATAAAGCAATGAGATGGAATGAGATGAGCAAGTTTAGAAGAAGTGGAGTCTCGGTCTAGCAGAAGAACAGAAAGAAGGCTAGTGTGGCCAGATACATGTTCAGTTGGGGTAGAATTTTATGAGATGAGTTTAGGGAGATAGATAATTTTCAGTGATGCTAAGGAGTTTGGATTTATTTAAAAAAAAAGGGAAGTCATGAGAGAGTTTTAAACAGGACAATAACATCTGATTTATAGTTTAAAAATTACTCTGACATTCTGAGTGAAAAATAGTGTGGAAAAGAGAAAGAGTGGAAAAGGGAAATCTGCTAGGAGGTACTGATGGCGAGAGATGATAATGCTGCAGGTCCGGTGGAATCAGTGTCGATGGAGATAAATGGATACTTTTCAGATATTTTTGAGATAGAGTTGGAAAGACTTGCTGCTGGATTGGTTTTAGGGGTTGATGGAGAGAAAGAAAACTTGAGCAATACTAGGGTTTGGCTTGACCAACTGGGTGACTGACGGTGCCATCTACAGAGATGATAAAGACAGGTGGATAAATGGGTTTTGTGGAGGGAGGGAAGTATGAGTTTTGTTTCTGTCCACATTAGTAATTTAGAGGATCTTTTAGCCAGCAGCCTACCAAGAAGAGATGTCATGTCAGCAGAAGATATAGTTTGGGAGTCATTAGAATGTCAATGGTATTTAAAACTATAGCACTGCACGAACCCATCAAGGTAAGATAGAGAAGTCGATTCCTGAGCTTACAAACACTTAGAGATCAGTTGGAAAAAGAGGAACTAGCTAGGGAAAGTGTGATGCCACTGAAAACATGAGACAAAATTATCTTAAGAAAGAGTGATCATCTGTATTGAGTGCAGCTGACAGGACATTAAGTTTGAGGACAGAGAGGTGACCACTGGATCTGTCAAGATGGAGGTTATTGGTGAACTCGGTAAGAGTGATTTCAGTGGTTTTGTCGGGAGAGAAGCCACATTCTGGAAGAGTGAATGGGAGAGGAAGAAATGAAAAAATCAAATATAAACACCATTTTTGGCCTTCCCACCCTTAATGCTGTTACTCTGTTGAAGTTTACTAGAATATCTTGGGATAATCCTTGGGGGTGGATGATTATAGAGAAGGAAGGGTTTATATTCCCAATTTGAGCAATATTTGTCATAAAACATGAATTATCCTTATCAATCATATTTCTATTAGGGGCTCTCATTACCTCATCTTTAGGGTGATGACTGAATCTTGTCTTTAACCCTCTGTCTTCTCCCTTTACTTTCCTAACTTTCCCGTCATCCCTTGAATAAAGTATTTTTGTCATGTTCACTCTTCTGTGCTCTGTACTTCTTATAACTACTCTTGATTTCTTTTAACTATTCCATTTTCTTCCCCTTTTATAAACCTAAATGAAATTTTCTTTCTTGTGGTTGAGTTTCTGTTACCTTTTGTCTGATATTTTTCTTCTTAGGTTTTGTGCAGGGTTTCCTTTCCTAGGTAATTTTTCTATGCCCATTGTATTGTTCAAATAAGTCACATTTTCCCAAACAAGAACACAATGCTGGAGTAAGTAGCCATTTGTGGAACAGACTGTAGGTGGTTGCTAAAACTAGGGTGACTATTATGTTTGATTACTACCCTTTCAGTCAACTCTTGCCATCATGGTCAGTGATAAATTACACCTTAATACTAGAACAGAACTGTAAGAGGAGAATAAGAGCTTTCTATGGCATGTAGAAGAAGTTCTGGTTTGAATGCTGCACTTGAGACCTCCTTGTCTTTTCCTCCCAGGCACACTGCTAGATTACATTTCCAAGCCTCCTTTGCAGTTGTATGTAGTAGCCATGGTGTTGAGATCAGGCCAGTGGATTAAAGGTGGAAGTGAAGTGAGCAACTTCCAGACTTGACCTATATAAATGAGAATGCTGTTCTGTGCTCTCTCTTCCCTTGTCTCCTGGCAATTTTCAGAGCATCCCGCAGTACTCCTCAAGACTTTGGAGCTAATAAGCCACAAGACAGAAGGAGTCTGGGTCTTTGAAGGCAACCATATACCCAGGAACATAGTCTTCAGAAGTCTCTTTGTTACAGTTGCTGGTGTTGCCGACCCTAACTGATAGATATTCCTTGTGTGAGTTTTCTCTGTGCATTTGGTCATTCCTCCTCACTGTCCTGGAGTGCCCTCTTCTCACTTTATGAAATCTGACAGCTACTTTGCTGACCTGTTTTCTATTTTTTTCTGGTATAAAATATTTTCTGACTAACCCAGCCTGGGGCAGTCTCTTCCTTTAAATTTCTAAAGTGACTATTAGCTTTGTGGTCTACTGAGTGAATATTGAAAAGATCATAAGCTCTTAATATCTGAGTTATTTTGGGTAAGGTAGCTAACCTGTTTACTTTTCCTTAAAAAAAGACATAATAACAATCCATACCTCATAAAGTTGTTATGTGGTTTAGATGAGGAAATATATGTAAAGAGCTTAGAACAGTACCTGGCATGTAGGAAGTGCTCTATCATTAGACTTTGTCTCCTACTAGTTTACTTTTTTCTGTATACTGTGCTCCTATGTCAAGCATTGGCCTAGTGGAATGGATATCACAGTGAATGATATGCTGCTGTTCTTATAGTTTCTTCATCTGTAACACTTATTAATACATAATGCAACTTGCCTTCAATGGCATTTATTGAGCATCTACTATATGCCAAAGACTGAGCAATATATTGTTGGGATATGAATATCTCCAAGGAGGTCAATTAATTTTAATATCTCTATAAGTCAGCAGATCAAATTAATTAATACTGTTTGAAGCAGTGTTTAGGAATATTTTGTTTTCTTCTTCAAAGCTGGATCCCTGGAGTTTAATAAAACTTCTTACCTCATAGGGCTATTTTGCAGGTCAAATGTTAGAATATGTGGAAGTACTCTGCAAACTTAAAGTATAGAGCAAATGTTTATGAAGATGTCAATTTCCAACTCTTCACAGTTTTTTAAAAGAAGTTTTCACCTTTGTGTGGTTTTTGTCTTCCCTCTAAATTGAATATAAGCTTGTTGAGGGTGAGGTATGCATTATTAATCTCTGTAAATCCCTAGTATCTACCTCCTTGCTAAGGACAAGCACTAAAAACACTTTTATGGTTCAAAATTTTGCACAATGTTTACCATGAAAACCCTTGACCCCTTACTTTACCTGGGTTTTCTGCAAAGTTGTACTTATGTACTGGGTGAGATTTGGCTGTGTTGGTTTCAGAGAAGAAACCTGTTTGAGGCATGTTGCTAAGTGGAAAATACACTTTAAAAACGTATATTTAGTTCTCTGAGCAAAACTTGCGTTTTAAGCACCAATTTTCAATGAAGCTGACAGGCAAGAAATGATTATTGAGCTGTTGGTCTGCTCTGTGCATCTGTACACACAGTGTTGAATAAGCTGTTAATCCTTCCATCTTTACAGGATATTTTAGGAATGCTCATGGTGAGGTCATGCATATCCATTTCTGTAGTGTTCTCCCACTCTACCCACTCACCATGTGTTCTGGTGCTGTGATATTTTTGTCCACTCTCATAGTACTCTCTTCTTCTTACCTTACTTCCCTCCCCCAAATCCAGGAAAAAGAAAGTTGATTCTTCAAATTTTTCCCAAATTGAAAATGTGACTGAGATTAGGAAGAAGGGCATTGCTATTTTTTTCTTCCCCACTTCAGGTTGGTGTTGAAATGACTCACAGTAAACAGTTTGATATTCTGTAAAAACAATTCTTCAATCGAAGAAAAAATTATATCAGTGAAAAAAACAATGTTTTTTTGGAAGAAATTTCCTTGTGTTTCTAACTTTCACTTGTAAATTCTGCTGTTACTGCCTTTCATGCAATTTCAGGTCAGCAGAATGACTTTCTAAAGGAAAATATGATTAAGTCATACTTTTTACAATGGTCCAAGGTGTGATTTTAATTACGATATACTTGTATTGAATTTAAAGAAAATCTTTGTTGTTGGTCCAGCACCATGGACAGAGAAATGGCTTCTAGTCCTCCTAGGTCAGCTAGCAATTCACCTATATAGTTTAGGTCCTCAATTCATATAAATTAAATACAAATTTAATTTGCATTAAATGATTTCATGTCATGTCTTAACCCAGGACTACTGCCTTTTAAACTTTACTAATCTTTTCTTGAATATTCTAGGTACCATTTTTCTTCCTTAGCTACAGGTAGTTTGAGATGGTCTAGACTCCAGTTCCATGAGCCAACTACTCTGCAAACTCTACTCCCTCACTTTTAAAAAATACTATTTTTTAGCTGGGCATGGTGTGCATGCCTGTAGTCCCAGCTACTTGGGTGGCTGTGGCAGGAGAATCACTTCAGCCCAGGAGTTCAAGCGATCCTGGTGAGCTATGATCCTGCTGCTGCACTCCAGTCTGGGTGACAGAGACCCTATCTCTAAAACTAAAATTATATTTTGAAATAATTATAGATTTATAGAAAGTTACAAAAATGGTACAGAGAAGTCCTGTGTATCCTTTACCCAGTTTCCCCCAACATAGGGTTGCCAAATAAGATACAGAACACTTCGTTAAATTGGAAATTCAGACAAACAATGTATACTTTTTAGTAAAAGTATTTTTAGTATAAATATGTCCTATCCAATGTTTGGGACATACTTATACTAAAAAGTGATTTTTGTTGTTTATCTGAAGTTCAAATGGGGCTTTTTTGTCATTAGGATATATCTCAGTAGGGATGAAGAGTCAAATTATATATATATATATGTGTGTGTGTGTGTGTGTATATATATATATATATATATATTTTTTTTTTTTTTTGAGATGGAGTCTTGCCACCCAGGCTGGAGTGCAGTGGCCCAATCTTGGCTCACTGCAAGCTCCGCCTCCCAGGTTAACACCATTCTCCTGCCTCAGCCTCCCAAGTAGCTGGGATTGCAGGCGCCCGCCACCATGCCCCACTAATTTTTTTGTATTTTTAGTAAGGATGGGGTTTCACCGTGTTAGCCAGGATGGTCTCGATCTCCTGACCTTGTGATCCGCCCGCCTCGGCCTCCCAAAGTGCTGGGATTACAGGCGTGAGCCACCTCACCCAGTCAAATTATAGTGTTTTAAAGTCACTTGGAATAGTTCATCTCTGTCTGGTTATGACACCTGGATACATAGTTATGTTCCTTTGTGTCATTTTACTTTTGAATATTTTAGAAATTGTTTTTAAATTTAATTTTGTTTTATAGAATATTTACATGGTTCTAAAGTCAAACTTACATGAATATAATTTTAATGAATTTTCTCTCTGAACTGAAATTAGTTTGCTTATTTTAATTTTTAAAAACAGATGCAATATTGTTTCCCTAGGTACCACTCTTTAATGATTATTTTATAAAACATCTTTCTGAAACAGAATAATCCCAGAAAGACAGTCTATATAACACTGGGTGATCTTCTTTTGGGTTGCTTTAAAGTAAAGTCACCTCATATTCAACCTAAAGTAGAGAGAAACTGGAATTTCGTGCTAATTAGCCTCCTAGTTCCTTTTATTTTGTACATGGCTAAGAATATTTTCATGAAGTTCCTAAATGGAAAATCAACAAGGGAGTTTTGCAAATGTAACCCTAATTAAGGTACTTGGCTTTTATTTTTAACAACTCTATATGTAGATTTTATATTTTGAAATTTTGAAAACAAGCAATGAATTAATAACATTTCTTTAAAAAGCTATTTTGGGGTGGGAATGAACTACTATTCAATGTTAATTCAATTAAAGAAATTAAACATGAGCTGTTAGTACAAGTCCTTGGGATATTTATGAATATCTTAATTTTAACAAGAGAAAAATGACAGTTTAGGCCTAGCCAATGCTTGCTATTTTCATTTTGGTGTTAGTTTTGTGTCTGTCTATATTCTTGACTTCCATCTTTGCCTATTTTTTGTCTTCTTAGAAAGATAAATCTTTAACAATAAAAGTATATTTGTAGTTTTCTGGTTATTAAAGTAATACATGCTTATTATAGAAAAATTGGAAAGTTATGAAAAAGGAAAACAAAATCTCTTACAATAGTTCCATTACCCAAAGAAAATCATAGTTACTATAGATGTAATTCTAATATTTTTCTATGCTTATTTTACATAATTGGGATTACAGTTTGCGTATATTCAATTTTATTATCTTTTTTCTGTTTAACATTAAAACATAAGCATTTTGCATATTATTAAAAACTATAAATAATTTATTGGTTAATTAAAGTTCTATCATGAAACTTGAATGAAGATTTTAAATCATTCATCTTTTGATCCAATTACTATAAACCATGTATAAAATATTTAAAGGCATTTTAAAATATGATTATGATCTTCCAAAGAGAAATTCTAGGGGAAATGTCTTTACTTATTATTTCCACCTGGGGTTTTTATAAGTTGTGAGAAATTTGTAGAAATTCTTGTGTCATTTTACATTATGTAATTAATCCATATGTCTTTACACTAGTGGTTCTTAGTGGGGTCCTTGGACCGGAATCATCAGCATCATCTAGGGGCTTGTTAGAAATGCAAAATTTTGGGCACTATTCCAGGCTTACTGAATCAGGAACTCTGAGGGTAAGCCTCAGCGATCTGTGATTTAACAAGTCCTTCTGGCAATTCTGACACACACTTAAGTTTGAGAACCACTGCTTTAGAGTAATTCTTAACAAGGGGGTTCTCTTTTATCATTTCTTTAAAAGGTATTAATTAACTAGTCAATTAATTCACCAAACAATCATTTACTGTCTGTAATGACAAGCATTGTTCTAAGATACACAGGAGAAAACAGAACAGAAAGAGTCCCTACCCTCATAGATCTAATACTCTAGTGGTGGTGGTGGGGTCAGACAATAACCAGATAACTAAAATATATAGAATGTCAGTGGTAATAAGTGCAATAGAGAAAAATAAAACAGGAAAAGGGGACAGGGAGTGCTGGGATGGTTCACAATTTAAGTGGAATGGCCATGATAGGTTTTACTGAGAAGGTGATGTGAGGCTGCCAATCATGCCAAGATTTTTGGAAAAATATTCTAAGCAAAAGGAGCAATAAGTGCAAAAGCTCAGAGGTGTGACAACACTAACCTGTTTCAGGAACGGCAAGATCAGTGTGGCCAGGAACAAGGAGGGTAATTGGAAACGGGGTCAGAGGTGAGGGAGTGATGGGAGAAAATAATGCAGGTGGTTGTCGAGTAGCATACACAAAACTGTAATCATGGAGGGGCTGTAGAATGGATGCGCCATGGGTGCCCCATCCAGATCTCCTTTGCCAGCTGATACATCTATTCCCGAGCTTCTGGGAGTGTTGCTTGCTAACAGCTCACAGCAGCTACTTTTTGTAGTGAATTGACCTTGGCTGAGCACGACAACCTAGGAAGCTTATTCTTCTCATCTCCAACTAGGGGTAGTCTACACAGCTAATGACTCACTGACACACAGGTACAAAAAGCTAGCCCCCTAGTTTCAAGGTGGAACTAACTGTATGGTACTATTTATGCTTCAGAGCACCCTGTCGGATCAGGCTGAAAGAAAGTTTTCAACTCAGAATGCATCCTTGCATAGTGGTGTTTCCTCTGTTCCAGCCTGTTTCCCTCACTTCCTTTCTCCTGAGAACACTTTAATAAATTCTGTGAACAACAATCCTTGTCACAGCTTCCGATTCTAGAAATACCAACCTAAGTTAGTTGGTACTAAGAGTGGTCTTGAAAGACTCTGTGAATGGGATTCTGGCATTGGATCATTCACTGGTTCAATGGTAATGGGGACTTCATCCCTGGTGGAAGGTAGAGTATTGACAGTCCATGGCATGCTGGAGCAAAATGATTGCTACATCTTTAGCCTGAAGTGAGCTGGGATAATATGCAGGTAGAAGGGGATTCCCTTGCTTGTACAATGTCTCTGGCACTTGGGAAGTATGGGGAAGTAGAAACTATAAGAACTGGAGTTGCTAAGCATCACTGATGCATTGGATAGAGAACATGACAAGCTCAGATCCCATTAATCAGCAAGTAAAAGTAAAGTGTGAGAGTCACAGGTCTTTCTTGGCAGCATTTAAGAAGAGCCTCATACCTGAAGCTGAAGAGAAGATAGCCTTAAAAATCAGGCACAAGACATAATTGTAAGAGTGGCAGAACTTCAAAGGAGGCTGAATGTCAGCCTAGGCAAGTCTCTTATGCCAAAGTCAGGGCCTTGACTGGGAAGGGGCTCTGAGACTTGGCGTGGAGATAAGAAACCCTGAACTCTCTGAGTCTACAGAAGTGGTGTACTGTGTCTTGCTGGAAGATAGAGTTACCCTTCTCTTGAAGAATATGCAGAGGCCTCAAATGAAGCAGATGCCTTACAAGTCAAAGCCTGTCTTCCTCATGATCTATGCCTACCAACCCTAATCACCACCAGACCAATAACTAGGGTCAAATCTCAGCATGATCTAAGAGGCAGTGCTGAGCATATTCAAGGAGGAGGGGGACTGTATATCAAAGGAGTTGCAAGATTAGCTAACGTGTACCAGCAGTTACTGAGAGTATGCTTGGAAGTGATCCTGGAGGTGCTGGTCCAGGGAGGCAGACTATAAAACTGTTATGGAAAATTTGTTGATTATATTAGTTTTTTATTGCTATGTAACAATTATCACAAACTTAGAAACTCAAAATAATACACACTTACTACCTCTTAGGTCAGAAGTCCAAGCATGACTTGAATTCTCTGTTCGCAAATGGTTTCTCAAGACTGAAATCAAGGTGTCATCTGGGATTGCAGTCTCATTTGATAGTTGGGATCCTCTTCTAAGCTTATTGGTTGTTGGCAGAATTCAAGTTTTTGCAGCCATAGAACTGAGATTCTCAGCTCTTAGAGGCTGCCCACTGTTCCCTGATACTGTTCCTACTGTAACCCTCTCCACATTATAGCACTTTGCTTCTTCAAGGCCTACAAGAAAGTGTCTGCTGCTGCTTCTTATCTTACTTTCTTTAAAGGGCTTGCCTAATTTTGTCAGGTCCACCCAGGATGATCTCCCTTTTGATTACTTCAGAGTCAACTGATTAAGGACCTTAATTTCATCTGTAATAGTCCTTCACCTTTGTCATGTAACATAACATAATCACAGGAGTTAGATCCCATTATATTCATAAGTCCTGCCCACACTCAACTGGAGGAATTATATAAGGCATGAACATTAGGGAGCAGGGATCTTAGAGGCCATCTTATAATTCTGCCTACATCATCAATATGGGAGCACTTTCCTGTGACACATCTTTTGACACCCTAGTGTAGTTCCAGGGGAACTTTTTTTTTTTTTTTACATATTCTTGGGATAACACTTGGAGACTTGGAAAAAAGTGATAGTCTATATTAAATGAAGTAGAAATGCCAGGATTGCCAAGCAAATGTGGGGAAAGGGGTCAAAAGGCTTCCAGAAGGGGACATTCTAGAATGGACCCAACCAATTGACTATGTTATTTGGGAGGGACTTATTTACTAAGGCAATAAGGAATGCACTAGCAAAAGTGGCACACACCTCATTGATAAGCTTAATATTGTCTGTTCTCTGTAGGCCAGAACTGATAGTAGAAAATGCTGTTTACAGAGCTAGCTCCCTAGTAGCAATGGGGATGATGGGATCACAGAATAGCAAAGGACGGATGGCAGTGCTTAACCATCAGAAGTAAGGTGGGCATAATGATCATAATGGACAGCAAATTCAGAATGGTAGCTAGGGGATCCTGACTTTCAGGGATCTATGGGGATGGCTAATAGAACATGGTGTTTTCAGAGGTATCATAGATAGGCAGCCAATTTGGGTATTGCTTACCATATATAATTAAAAGAGATCGAGAATGGATGATCAGAAGGCTGAGGTCAGCAACTCAATGGAAAGTCACAATCCTATGACCAGTTTCAAGATCCAAGATAGTTTTTAGAATAAACTGAAGACTGGGTCCCCATGAGGAAGGACCTTACCACACCATAGCAATTACATACAATAGAAATTCCCCCCAGTTCTTTCTTATGGGGACTTAGGGACAATTCCTTGAGTAACCATGTGTGGGGGAAAGGGGAATCCTCACATTTCCAGGTTTGTTGGATACAGGGTCCTAGTTGACACTGATACCCCAGGACCCTAAATACCATTATGACTTCCTCATGTTAGTGTACAGGCCTAAGGGGCCAGGTAATAAATGGAGCTCTAGCTTGCTTGGGTATGACTCATTAGTGGGCCCACTGGGTCCACAGACTCACCCAAAAGTATAATCAATATGGACCTACCTAGCACTGGCAATCTTCATATTGGGTCCCTGACCTGTAGAGAACCCTTGAAACTATCCCCCACCCCCACACCCCAGCCAAGACAATCACAGACATTATTGCAACCTTAGCAGAGTGGATCAAACTGTGGGGAAAGGAATAAGATCTTTATTTGGCAGATGAGACTGTTTTATTTTGTGAGGAAAGCACTGATAGGGCATCAGTTGCCTTTTCTCTTGCTTTCCCATGATCCATCTGCTTTGTACTTAGCTGCAACAGTAAGGTTCTGCCAATTTTCGTTTTCTATGGTGTGTGGGTATGTGTATGTGTATATATGTGTGTGTTCCTGTGTTTTCATAGATATTTTCATGGGAACCCGAAGGATGCTGTCTACAGACAGGATTGTTAGTCAGATATCATTTAAAAATAGGTAACTGAAATAACTTTTAAAATAATTTAAATTTGACAGGGCGTGGTGGCTCAAGCCTGTAATCCCAGCACTTTAGGAGGGTGAGGCAGGCGGATCACTTGAGGTCAGGAGTCACCAGCCTGGCCAACATGGTGAAACCTCTTCTCTACTAAAAATATAAAAAATTAGGGAGGTGTGATGGTGCATGCCTGTAATCCCGGCTACTCTGGAGGCTGAGGCAGAAGAATCGCTTTAACCCAGGAGGCGGAGGTTGCAGTGAGCAGAGATCGCATCACTGCACTCCAGCCTAGGTGACAGAGTGAGACTCCGTCTCAAAAGAATTTTTTTTAAAATTTATTATTAAATCACATAAAAGAATGAATTCTGGCAGGCAGGTATAAACAGCTGTAAAATTATATTACTTTGACATGCCTCAACAAATCTTCAGGGGGCTTAATTCACCATAGGGTAGTTCCTGTTGAATTCCTTGGGCCCACATTTACCTAACATTTTTGTAGGACTGTAACAAAATGTCTCAGAAATAAGGTCAAAAAGTCAGTGATTATGCAATAGCACCAAATGTGGGGGAATATATGGACATTATTTTGCTGTGACTTTATTCAGAATTTTACTTGGAAGCAGCTTGGACCCTGAGTCATTCTCATATGACTTCCTATCCTGGGTTGGGGGTCTTCATTCTTTCAAAATTGCTGAGGGCATGGCTATGACAGGTAGCCTGTACTTAGAGGGTAGTTGATCCTGTGAGCAGATTGTGACCAAACAGGAAGTGTAAGCCTTTTTGAAGGTGATGATTTGCTGGAAATAGAACTTTATAATTTCTATGTGAACACGTGACAAAATGTTTCCAGGTTGGGTGCCTTCTGTGACTCTATTCTTGACATTTAGCCAGTCACACCATGAAATTAATGTAACATGGTTGTGAGGCTACTTAAAATGATTATAAATCTTATTGGTTTGCTGGGGCTGTCATAAAGTATCACAAACTGAGTGGTTTGAACAACGGAAATTTATTTTCTCACAGTTCTGCAGGCTGTAAGTCTGAGATCAAAGTGTTGGCAGGATCATGCTCCCTCTGAAGGCTCTAGGGAATGATATGCTCTAGGCTTCTCTCCTGGGTCCTGATGGTTCTTTGGCCAATCTGTACATGGTGTTCTCCTTATGTTTGTGTCTGTGTCCAAATTTCCCCCTTTTATAAGAACACCAGTCATACTGGATTAGGAGCCTACGCTACTCCAGTATGACTTCATCTTAACTAATTGTATCCACAACAATCCTGTTTCCAATAAGGTCACATTCTGTCATACTAAGAATTAAGATGTCAATATATGAACTTTGGGAGGGCACAATTCAATCTGTAAAAGACTCCCTTCTTTATATTTGGGCCAGTAGTTCTCAATCTTGATTGTACATTAGGACCTGCTTGGGAGATTAGGCAGGAGAAGGAAATAAAGGGTATTCAATTAGGAAAAGAGGAAGTCAAATTGTCCCTGTTTGCAGATGACATGACTGTATATGTAGAAAACCCCATCGTCTCAGCCCAAAATCTCCTTAAGCTGATAAGCAACTTCAGCAAAATCTCCGGATACAAAATCAATGTACAAAAATCACAAGCATTCTTATACATCAATAACAGACAAACAGAGAGCCAAATCATGAGTGAACTCCCATTCACAATTGCTTCAAAGAGAATAAAATACCTAGGAATACAACTTACAAGGGACGTGAAGGACCTCTTCAAGGAGAACTACAAACCACTGCTCAATGAAATAAAAGAGGATACAAACAAATGGAAGAACATTCCATGCTCATGGGTAGGAAGAATCAATATCATGAAAATGGCCACAGTGCCCAAGGTAATTTATAGATTCAACACCATCCCCATCAAGCTACCAATGACTTTCTTCACAGAATTGGAAAAAACTACTTTAAAATTCATATGGAGCCAAAAAAGAGCCCGCATCACCAAGTCAATCCTAAGCCAAAAGAACAAAGCCAGAGGCATCATGCTACCTAACTTCAAACTATACTACAAGGCTACAGTAACCAAAACAGCATGGTACTGGTACCAAAACAGAGATATAGATCAATGGAACAGAACAGAGCCCTCAGAAATAATGCCACATATCTACAACCATCTGATCTTTGACAAACCTGAGAAAAACAAGAAATGGGGAAAGGATTCCCTATTTAATAAATGGTGCTGGGAAAACTGGCTGGCCATATGTAGAAAGCTGAAACTGGATCCCTTCCTTACACCCTATACAAAAATTAATTCAAGATGGATTAAAGACGTACATGTTAGACCTAAAACCATAAAAACCCTAGAAGAAAACCTAGGCATTACCATTCAGGACATAGACATGGGCAAGGACTTCATGTCTAAAACACCAAAAGCAATGGCAACAAAAGCCAAAACTGACAAATGGGATCTAATTAAACTAAAGAGCTTCTGCACAGCAAAAGAAACTACCATCAGAGTGAACAGGCAACCCACAAAATGGGAGAAAGTTTTCCTAACCTACTCATCTGACAAAGGGCTAATATCCAGAATCTACAATGAACTCCAACAAATTTACAAGAAAAAAACAAACAACCCCATCAAAAAGTGGGCGAAGGATATGAACAGACACTTCTCAAAAGAAGACATTTATGCAGCTAAAAAAACACATGAAAAAATGCTCATCATCACTGGCCATCAGAGAAATGCAAATCAAAACCACAATGAGATACCATCTCACACCAGTTAGAATGGTGATCATTAAAAAGTCAGGAAACAACAGGTGCTGGAGAGGATGTGGAGAAATAGGAACACTTTTACACTGTTGGTGGGATTGTAAACTAGTTCAACCATTGTGGAAGTCAGTGTGGCGATTCCTCAGGGATCTAGAACTAGAAATACCATTTGACCCAGCCATCCCATTACTGGGTATATACCCAAAGGATTATAAATCATGCTGCTATAAAGACACATGCACACGTATGTTTATTGCGGCACTATTCACAGTAGCAAAGACTTGGAACCAACCCAAATGTCCAACAATGATAGACTGGATTAAGAAAATGTGGCACATATACACCATGGAATACTATGCAGCCATAAAAAATGAAGAGTTCATGTCCTTCGAAGGGACATGGATGAAACTGGAAACCATCATTCTCAGCAAACTATCGCAAGGACAAAAAACCAAACACTGCACGTTCTCACTCACAGGTGGGAATTGAACAATGGGAACACATGGACACAGGAAGGGGAACATCACACTCTGGGGACTATTGTGGGGTGGGGGGGAGGGGGGAGGGATAGCATTAGGAGATATACCTAATGCTAAATGAAGAGTTAATGGGTGCAGCACACCAACATGGCACATGTATACATATGTAACAAACCTGCACATTGTGCACATGTACCCTAAAACTTAAAGTATAATAATAAAAAAAATCCTGATTCCCAGATTGCACCCAAGACCAAAGACATCTAGAATATCTGTGGGACCCAGGAATCAGCACTTTAAAAAACTCTCTAGGTGATTCCAATGTGTTGACAGGGTGAAGAACCACTCTATTTGGGCGTTCCTCATCAAGAATGAGGAAGAACAGAAATTCACCCAATTCTACAGACAAAATGTTAGGAAAAGAAAAATCCAGTAACATTCAAAAATTTCTACTTGTTAGTAGTATGATTAATTTTAGAATCAGGACTTTTTTTGAAAACTGGAATTATAGCTGATTTTTTTTCTTTTCAATTTTTTTCTTGTGCTATTTAGAAAATCTTCTACAATTAATGTGGAATTCTTGTACAAAAACCCAGCAATAAACTTTTTTAAAAATGGAAAACACATCCCTTTTTCTTATTCTTAACAACCATGGACTACTATATAGAAAAAAAATAGGAAAGCATTCCCTCTGGATTTGGTGTCATAAAGGGGCTTGATAAACTCTTGGCCATCCTATCTAATTACTGTCAAGTCAAAGAACTATAGGTGGCTACTTTTAAAACAAAGTGGTCATTTATGGTAGCAATTCACCAATGTTTAACTGATTTATGAGTAACAAATGTGTCACAAATTAGCTCACTCAGATACCTTGACACACATTTCAAAACCAATTTATCTTAAAGGTTATGATAGAAAATGATGTTGCTCAATCTTAAACACTCTTAAGGGTACTCCATCTTAAATGGTTTGGGATTTTTGTTAAATCCAAGGTAGGGTTTGATTACATACTTTAAATTTTTAAGGATTTATTGTGGTCTAGAATTTGGGACATTTTTGTCTTTTCTTTCTTAGTTAGTGGTGACCCAATATTATTTCTCAAGGTAAATATTGGCCTTGCCTGTGGGTAGTCCTCTTGGCCTCTTATTCACACTCTCCAACTTTCATAAAAGGTTATGAATCCCTACTATCTGCTCAGCTGATTGTTAAAACACATTGCTCTAACACTCAAATGGCAACTTAGGATGTACTAACACCAAGATCTCATATGGAAAGAGGAATCTCAAACCTGCTGTCACTCAGAACTTATCTAAAGCTTGGTTGGCTTCTGGCAATTGATCCTTTAGATATAATTGCACACATGGAATGGCATATGTTCCAGGTTATGCACTAGAGCAATTTTTTTAAATATAAAAGATTGAAAACCAATTCATCATTTTTTTCTTTTGTGGATCATACTTTTTGTGTTGTATCTAAGAAATCTGCCTTACCCAATGTCACAAAGATTTTCTTCTGTTTTTTTCTTTCATGAATTTTAGATTTTAGGTTGTATGTGTAGGTCTATGATCTACCTTGAATTAATTTTTATATATGGGGTGTATTATGGATTGAAGTTCATTGATTTTGCATATGGACATACAATTGTTTTAGGAAAAGAATAGTCTTTGTACCATTGCCAAAATCAGTTGTTCATGTGAATCTATTTCTGGACTCTCTGTTTTGTTCTGTTGATCTATTTGTCTATCTTGATACCAGTACTACACTGTCTTGATTACTCTAGCTTTATCATAAGTCTTGGACTTTATTAAAATTAAAAATTTCTGCTTTTTGAAAGATACAATTGGAGAATGAAAAGACAAGCCACAGATGGGAAAAACATTTGCAAATCATATAAGCAACTTGTGTTCAGAATATATAAGGAATCCTAAATTCAAAAAGTAGGCAAATGATCCAGTAAAAATGGGCAAAAAAGTGAACAGATATTTACATCACCAAGAAGATATAAAGATGGCAAATAAGCACATGAAAAGATGCTCAACATCATTAGTCTCCAGGAAAATGCAAATTAACCACCATGAAACACCACCATTCTCCCTGTAGAATGGCTAAATTAAAATGACTGACCATACCAAGTGTTGGCAAGGATGCAAATGAACCAGAACTCTCTTACACTGCTGGTGGGAATGTAAAACAGAACTGCTTTAGAAAACAGTTTAATAGGCCAGGCGTGGTGGCTCATGCCTGTAATCCCAGCACTTTGGGAGGGCGTGGCGGGTGGATCACCTGAGGTCAGGAGTTCGAGACCAGCCTGACCAATATGGTGAAACCCTGTCTCTACTAAAAATACAAAAATTAGACAGGCATGGTGGCATGTGCCTGTAATCCCAGCTACTCGGGAGGCTGAGACAGGAGAATTGCTTGAACCTGGGAGGCAGAGATTTCAGTGAGCTGAGAACAGCCACTGCACTCCAGCCTGGGTGACAGAGTGAGACTCCATCTCAAAAACAAAACAAACAAACAAACAAACAAAAAAACAGTTTAACAGTTCCTTAAAATGGTAAATATATATCTACTACATGATCCAGCCATTCTACCTCTAGGTATTTACCCAAGAGAAATATCTTGTCCATAAATGTTCATAGTAACTTTATTTGTAACAGCCAGAAACTGGCAACAACTCAGATGTCTATCAACAGGCAAATGGATAAACAAACTGTGTTATACAATGGAATGCTACTCAGTAATAAAAAGGAATAACTATTTGATATACATAACATGGATGAATCTTAAAATAATTAGTCTAAATAAAAGCAGCACTACAAAAAAAAGAGTACTCACTGTATGATTTCATCTATATAAAATATCTGGAAACTTCAAACTAATCTATAGTGACAGAAGGCAGATCAATGATTACCTGGGGAGGCTGGGAAGAAACAGGCAGGGAAGAATGGGCAGGAGGAATTACGTAGGGGCTAAGAATGGTTTTTACATTTTTAAATGGTTGAAAAATATCAAAAGAATAACACTTCGTTGATATGTGGAAATCATATGAAATTCAAATTTCAGTATTCATAAAGTTTTATTAGAATATAGCACATTAGTTTATATGTTGTCTGTGGTTGCTTTTGCACTATATTCATGGAGTTGAGTAGTTGCCTCAGAGACCATATGGCCTGCAAACATGAAAATATTTACTACTTGGCCCTTACAGAAAACATTTATCAATCCCAGCTCTAGACAATGCATAGTTTTCCATTGAAGCACATTTTCCCTACAAAAGATATTAGTATTTCTAACTTTATCTTTCTTCCTTCCCTTCTCTTTCTTCCCTCCCTTCCTTTCTTCAACAAACATTTATGGAGTGCCTACTGTACACCAGTATGGTGAGCCTTGGCAGTAGAAAAGGAAGAGAAAACATCATCTCTGTGCTAACGCAGTTTGCAGTCATGAGAAGAGAATCATTCATCAAATAGTCATGTATAGATGTATAACAATGGGCTGCGAAGTTCCCATAAGGGAAGGAATAGGGTGTTATAAAAATGTGTATGAGAGGCCCAGTCTTGGTGGAGTGGAATTGGGGCAGGGAGAACTTCCCCTCAAACAACTGAAGATGGAACTGACTGATTACTATGTAGGGTTTAAGTGAAGAAGGAGTGGTTGCCCATGGCAGGGGATGTATCTTTAGTTGGGGAGAAGAGATTTTCAGGCAGAGGGAATAGCACGTGTTTCAAAGGCTTGTTGGCAGATCAAGAGCAAGAAGCATAAATGGAATGTAAAGAAAGCCCTTGAGTCTGGCTGGGCCATGGTGAGTATTTGAGGGAGTAAGATAAGAGATGAGGCTAGGGAAGAATGTAGGAGATAGCTCACACAGGGATCGGTGGGCCTTGTTAAGGGTTTCAGTCTTCATCTTGAGGACAGCAGGTGGCCACTGAAGAGTTTTTAATGAGAATGATGATATGTCACTTGGACCTACAGAGCAGATAATAGATAAAGGGGCAGAAGTAGATGTAGGAGATCAGTTGGGAGGCTACTGCAATAGTGCAAGTAAGGCCAGGATTTTTGTCTTACAAATCAAGGCATGGTTTGGTTTCTAGGATGCAATGCAAAACTATGCTTGTAACAGTGCCAGTGGCTCATAAGAATTCTTTGTAGATTTTGCTTGGAGAGATTTCCTTTATAGGTCTTTAGTGGAGATCCATAAGATGGCTCTTTCTTTGTAAAAATGATTCACCTAAAGACTTCTTCCTTTGAGTTGCAAGGTTCTTCTACCTCCTGTACACACACCACCACCACCACCACTACCAACCCTCCCCTGCTTGAGAGCTCAGGGAGTAAGCACAGCCTTTCAGATAGTGATCTTATTCCAGCTTGAAGGCATACTTGAAAATAACTGTGAAGCCTGTGACTTCTTTTTCTGCAAGACTAAAACATTTATATAGGGTTTTATTTGTTTTTAATTCTTTACAATTTCCTACTGATGGTGCTTCAGGCTACAGGGGATGCTTTTAATCATTAGCATTCTTACCTGACAGGACTTTTAAAAAAAATTTAATTTCTGTGGGTATATAGTAGGTGTGATGGTTAATACTGAGTCTCAACTTGATTGGATTAAAGGATACGAAATATTGATGCTGGGTGTGTCTGTGAGGGCATTGCCAAAGGAAACTAACTTTTGAGCCAGTGGGCTGGGAAAGGCAGACCCACCGTTAATCTGGGTGGGCACTGTCTAATCAGCTGCCAGAATGGCTAGAATAGAAATCCAGCAGAAAAATGTGAAAACAGAGACTGACCTAGCCTCCCAGCCTACATCTTTCTCCCATGCTGGATGCTTCCTGCCCTTGAACGTCAGACTCCAAGTTCTTCAGTTTTGGAACTTGGACTGGCTCTCCTTGCTCCTCAGCCTGCAGATGGCCTATTGTGGGATCTTGTGATCATGTGAGTTAATACTTAATAAATTCCATTTTATATATATATATATCTATTCCATCAGTTCTTTCCCTCTAGAGAACCCTCATACAGTAGATGTATATATTTATGGGGTCCATGAGATGTTTTAATATAGACATGCAATGTGAAATAATCACAGGATGGAAAATGGGGTGTCTATCTTCTCAAGCATTTATCCTTTGTGTTACAAACAGTTCAATTATACTTTCAGTTATTTTTAAATGTACAATTAAATTATTATTGACTATAGTCACTCCATTGTGCTATCAAATACTAGGTCTTATTCATTCTATCTAACTATATTTTTGTAACCTTTAAACATCTCCATTTCCCCTACCTATCCTGCCCCAATTACCCTTCCCAGCCTCTGGTAACCATCCTTCTACTCTCTATCTCCATGAGTTTAATTGTTTTGACTTTTAGATCCCACAGATAAGTGAGAACATGCAATGACTGTCTTTTTATGACTGGCTTATTTCAGTTAACACAATGACCTCCAGTTCCATCCTTGTTTATGCAAATGACTAAATCTCATTCTTTTTAAATGGTTGAATAGTACTCCATTGTGTATATGTACCACATTTTTTCATCCATTCATCTGTTGATGGACACTTAGTTGGCTTCCAAATCCTGGCTATTGTGAACAGAGCTGCAACAAACATGAGAGTGTAGATATTTCTTTGGTATACTGATTTCCTTTCTTTGGGTATATACCCAGCAGTGGGATTGCTGGATCCCATGGCACCTCTATTTTTAGTTTTTTGAGGAACCTCCAAATTGTTTTCTATAGTGGTTGTACTAATTTACATTTTCACCAACAGTGTACAAGTGTTCCCTTTTCTCCGTATCCTTGCCAGCATTAATCATTGGCTTTCTTATGGATAAAAGCCATTTTAAGTGGGGTGAGATGCTGTATTAGTCCATTTTCATGCTGCTATAAAGAACTTCCCAAGACTGGGTAATTTATAAAGGAAAGAGGTTTAATTGATTCACAGTTCGGCATGACTGGGGAGGCCTTAGGAAACTTACAGTCATGGCAGAAGGCAAAGGGGAGCAAGGCAACTTCTTCACAGGGTGGCAGGAAGAAGTGCCAGGCAGCATAAGGGGAAAGAGCCCCTTATAAAACCATCCTGAGAACTCACTCACTATCAAGAGAACAGCATGGGGGAAACTGCCCCCATGATCCAATTACCTCTACTTGTTCTCTCCCTTGAGATGTGGGGATTATGGGGATTACAATTCAAGATGAGATTTTGGGTGGGGGCATAGCCAAATCACATCAGATGCTATCTCATTGTAGTTTTGCTTTGCATTTCTCTGATAATCAATGATGTTGAGCACCTTTTTATATAACTGTTTGCCTTTAGTATGTTATCTTTTGAAAAATGTCATTCAAATCCTTTTCCCATTTTTAAATTGGATTATTATATATTTTTTTCCTATAGACTTGTTTGAACTCCTTATACATTCTGGTTATTAATCCCTTGTCAGATGGAAAGTTTGCAAATATTTTCTCCCATTTTGTAGGTTGTCTGTTTACTTTGTTGATTGTTTCCTTTGTTTTGCAGAAGCTTTTTAACTTGATGTAATTTCATTTGTCCATTTTTGCTTTGGTTGCCTGTGCTGGTGAGGTATTACTCAAAAAATCTTAGCCCAGACTGATGTCCTGGAGAGTTTCCCCAATATTTTCTTGTCATAGATTCATAGTTTGGAATCTTAGATTTACATTTTTATTCCATGTTGATTTGATTTTTATATATGGTGAGAGATAGAGGTCTAGTTTCATTCTTCTGAAATGAAGTTCCAGTTTTCCCAGCTCTATTTCTTGAAGAGACTGTCTTTTTCCCAGCAATCTTGGTGCCTTCGTCGAAAATGAGTTTACTATAGGTGTGTGGATTTGTTTCTGGGTTCTTTATTGCATCCATCTATGTGTCTGTTTTTATTCCAGTACCACACTCTTTTGGTTATTATAGCTCTGTAGTATAGTTTGATGGCAGGTAATGTGATTCCACCAGTTTTATTCTTTTTGCTTAGGATAGCCTTGGCTATTCTGGGTCTTCTGTGATTCCATATAAATTTTAGGATAGCTTTTTTTTTTATTTCTGTGAAGAATGTCATTGGTATTTTGATAGGGATTGCATTGAATCTATAGATTGCTTTGGGTAGTATGAACATTTTAACAATAGTCATTCTTCCAATCCATGAACATAGAATATCTTTCTATTATTTGGTGTCCTCTTCAATTTCTTTCATCAATGTTTCCTGGTATCCATTATAGACATATTTCAACTTCTTTGGTTAATTCCTAGCTTTGTAACTTTATCTGTGGTTGTTGTAAATGCAATTACTTTTTAAATTTCTTTTTCAGATTGTTCACTGTTGGCATATATAAATGCTACTGATTTTTGTGTGTTGATTTTTTATCCTGCAACTTGACTGAATTTGCTTATCAGTTCTAATAGTTTTCTTGTGCAGTCTTGAGGTTTTTCCAAATATAAGATGATATCATCTGAAAACAAGGATAATTTGACTTTTTTCTTTCCAATTTGGATGTTCTTTACATCTTTCTCTTTTCTGATTGCTCTAGCTGGGACTTCCAGTGCTATGTTGAGTAACAGTAGTGACAGTGGGTGTCCTTGTAGTGTTCCAGATCTCAGAGGAAAAGCTTTCAGTTTTTCCCCATTCAGTATGATACTAGCTGTGGGTCTATTGTATATGGTGCTTATTGTGTTTAAGTATTTTCCTTCTATACCCAGGATTTTGAGAGTTTTGATCATAAAGAGTTGTAGAATTTCTTCAAATTCTTTGTCAGTATCAATTGAAATGACCATGTGGTTTTTGTCCTTTATTTTGTTGATAAGACGTATCCCATTGATTGATTTGCGTATGTTGAACCATTTTTGCATTTCTGGGATAAATCCAACTTGGCTATGATGAATCATCTTTTTAATGTATTGTTTAATTTGGTTTGCTAGTATTTTGTTGAAGATTTTTGCATCAATATGCATCAGAAATATTGGCCCAGTTTTCTTTTTTTGAGGTGTGTCTGGTTTTGATATCAGGGTAATACTGGCCTTGTAGAACGAGTTTGAAAGCATTCCCTCCTCTTCTGTTTTTAAGAATAGTTTGAGTAGGCCGGGTACAGTGGCTCACGCCTGTAATCCCAGCACTTTGGGAGGCTGAGGCAGGCAGATCACGAGGTCAGGAGATGGAGACCATCCTGGCTAACACGGTGAAACCCTGTCTCTACTAAAAATACAAAAAAATTAGCTGGGAGTGGTTGCGAGTCCCTGTAGTCCCAGCTACTTGGGAGGCTGAGGCAGGAGAATGGCGTGAACCCGCGAGGCGGAGCTTGCAGTGGGCCAAGATCGCACCACTGCACTCCAGCGTGGGAGACAGAGCAAGACTCCGTCTCACCAAAAAAAAAAAAAAAAAAAACAACAACAGTTTGAGTAGAATTGATATTAGTTCTTCTTTAAATGTTTGGTAGAATTCAACAGTGAAGCCATTGGGTACTGGGCTTTTTTTTTACTAGAAGACTTTTATGGCTTTGATCTCATTACTTGCTGTTCAGGGTTTCCTCATGATTCAATTTTGGTAGGTTCTATGTGTCTAGGAATTTATCCATTTATTCTAGATTTTCTAATTTATTGGCATATAGTTGCTCATAGTGGCATTAATTATCCTTTGAATTTCTGCAGTGTCAGTTGCAATGTCTCCTTTTACATCTCTGATTTTATTTATTTGGGTCTTCTTAGTCTGGCTAATGATTTGTCAGTTTTGTTTATCTTTTCAAAAAACCAACTTTTTGTTTCATTGATCTTTTGTATTGTTTTCTTCATTTCAAATTAATATTTCTACTCTGATCTTTATTATTTCTTTTCTTCTACTAATTTTGGGTTTGGTTTGCTCTTGCTTTTCTAGTTTTTTAAGATGAATCATTAGATTGTTCATTTGAAGTTTTACCTCCTTTGTGGTCTTGGATAAGATCCGGAATTGTCTGGATTACCAGGCAGGGACTTTTGTTCTTTTCTCTTACTTTCTCCCAAACAATGGAGTCTCTCTATCTATGCTGATCCACCTCGAACTGGGGGTGTAGTGATGCAAGCACCCCTTTTGCCACCACCACTGGGACTTTGCTGGGTCAGATCCGAAGCCAGCACAGCACTGGGCCTTGCCCAAGGCCCTTCCCCCTTCAGGGTGGCAAGTTGCCCCCAGGCTCTAGGCATGTCCAGATATGCTGTCTAAGAGTCAGGGATTAGTGTCAGAAACCTTAGCAATTTACCTGATGTTCTATTCTACTGTGGCTAAGCTGGCAGTCAAGCCACAGTACAAAGTCCTTCCTGCTCTTCCCTCCCCTTTCCACTGGCAGAGGAGCTTCTCTGTGTGGCCACCACCAGCACTGGTCCACTGAGGGTTCTGCCAGCTCCCTGCCGATCTTCACTTAAAACCCAAGGGCTTGTGATGAATGCTGCCAGGTCTGGGACTCACCCTGTTCAAGGAAGTGGGCTTCTCTTTGGCCCAGGGCAGGTCCACAAATGCTCTCCAAGAGCCCAGGCCTGGATTTGGGGTCTTCAAGAGCCTACTTAGTGCTCTACCTTACTGTGGCTGAGCTGGCACCTAAGGTAGAAGAAAAAGTCACCTTTACTTTTCCCTTCGCTTTTCTCGAACAGAAGGAGTCTTTCACTGTAACCATCACAGCTGGGAGTGTGCTGGGTCATCCATGAAGCCAGCACTTCTCAGAGCCCCAGGCCCATGGCGTACTCCCTGGGTGTCACTGCTGGTTATTCAGGGCCTAAGGCCTCTTTAGTCAGCAGGTGATGAATCTTGCCAGGACTGTGCCATTCCCTTCAAGGCAGTGGGCTACCTTTTGGCTCAGGATGTGTCTAGAAATGTCATCCATGAGTGAAGGTCTGGAATGGGGGCCTCATGACTCTGCCCATTGCCCTATTCTACTATAGCTGAGCTGGTATCCAAGATGCAAGACAAAGTTCTCTTTACTCTTCACTCTCCTTAAGTAGAAAGGAGTCACTTTTACTGCTGTGAGCTGTGCTGGCTGGAATTGAGGGAGGGATAGCACAAGCACTTCCTTAGCTGCACCAGCTGGTGTCTCCCCAGGTCGTATGCCACCCTAGTCCACTAGCTGGTCTAGCCTAGCACTAGGAGTTGTGTAGGAATTGCAGTCCTTGTGTCCTACACTGCTTTTCAAGTTTACCTAGGTCCCCAGAGCACTTCAGCCCACCATGGCGAAGCTTGCTGAGAAACTCAAGTTTTGACTGCTGGGATGGATGAGTCTCTTTTGGCTAGGGCTTCTCCAAATGCTCCATCTGTGTATGAACACTGGCTGAGCCCAGCATGGCTTTATGCTCCACTGTGACAGGGCAGCACTGAGTTCAATGTGAAGTCCTCCAGTCACTGTGCTCTTCCTCCCCAGCATGCACAGATTCTCTCTCTGTGTAGCAAGGCCACAGCCAGGGAATGGGGGAGGGGTGGTGTCAATGATTGAAGACAGTCTCTCCTGTCCTCCTCAATGCACCTTTTGGTGATATAAAGTTAAACCCAGGTACTGTGATTGCTCACTTGATTTTTTTTTTTTTTTTTTTTTGGTTCTTGTGACAGTGCTTTTCTGTGTACAGACAGTTGTTAAAATCTGGTGTTCCAGGCCAGGCACGGTGGCTCATGCCTGTAATCCAAGCACTTTGGGAGGCTGAGGCGGGTGGATCACAAGGTCAAGAGATCGAGACCATCTTGGCCAACATAGCGAAACCCCGTCTCTACTAAAAATACAAAAATTAGCCAGGTGTGGTGGAGCACGCCTCTAGTCCCACCTACTCAGGAGGCTGAAGCAGGAGAATCGCTTGAACCCAGGAGGCAGAGGTTGCAGTGAGCCGAGATTGTACCACTGCACTCCAGCCTGGAGACAGAGTGAGACTCCATCTCAAAAAAAAAAAAAAAAAAAAAAAAAAAATGGTGTTCCAACAGGGGAACAAACGGTACAGACTTCTACCATCTTGCTCCACCCTCCCCACCCACCTGCCAGGATTTTATATCTTTTAAAACCTGGTATTTGCTTTCTAGGCTGGATCTGACTCTGCAAAACTAGCATGGCTAGTCAGATTTCTACAAGACTCCCAAACACAGTTTCCTTTTTTCAGAGGGAATCTCCAGGTTAAGAAGCAACTGATAGAGTCTCCACTTCATTATTTGGATTTCAGATTGGCTTGGCCACTTGGATCTTTTTTAGCAAGGCCTGCCTTGGGGACCTTACATTAGTAAAACCCTCTGGGTATGTCTTAGTGATTCACATTGGTTACTCCTAGGGTTACCAGCCAACCATCTTGTTTTGTCCATGACTGAAAGATGTTCAAGGATATGGGACTTTGAGGGCTAAAACTGGACAGTCAGTCACCTGTTGTGCTAAACCCCTATCAACTCCAATGGGGATGGCAGAAGTTTCAAAAGGCCAAAGAGACACAGAGCCAGCAAATAAGACACGGAATTTTGTTTACTTACAGGGAGAAAGTCTAGCTGTGGCAGGCTGGACAGGAAAACCACATGGCCCAGTGGCAGTGGGCTGGGCAGGATAACTGCAACCTTCATTCAACCCAAAGCTCTGGACCTCAATCTCCTGTACAGTCTGTGTTCCATGGGGCAGGCTGGGGGCTCAGATGTTCCTCATAGACATGGAATGAATCTCCAGATTAGCCACTCCTGGGTTCCCTAGCTCAGAACATACATTCAGGTGCATCTGCCATACAGGGTCATTCTCAGGGTATGCTTAAGTTATTGTTATCAGGTGTGTTTAACCAATGCCACCTTTCTTCCTTTGATCATATAATTACCTTGAAAGACAAAAGGGATATATAAGATTATGTTTGAGAGAAGACAAAACCAAGGTTCAGAGAGGATGACTTATGCAAGGTCACACAGAGCTTTCTGGGTAGAGACAATAGGACATAGTTTTTTGGTTCTATCTATTGAGGAGGCATGAAAAGAACGTTCAGGGATACAGGTCCATGTCACACCCAGGTGGCTGCTTAAGGAAAAGCACTTTGATTTTTTTTTTTTGAAACAGAGCCCTGCTGTGTTGCCCAGGCTGGAGTGCAGTGGTGCTCACTCACAGCAGATCTCGGCTCACTGCAACCTCTGTCTCCTGGGTTCAAGCGATTCTCCTGCCTCAGCCTCCCAAGTAGTTGGGATTACAGGCATGTGGCCCAAGGCCCAGCTAATTTTTGTATTTTTAGTAGAGATGGGGTTTTGCTATGCTGGCCAGGCTGGTCTCGAAGTTCTGGCCTCAAGTGATCTGCCCACTTGGGCCTCCCAAAGTGCTGGGATTACAGGCATGAGCCACCGTGTCCAGCCTAGCACTTCGATTTTTAACTGTGAATTTAATTAACATACTTATGATGCCTATATTTCATGGAGAGAGAGAAAATGATAACCCGAGAAACAACCCTTCTACTTCTACATATCGTAGGTCATAGCTGTCAAAACTGACTGCATCAGAAACACCTGGGGAGGTTTGACAACACAGGGATAATTAAGCCCCACCCACAAATACTGATTTAATTACTTTGGGGGTGGGATCTAAATAATCACAAGATTAAAAACCTCAACAAGTAACTCAGATGTGCAGCTAGGATTAATAATTACCATTTTACATCAGTGTTTTTAAAACTTCCATGAACATATGAATCACCTAGGAATTTTGTTAAAATGCAGATTCTGATTCAGCAGGTCTAGGGAAGGACCTAGAGTTTGTATTGCTAAGAAGTTCCCCAGAGATGCCGATGCCCATAATGATTGCATTATTGTCGTTCCTTAAATATAGTCTGAATTCATAGTAATTGCTGAGTTCCTGGGCATTGAGTCCAGTCAGAGGTACTGCCTTCCCAGATATATTTAAATCGATGGGTTCAAAACCCCTCCTTTGTAGCCTTTAAATTGGATTTTTAAAGCATTCTGTCTTTAAGTTACTGGTAGTTCCAACGTCGTATCTATTGTTCTTTGGATTCTTGTGTATGTAGAGTCGATTCTGCTTTTGCTACTAGTGAAAGGCATGTGGAATTGCACACATTGCTGAGATTCAGAACTCCTGCTTCTCATTTGTCTAATTATCTCAGGGTTGGCCTTTTCCCCTGGATACCACAGAGATGCTGAAGATCCTGGAATGAATTGTGTTAACTCTCCTGAGACTGAAATCTAGGACACGAAATTTGATCACTTGACCTAGATGCCTTCTCCCAAAGACAGAATTTGTTGGCATTCTCAGTTCTGTAGACGTCCTTTCCCTGTTCTTGGTTCCATAGGGAACTTCAGGGACCTCTCACTCCTCCATGGTGTCTTTTAGAATAAAGCTATTGAGGGGTGATTCAGAGTGGTGCTTTTCATTTCACACCTCACCAGTACATTTGCATAATGGGTGTAATTCTGAATATGTCTAAATAGAGAAGGAAAAAGTGAATGGCATTGCATTATAATGGAGGTGCAGCTCAGGCATTTGGGAATCCTTCAATTCTGCTCCGTATAAAATAAGAATTGAACTCAATAATGTTTACCTATTATAAACTAAGTAAAGTTAATGATTATTTTCTGCTTAGGCTTTCATTTTAGTATCTTCTGGAATATTCAGTATGTTTGACATAGAAGCATTTGCTAGTTTACCCAATGATATACATAACAATTTCTAATTTGGGTTAATTTAAATCTCTATAATGCTATTCCTTTGTGTCATCCTCCCCCACCTCCCATACTCTTTGCTTTCTATGTGGGACAGGGCTCATTTTGCTCAAATCTTGCTTTTTAAAAATAACACTGGGGGAGGGATAGCATTGGGAGATATACCTAATGCTAGATGACGAGTTAGTGGGTGCAGCGCACCAGCATGGCACATGTATACATATGTAACTAACCTGCACATTGCTCACACGTACCATAAAACCTAAAGTATAATAAAAAAAAAATAACACTGCTCCCAGGTATGTTTGATACCAGTTTCAGGGCTTGACCTCTGCCAGACATTTCCAGGAAGCACAAACACCAGCAACAACTCTCTGCAGTGTCTCTTTTCCTCTTGGCTGAATCATAAGCCAGATGTATATCTTCAGCTGACATTTAATAACACCAGAATGTTCTTATGAGTAGGAGGAGTAGGTGACTGCTTCTGGGGACATGACTCAGAGGACTGGGAAAACCCTCCTTTTACCAAAATGCTTCCTACATTCTGTCTGATGCCTATAATTCTCACAAGAGAACACTCTTATTGTGGTTAAGGTTCTAGTTCTTGTTAAATGCTCCAGGAGGGGGTAATGCTCCAAACCAGAGCTTTCCAAACTTTAATGTGCATATGACTTACCTGGGGGATCTTGCGAAACTGCAGGTCTGGTTTCAGTGGGTCCAGGGCAGGGCCCCCGAGCCTGCAGTTCTGACAAGCTTGCAGGCACGGCTGAAGTTGCTGGTGGGTGGAGTGCATTTTGGGTAGCACGGCCAGATCAGCGTTCTGAAACTTGGCTGCACATCAGAATCTTCTGGGGAGTTTTACCAATTCTGAAATCCAGGCTGTACCCCGGACCAATTACATGAGACTCTGGGGGTGGGACCCAGACATAAGTAGTTTTTGAAGCTTCCCAGGTGATTCCACTGTGAGGCCACATTTGAGGATAAGTGCTCCAAAGCAGTGGCTCTAGACCCTAGCTGCTGATTAGAATAATCAAGGGAGCCTTTAAACACACCAATGCCTGCCTCTACCCAAGATCAATTAAATCTGAATCTCAGTTGGTAAGGTTTAGGCATTTGGATTTTTAAAAAAGCAGCCTGAATGGTTCTGGCATGCAGCCAGGTTTAAGAACTACTGCTCTGCTAGTCAGTGTTTGTAACTTCATGTGGATGAAGTCTCCTCTGTGTGAGGTTTGGTGGGAGGAGTGGGAGAGGCAAGAAGTGGAAGGTTCAGAGAACTGGGAGCCCCAGGAAGAGCAGAGCTGTGAAGAAAGCTGGGAAATGGAGAAAATGGGGAAGCTGACCATTTTGCACACAATGCAGCTTTGCCCAGGGCTGTCCTGGAGAGTGTCCACATCAGAGGATTTGGGAAGGTCTGATCATGACACTGTCTCAATGACTGGTTGGCCTGAGTAGTGGGCAGGGTGCAATGTGAAAGCCGAGCCTGCTAACTCTTTTCATTGTTCTCTGAATTAGATGCCTCAGTGAAGGTGACAAACTGCTCCAGTTTACCCAGGACTGTCTTGGTTTTAGCACTGGAAGTCTAGCATTATGAGAAACTCCTCAGTCATAGTTAAACTGAGATGGTTGTTCATCCTAGCCTTGCCTCTCCTCTGAAGTGGTGACCCAGATCTCAGTGTGTGGCTACCTCAGAGGAGCAGGTTTGTTCTTCTGGCTGGTCAGTTGGAAGAAAATGGGCCTCACTGAGTTCTTAAGTGTATTTCATTCATTGTTGGTGAATAGGGTCAGGTATTGTGAAGATGGCAGAGAATTTGGATAAACCTGATCCTGGATGCATGGCTTAAGGACAATTTGAATGGCTTCTCTTAAGTTTTTTTTAAAAACGTGTGGTCCCAATATACCCCCTCCCTCCACACACTCATGCATGCACACATATATGTATATCTCTGTTTGGTTGGCAGAGCACTGACCTACATAGGTGCAGAGGCCAAATAGATTCCAAGGAAATGAGAAAAATCATGGTCTGTGCCGAGCTCCCGTCTGACAGATGGGTGTAACCTACTCAGAGAGTATTTTCAAAGCATGTGGCTTGAATGCAGATTAATGTCATGCAAAATGAATATGAAAATGTTAAGGCACCAAGTCACAGAGTAAAATGCCACATCAGAGGAAGATAGGGTTAATCAGGAAAGACCCTTTTGAAGATGTGAATGTCATTTTATAAAATGAGGATAATGTCGCCTTTCTACGGGAGAAAAAAAAAAAAGGCCAGAAACACCAAAAACCAAAACCACTCAAAGTCCTCATTAAAGGGAGGAGTAAAAACTGGATGATTCAATGGTCCATGTTCTAGTACACAGACTTTAGAATATAATCTCTGAGGTAATCCAGTCTCAGCACAATTGAAATCTGCTTTTGAAGCTATTTCAATTTGTATTATCAGGCCGCTGGTAGCTGGTTTCTTTGACTTAGAAGCCATCAGGAGTTCTTTGCCTGAATCAAGACTTTGGATTAGACTCTTGAGCAGTGGTTCTCACATTTAAGCATGTGTCAGAATCATCTGGAAGACTTCTTAAAGAGAGGCTGATCCCCCACCCCCAAGTTTCTGATTAAGGTCTGGGGTAGAACCTGAGAATCTCCCCTTTTAGTAAATTCTCAGGTGATGCTGATGTAGCTGGACCAGAGATCACACTCTGAGAAAGAATGGACTAGTGTTGTCCTTGAGCAGGTTTATAGACACAGTAGCACAGCTCTTCCTAGAACAGACCTTGCCATTTAGAACATCACGACCAAAACTGAAGATGTCAAAGGGATGAAAATTGGAAGCCAAGAAAGCTAGATGCCATCTGGGGAAACAAACAGAAAACATCCTAATTTTTGTTTGTGGCTAGCACTACAGCTATCCACTAAAAACATGGTGTTTCTGGATTTTATACATGTGCAATTAAAATGAATCCTCACCATTGTGACTTAAAGAGAATCCTAGTCTTTGGAATGAGAAGATACTGTTTTCTCATGAGTGATAACAGAGTCACCAAATTCTATTCTGAGCGTATATGTTAGAATATGTCACGAAGTCTGTTTTCTTCCATGACAGGGTCATCTTATTGGGTAACCACTGGGACCAATTAATTTCTTAGCAGTTTAGCTGTATCAATGGTGTAATTTAATCAGTGGCTTTAGGAAACACTGCCAGATGTGTTTTAGTTAAAACTGTGTATTTTGAGTTAATGCAAGATAGATAGCTCTACTTACTTTCTAAGGTTAGCTGAACTACAATGCCTAAAGCAAATGCTTCAAACTTCTGCAGGAGACGTACAAGTAAGTTGTAGTGGACTCTGTTTATGACTGATCCACCATCCATTTTCTCTTTTCTTTGTTTCCCAATAGCATCCCAATTTTGTCCAGGTATCTGCAAGTCATTTATCTACCAGGTAATCTTAGCAAAAAACTGTTAGGGAGTGGAGAGAAGAGGCAGGGAAGTGAAAGAAGCCAATGAAAGGTATGTTATGTGAGTTACCACTGTGGGCTATTGGAACTCAGGCCTGTTGGGGAAGTGTGGTGATATTGGGTATGCTGCCAGGAGACAATTCTTCATGTCTTTATACATCTTTTGACAGCTGTTGTCCTCATCTATGTTTTCAAGGATGTTAGCATAGCAAATGGCCTTGGAATATAGACATAGTGTCTCCATTCAAGGGCAAAGTTCTGATTTGTTTCCTGACCAAGACGAGAAAGATAATGTCTTTCTTGGGGACAAAGGTTGGGTAGGTTTGCTAGTAGCCCTTATAAGATTGAAGGTTTCTAAGCTTGGAGTCTTTCAGCTATGACACAGATCTACTGTGTGCACAACATCCACTGAGACTCCTCAACATCACCCTATGAAAGTTGGGTGTCAAGGGGGAACAAATAAGGACATGAAGCTCATGCTGCCTGCTATGCCATGAGTAATAATGTCCTTTGTCTCTGACCCTGGGGGCTACTGTCTTCTGCCAGCATGCATGAAACTGTGGCAGTCTAACCTACTGGCTTTTGGGCAGTGTAAAATCTCAGAACCTTCACAGTCCTTGACAGATGTCTCAGCCTTATTCCTTTTGAGGGATGATAAAGCTGGGGTATTTAATAACCATTGGTCATTGGTTGAAGGCTACTCCCATGAGGCATTAAATCTCCAACATTTCCAGCTTTCTGCATGAACAGGCTGGGTGACTTTCCACAATTTTGTTGAAAGGCTCCAGACAAAGAGATGTAGATGCTGCCATTTACAAGTGCATACTTGTAAATGGTAAAGCCTGAAGAATATAGGCAGGGCACAAAAAAGGTCTGCTATTTCTTCCCTGGTGTCCATGTGCCTCATTTTGGAGACTACTAGTGAAGAGCATGAGAGGGACATGTTACAAGATGAAGCCATCGGAAGTAAGGGGTACCAGATCACTGAAGATCTTTAGAGCCATATTAATTAATTTGAGCATGGTGGGGAACCACAGGGTTTTTAAAGAAAGGTAGCTACTATTTATTGAGCATCTACTATGTATTAGGCATCATGCCAGGGACTTTAAATGTATTAACATAAATCTTAACCTTCATAGCATTATTTTTATGATTTTATGTATAAGAAAAAAATTTTAAAGAAAATTTAAGAAACAAACTCAACATTAAACACTAATATTAATTTATCCATTTATTTGAAAAGTAAATGTGGCAGCCCTCAAGCCAGCTGTCTTTGCTCTGAGGCCAATGGTGTTTTCATTATGCCATAGCTACTGCTTTTCTTCAAACATTTTCTACGTATGGAGAAAATGCAATTCCCAGTGTGAAATGATTTATCTTAGGTATTGGATTGGTTTTTGACTTCTCATTTTATTATTGAATAAGAGAAAGTTTATATCTTCATTAGGCTAATATATATAATATATAATGACTATGAAATATATAATGACTATGAAATATATAATGACTATGAAATAACAATTTATTATTTATTTAACATAAAAATTATTATGCTAAAGCCAAAACCAGTTTGAAGTTGATCAATAAGTTTCCTTAATTAAAGTGCTGAATGTTTTCCATAATTCAGCTGTTACATTTTTGAGAATCATTCCAATCCAAGTTACCTTCTAATATTTCAAAAGTCTATAAATTAATATAATGCATATTCAAGTAGAAAAACTCCAAATATATTGAAGTTTTCATGTTTATGTAAGCAAATCCTGTGTTTTTATTGCCATGTAACCATATCCTATTATTTAAAGTGGATGATTATATCCGAAGAGCCATTTGCATTTATGTTACTCATGGTTCATAAATAAATCTCTTCTCCACTCCTAAATCAGAAAAGAATCTTTTGAGATTAAATCTTCCATGATTTATCTTAACTCCCATGTAAGAGTATTGAGAAATATTGGCAAAAATAATCTAGTTATTTTTGAGCTTAGAGATGAAAGTAAAGAATGTCTACTTTTTGAAAGCTAGCTAGGTGTTGAATTTTTTTCCTGTAAACATTTATCTTAGATGTTTAAAAACAATGTGGAAATTTGAATGGAAAATTTTTCTGTATAAATATGCTTAGTACAGAGATTTTGGACTTTTAAACGAAAGCCTTTCTCAATTACAAAGTATTTCTTAGAGCATTTTTCCTCTATGTTTTCCCTAGACTGACTAAATGTCAGTGCTACATTGAAAAGGAACATGAAGAATAAAATTCAGGCCTAAAATTAGGCTATTGAAAGAGTTATCTCATCCCCTACATATTTTTGTAAACTCACATTTTAAAATTATGTCTAACAAATGATAATATGCCTGGACTCTA
Source organism: Pongo pygmaeus (assembly GCF_028885625.2). NCBI lineage: Eukaryota > Metazoa > Chordata > Mammalia > Primates > Hominidae > Pongo > Pongo pygmaeus. Next base: position 21,132,153 of record NC_072396.2, read on the forward strand.
TTTAGGAATATTTATCTATTTCATACTTAAATATAACAACACACATTTATGGCAGGTTCCAGCATTCCTTTGGTGACCATATTTACAGTAGGCAGGCATTAAGACCTGCCTTAAAAATTCATTCTTGTAATGTCTGTGTTTGGCTCATCATTTCTAACTCTGTCAAGATAGGGGCCTGGAAGTGATAGAGCTGTAAGAATTCAGCTTTCAAGGAAGACAACATATCTATTGTCTCACTTCAGTTAAAATTTATTTAGAAATGCCTATAGAATTTGGTTGAAAACTACATCTTCAAACAAAAGTTAATAATCTATGTTGTAAAATGAAAGGTTAGAGCTTCTTCAGGAAACTGGGGGGTCATAATTAGCCTCCAAGAATACCATCTTCCTCAGATTCCCTAGGTCCTAGGAAAGAAATAAGATGGGTACTTGGGGACCTGAGATCAATTCTCCAGACATTGGGATTATCACTCCCTCATTTACGGAAGGAAAGCTAAGGCTGCTCTTCACCTATTGGGCTAGCTGTTCTGGAAAGGTTGGAAGTCACCTGAGGGAGGGAAGAGTTGAAGGATAAATTCTGACTTTCTAGCCCAACATCGTGTTTGGGGAAGGAGGGCCATTAACTAAGAATACAAGGTGTGGCCATCTGAAGAGCATTCTAGGTGATATCCTGGGACCCCTGGCTTAAATGCCTGAGAGAGAAAACTACATATATCCAGAAGAGGGAATTACCTAGGGTCTAGGCCTGCCAAGGCTGGCCAGAGCAGCCCTGCCTTCAGAGGAAGTGTCCTTCTACTAAAGAGTTATGAGTGCAGGTGGAAACTGACAGAATAGCAGTAGAGACTTCCACACAGAAGAGGAGTGAATGAGTTTGATCAGCAGTGCCTGGCTAGGACTCATCCTGTTTCTTCTCTTAAGTGAGTGGAGCTATGGAGATTCCTATGCTTATATGCAACTTCCCAGTCCCTGAGAATTCTGAAATTCAACATTCTCAGAAGTAAACTTGTCACCTCAATTAACTTTTCTGTATTCTCCAGCTTTCTTGGTTGCTGGCCCAGCCATCTACCCAATCAACTTGTCCATCATTCCTCATAAACAAATTTGTCAATCTTTCCATCCTTCATACCCCATGTCTGATACCACTTTCTTGGTTTAGGCCCTTATCTTTCTCCACATAACATAGCTATCAAGTTTTTGGACATAAAATACAAATCTGGCTGTATCACTCCACTGTCACTGCTAAAAATAGTCAATGCCCACCCCTCTTGCTGCCTATGGGATTAAAAAGAAACTTCTCTGCATGGCAAAGTGGTCTGCTGATAAACCAGTTCTATCAAAACAAGAAGGCCCTGATTTTGACTGGTTGCAAATTTCCATGGTGTAAATACCCCCACCATGGCCAATTCCAAAGCACAGTTTATCAACCAAATCACACAATTTCCAAATAATTAACAATTAGCTGCTAACTGGCTCTAGCACACCAAATGCATCAAACTCTTGAAGATACAGTGCCTGACTACTTCTGTCATCACTAGCCAATCCTTTCTCAAAACCATGCTCTGGGATGTGCTTGTAGCTCCCTATGTATTCCAGGCTGCTTATTGCCAGCATGCTTTTGTTCATGCTGTCTGAAATGTCTGTCCACAGCACCCCTTTTCATCACCCCCTTGGGGCAAAACTCTTATCTTCATCTTGCTAAGTTCTTCCATCCTGGCTTAGGTAAACTTTCAAGGAAGACTTTTTTCCTTCACTTTGTCTTCATTTGCATAGCCCAGAAGTAGGCCCTGAGTTGAAGATTCATGTGTAAGTGATTTATTAGTAGGTGTTCCCAGGAAAAAACCAATAGGAGAGTGGGGAAGAGAGACGGACAAAGAAAGGAGGCCAAGCAAAGATGTGGTGGTGTTCCCATGGAGAGTAACTTTGGTGCCTTCTCATAAGGGATTTTTGCAGAAAGTATAAGTTACACATTAAAGTTGCCTTGATCAAGGGCAAAGGAGCTGGCATATTTATATTGCTATACTTGTCGGTCATGAGAGCTGCCCCCAGGAAAATAAATTCCCAGGCACTTCCAGCTCTCTGTGCATGCGCACAGACAAAACGAGCTCTTGCAGCCTGAGAGCTGTCCTCCGAGAAAGAGACATAGTGCTGGCAGCTGGGACTGAAAGTGACCTGAAGCTGATGTGCATGAAAATGCAAAGGGGTTCCACAGGATATGGGCAGGGTACTGGCAGTGCATGAAATATACCCTACTCTCCAAAACACACATGCATGTGTGTGGGCACATGCACAAACACACACATATCCCTCAGGCTGTTTGGGTTCCTGATATGGTTTGGGTCTGTGTCCCCACCCAAATATCGTCTTGAATTGTGCTCCCATAATTCCCACGTGTTTTGGGAGAAACCTGGTGGGAGAGAATTGAATCATGGGGGCGACCTCTCCCATACTGTTCTCGTGGTAGTGAGTAAGTCTCACGAGATCTGATGGCTTGATAAGGGGAAACCTATTTCACTTGGTGCTCATTCTCTCTCTGGCCACCTCCATGTAAGAAGTGTTTTTCACCTTCTTCCATGATTGTGAGGCCTCCCTAGCCACATGGAACTGTAAGTCCATTAAACCTATTTTATAAATTGCCCAATCTGGGGTCTGTCTTTATCAGCAGCATGAAAATGGACTAATACAGTTCTCCTCCACAGTACTTCTGTCTCACCACCATTGCAGTTACCTAATGGTTTAGAATAATTTCTTCATGTATCAGTGTCCTTCATTTTACATGACCACCTTGAGAATAGGGGTCATTCATCTTTGTACAGTGCCAGGCATAAAATACATGTTCAATAAATGTGTATAGATTAAATGCATAAGGGAGGAGACCATAGTGACAACTAATGGGAGCAATTGGGGTGAGGGAAGGGGCATAGGTGGAATAGAGTCTCAGAAAGACTGGATAGGAAGTTGAGGCACATGAATTTTTGAGTATAGCCCAGGTCTTAAGCTTTCTTGTTTGCTGTGGTCTGCAAAGATAGCATTAGCACAACATAATCTTGCTAGAACTGGGAAATGGTTCTTCAGGCCCCCTGTGGATTAGCTTTTTGCTATTTTTCCTGTCAAGAAGCATTCTAAATTATCAGAGACACTTAGAAATTATGGGTAAAATGTTGGCATTACAAGAGAACCTATGCCAGGCCTCCAAGCCAGAGGTTAGAGGAGGCTTGAATGCATTGTTCATAGGGATTTCCCTGAAGTCTAATTAGCATCTAAGAACACTTCAAACTGCAGCTCCATTGCTTGCAACATGTAATTATGGATATTACTAGCATGTCTAATTTGACAAGTAACGTAGAGGGCGAACATTAAGTGGGAGCTGTAACATTTGGCAACATATGCTGCAGAGTTCAGTTTTGCACTGACACCAGAATCATCTGTGTGTGCCAAACAAGCCTTTTGAAAATGACAGATATTAGGAAAGCAACGAGAGAGTAGTATTTCTTCCTCCTTCTCCTCTCTCAAGTTAATAGTTCAATGTAATTAAACTATATGATCTATGAGGAAATGGAATTCTAATTAGCATTGATAACAAACCATTCACCCACTGCTCTTGAATATTAGAACATTTGTTTCTGGCCAATTCTGTTCCCTTAGAATTCAGGGCATTTGAACCAATTGGGGTAATCAGTGGGCAATCAGTTTGTTTCTGGCCAATTCTATTCCCTTAGAATTCAGGGCATTTGAACCAATTGGGGTAATCAGTGGGCATTTGAGTCCAAGAGGAACAAAAGGAGGTATGATACTTATGTGGAAAACCTTCAACATATCTAAACAAGAAAAGACTAAAAACTATAAAAGAGAAATCTGAGATAAGGCCTAAGAAAAATTACAGTATTATTAAAATGTTTTATAAAATAACAACCCTGCATTTACTAAAGATCCATCTCCTTTGCCTCAGTCTTTATGATTTTCTCAAGAACTCAGGGTTGAACATTTGAGGTCATCCACCTCTTTTAGCCCCTCTATCTGGTTATGGAAGTTCTCTTTTCTTATACCTTCAGAAAGTCATGTACACGAACCTGTCTTTGGGATAGATGGAGCAGGTGTCTGTTGACATGGGTTTCAGGAATTTCAAGGGGCACCATTGATTTGGGTCTGGAAGATGGTTCAATCTTTAAAGAGTAGACAATCACATTCAATTTCCTTAAAAGAGGGCAACAAGTCAATTGGTTGCCACCTATAGGCTTAAAGGAATTGATTGACAGATATCACACCAGGGGTTTGAATGTGGGTTGGAGGAGGCAGCAAGAAGAGAGAAAGAAAGGTAGAATGCAGAGATAGGATGCTGGTAACAAAATATGTTTCAAGTTTTGATGAAGTCTGATTCTATGCATAGCATCCTCCATCCTCAATGATGCTCTGTAAGACTGCATCCCTCTTTAGCTTTTCAGACCCATCAACCTATGTGGAGATGTTGGGCTAATTTATCTCCATACTTCTCTCAACACTTTTCATAATTTCACTCCCATGTTGAATGAACCAGTCTTCCCCTGGTTCTTTAGCTGGGCCTCTGTGCCAGGCACTGGCCACTAAAAAGAAAAATGATGGCTTCAATCTAGAGGAGCTACCTACCCTACCTCAAGATAACTCTTTAGTCCCACCCTTAGTTCCTTATTAAGACCATACCCCTGGAAATGTAAGTTAGTACAGCTACATGGAAAACAGTATGGAGGATCCTCAAAACATTAAAAATAGAAATACCATACAATCCAGTAATCCCACTGCTCAGTATATATACAAAAGAAATGAAATCGGTATGTCAAAGAGATATCTGCACCCCCTCTCATGTTTGTTGCAGCACTATTCACAACAGTCAAGATATGGAATCAACCTAAATGTCTATCAACATATGAGTTGATAAAGAAAATGTGGTATATATACACAATGGAATACTACTCAGCCTTAAAAAGAGAAGAAGTTCTGTCATTTGTGACAACATGCATGAACCTGGAGGACATTTACTAAGTGAAATAAGCCAAGAACAGAAAGGCAAATACCACATGATCTCACTTATGTAAGTGGAAGCTAAAAAAGTCTAACTCATGGAAGCAGACAGTGGAATGCTGATTGCCTGGGCACTGGGAGGGGGGTGGTCAAAGGATACAAAATTTCGCTTAGACAGGATGAATAAATTCAAGAGATCTATTGTACAACACAGTGACTATAATTAATAACAATGTATTATATTCTTGAAAATCCCTAAGAGTAGATTTTAAGTGTTCTCAGCACAAAAAAATAAAAATGTGAGGCAATGCATATGTTAATTAGCTGGATTTAGCCATTGCGCAGTGTCTACCTATTCCAAAACATCATATTAGATACCATAAATATAAGTTTTATTTGTTAATTAAAAATACATTCTAAGAAATAAGATTTTAAAAAGACCCTATACTTGGTGCGTCTCTGGTCCCAGGCACCTGGCAATGTGTCACCCTCCTTCCCCTTCTTGCAGTTTTGTGCCCTTATGTTCCCTCTGGCATTCCCTTTTCTGGTTTTAGTTTTGCTTACTCCTGGCCTCAGAAGTGCTCCCTGCTGCCTGCTCCAGCCCCCATCCCTGCATCTCAAAGGAAAGGAAGGAGAAAATGTTCTTGTCTAATTCCCACTGCAAATCTGGGAGCTAATTCTGCCAAAAGAACCATGTGGCATTTATGGGAAAGACTAAAAGCATGAAGGGGAAGCGTGTAGTGTTCAGTGGCTGGTCATGTTGAAATAGCCAACTTCATAATTAGAGCTATGGTCCTTGTAACACCTGCCTTTTGATCTCAGTAGAGAATATATTAGGTTTAATAAACAGCCATTTTGCTGCCTTGTTTTCAACATTCACTAAAAACTTCACATTTTCTGGGTTCATATTTGTAGCCCTGTTGAGGTTTTTATTTCTCAACCTGTTTCCTATTAAGAATAGAACCTGACGTAAATGACCTCCTCAAGAGAGAGGATCTAGAGCAGTGTTTCTCAAATGTGGAAGGAAAATTTCCATCACCTGTGGGTCTTGTTAAAATGAGATTTTTTTTTTTGGTTCAGTAGGTCTGCCTGAGATTCTGCATCTCCAACAAGCTCTCAGATGCTGCTGATGCTGTTGATCCAGGGATTACACTTTGAGTAGCTAGGATCTCAATGATTCTTGATGCCAGATTTTTCAGCCATGATTAATGAACAATAATCGGGTTAATAGAGGTTGGGTTTAAGACCCAGCATTTTCCACAAGCATGTACACTATATATACTTCATTGTAAAAAGAATCTGGTAAAACTTTAGACCCTCAGGCAATAATGGTCCACTTGCAAATTTTTTTTGTGCATCTTCTTAGACTCCTCTTCTGATGAGTCTGAAAAAGTGGAAAGAAGATCAGAATTTTGATCCAGAACGATTTCTGTCTGTAGTAATATTTTAGGTTGATGTTGTCTGCAGAGCTAGCACTGAACTCGAGGCTTCCTCAGGGGAGGTGTTCAGGTGTTGTAGATCTGAGACCCTAAGATACAAAAATAATCAGTATCAGCTAAAGCTCTCTAAATGCAGCATTCTTTCAAACTGTAAAACCATTAATGTATAATTAACATTGGTGGCAAATAAGTCAGTGACTGTTTCTCATCTCCTATTTCTGATTTCTCATCTCCTCCCTTGAGATGCTTCTTTTGATTTCAGTTATTGATGCTTTATCACAGATATTTTCAAAGTCACCGCAGAGAACCTAGTAAATCCTACCTTTTGTTAGTAGTAAAATTAGCCTTAGGCATGGTAACTGCCCTGGCAATGTGCTAGCTGCTGAATCACCAGGTGAAAGCAATGGAAATTCCAGGAAACAGAATATGACCCCAAGCTGGCCACAGGGCCCACTGGTCATGACATTGGATTATAACATTTTTCTCCACCTAGCCTCCCCTTTTCTCTTCTCTCTTTTCCCATCCCATTCCCATTTCCAAGTTACCTTTCTCTTTTTATCTTCTTGATCCCCAGCAGGTAGCACAGATAGCACATTGAAAACCGACTCAGTGAAAGTGTGATGGTGAAGTCAGGGTTTTCCTCCAAGCCCTTGCCTAAGGCGCCTGAGATTGCCCAAGGCAAAGGTGTATTGTGCAGCCCCCAAGTAGAAACTCCTCCCTTGTTTCTGCCTTTATCCATCACTGTCAAGAAGGGGCCTCATAACAGTTTAAGCATTTGTGTTTTGGTATTTAGGTTCGTATTTGTCATTAATGAACTGGTGTTCCCTGCCAGAGCTTGAGCTAATAGAAAGTGATAGATACAGGAAATATAAAGACTAGCAATCTCTAGGCTGTGGGCAGCATAAGTGAAAGTTCAGAAGCTTAGAATTTAAGGTAGATTTGCTGACCCAGCTTTCAAAATCCTAGCAGTGATTTACAATTGTAAATCCCCCACCTCCCTCCAGGTTGCTTTATCTGTTTTTCTTTTTTTCTCCCAAAGTTTAAGGAGGAGACTGAAAGAATATGAACTCACAAATATTTAGCTTATTATTTTCCATGACCATGACTAAAGTCAATGGAAGAAGATACCATAGGTGTGCAATACTCAAGGAATTCCCAAGCAGATCCTGTTTAATTCAGATTCTTCCTGTCCTGAGCTCATCTTTTATCGAATGTACAAAGCCCTCCAAAACTTCTAGAGATCGTTGTTTCATGCCTAGTTATGATTTAATTCATTTGCATGTGACAATTCTATCATCTCAGTACCATAAGGAGCAAGTCCCAGGGCAACAACAAGTGGTTCCATCTTTAAGGAGGTCTCAGGTTTACTTGCTGAATTTCCAGCCAAGCTATTGACTCATCTCATTGTTATAATTGCAAGATTACTATCTTTCTGTAGCATTACACCTGCTGTTTCTAGATCCCTCAGACCTGTACATTTATCTCCAAATCAACTTTATTTATACTAATTATTCTTGACAAGTTCCCCTCCTTTAATAAACTAAACTCCTCTTCAGATCTGCACTCAAAAGCATTCATTTGGAAACCATCTTGGACTTTTGGACCAAATGCCACTCTCTGTAGGCAAGCCCAGCCCAGACATCTGTTGTGGGGCCACATAGCTACATGTCCCTGCAACTCAGGAAACATCCATGATTCTGACTACCGAGTGTGTGAGTTTCTTGAATAAAGGGGCTGTATCCTTCCTTAATCTGTCCTTGTAGTATTTTAGCACTGTGGCTTCTTGTTTTCTTCTAAATGAAAAATGGCTTTATTACTTACTTCTGATTATAAAAATAATCCATGCTTGGGGTAAAACTTTCAAATAGCACAGATTAGTATAATGAAATAAGAAAAACATTAAATTCCACCAATTAGGGATTAATATGATTCACAGCCTTCTGGACCCTTATCTGCACATAGACACAATTTAATGCAATTGGAAGGCACTCTTTTGGCTGAATAATATATTATTATTGTTTCAGTGAGTACAAATATCAAAATAGGTATTTATTTATTTCCACTGGACTGAATTGCAATATAAACAGAAGCCTATGGCTGTTTGTAATTCTTATGCCCTTCCTTATTTTTTTCACCAACTCCACAATTTCTCCGAGCTCCTCTCCCTCTTCTTTAACCATGGCTCCTAGCATCCCCTGAGGGGCAGCCTTGGCTGTGGCAGTTGCCAGGGAGAGGAAGAGAAGGAAGGATGTGCAGGTGGTCAGGCAGCAGGAGGCATGTTCCATGCTGTCACTTGCAAGAGAATTGGCCTTCTCTACTCCTGCCAGGTGGGAGTTGAAGTGATGTCAATCTCCCATTTTATACAGTCTCCTTATTTTTTGTACTTCGTCCACCTCTTCGCCTCCTTCCCAAGCAGCAGAAGGAAGGTATCTGCACGGTCATCAAGCTCCTTTGGCAATTCTGAGTTAGAAGGTGCACAGCTACTCTTTGAGACATGCTGCTCTGCTCATTGCAGACCAGGTGCATCTTATGGCTAAATAGGAATTACCTGGGGAGGTGGTTAATAAAACAAACTCCTGCACCTCATCCCCCGAGATTCTGACCTGTAGAGCTGGGATGTGGCCCAAGACTCACTCTCTCTCTCTCTCTGTATATGTGTGTGTGTGTATGTTTTCTTCTTTTTAAAAATGATCCTGATGAGCATCCCAGTTGGCACCTGCTCTACTTTCTGGCAACTCAAACTGTGGTTCATGGACTAGCTTTATCATCACCTGGGAGCTTATTAGAACTGCAGGATTTCAGGTATCACCCTAGACCTGCTAAATCAGAGCCTATACTTTAATAAGATCCCCAGCTAATTCATATTGCAATTAATGTTTCAGAAGCACTGCTCTACCCCAGTGCTATGGAATGGGCAAATCCTTCTTTGTGGCATTTAAGTAAAACATTGTGACTTACTTGATTCCCACGTACTTAACTGGTAGTGAGAGTTCACAAAATGTACCCACAACCTATGAGAACATTTTTATGAAAGAGATGGGGTAAACAATACCAATAATTTTAACCTAAAGGAAACTCTCCATCATTTTGAATCTTGGCCTATCCCTGATTTTACGCAAGGAACCAATGTTTACATGAATATTTTAGATTAAAGGTTGGAACTCAGCCGCATTTTAGCTCTTAAATCTACTCTTCCATCCTTGGTGTTGAGTTCTTGTCCTTGGGTTGCAAGATGGCTCCTGTGCCTTCATGAAGTATGTCCACCTTCCTTGAAGGAAGAATGGAAAATGGAAAGGGCCATTGTGTTTAGAAGTCTACCTCTTTTAACAAGCTTTCTAAGCAGCTCCTCCCAATGATTTCCACTTATATATCACAAGCCAGAGCAGGGTCACATGACCACCCCAGCTGAAAAGGAAACTGGGCATGTTGCTACCTTACCCCCCAAACGGGTTCTGTAACCAGATAAAAGGGGAACATGGATATTAGGTAGGTAGTTGGCAAGACCTGCCACTATCACTAAGTTGTAAATAACTCCCAAGATCTTTGCATTGTAAAGGGGAACAAAGCCTTAAGCCAAAGGAATAAACCTTGAATAGTAGAATTTCAAGCATTAGTTACTGTGTACTTAGTCTTTGTGTTTAGGGTTGAGAAATTCCTATTTACTCTCTGCTCTCAGTATGCAGAATATTTGCCTACTCTGTCTGGGTTTAAGTTGGACCTTATTTAGATAAGAAACCACAGACTCCGCAATGTGAGACTTACCTCTGCCCCACCTGGGCTCTGTTCTGCTTTCGGACATGTTGTTGCTAATCAGAGTCCCTAAAACAGAAACATCCTTCCAAATGCCTGCTTTTATTTAAAAAGGTGTTAGCATAGTTATCTTGAATTGTGTTTTTTATAATCAGTTAATTGTTTTTATTTGATTGAGATTCTAATACAATCCATACATGTTTCCTTTTTAAAGTGATGACATATATTTAAGGTAAGGGTTTAATAAAATCAAATTATTATAAAACCTCATGTTTTAATCGAGGATGCTCTGCTTTTCTTGTCTGGACAGGCCCTTGATCTAGCACTTATGCCATCTCTGGTGGAGAAGAAAGATAGATGCCCTCTTGATCTCATGTTTAACGTTGACAGACTATGAGGCAGGTCCTTAGGGCAGGTAAGCTTAGATATCTGTGAAAAATAGTGACTTCAACTAAAATAGAGTAGGTGATCAGGTCTGGAGATTGAGAGCAACAGAAACTAGAGACCTATTTGTTTGTTTGTTTGTTTGTTTTTCACTTTTGCAGGCCAGAGGGAGGAATGTGAAGAATGAGACTGCTAAATCCTAACCACTAGACCACCAGGAAACTTAGAACTGAGAAGAATGAACACAGAAATCTCAATGGTTCCAGGAAGGGTCAGATGGACTGAGGATGCTTTGTGTGATTTAGACAAGGTACCAGGTAGAAATAGATACTGAAAAGTCCTAATAGAAAAAAGTGAAAAATTATTGAGACCAGAGTTTTTGAAACAAAACCCAGATCAGGGTTGGCCAGAGTCCCAGCTTTCTGCTCCACTGTAACTTCAAAGGATCTAGTTGGCACTCATTGGGTCTCCATGAGCCTGGGGAACTTTGTGGGATTATATGTCATCACATATATACAGAATGTTTAAAGTTTAGGGAAAGCTCCTTGTTCCAATTAGCATTGTTATACAATATACCATCCAAAATTGGTGACATAAATAACAACAACCATTTTATTAAGCTCACAAATCCTGGGAGTCAGGAATTCAGGCAAGGTACAGTGATAACCCATGATGTGTAAGTTCTCAGCTGGGAGGACTCAGATGGTTGGGGGTGACTTGAATGGCTGGGGGCTGAAACCATTTGGAGGCTTCTTTTCTCACATGTCTGGGGTATGAGCTGGAACAATTCAATGACTGTTGACCTGAGGATCTATGTGTGGCCTCTCCATGTGGCTGGGTGAGGGGCCAAGGAGTCTCTGGAAGATGTGAGTGCTCCAATAGAGTCCAGGCAAGTTGCTGAGCCCTTGTGAACAAGCCTTCGGAATCTCATAGCATCACCTTCACTTTTCCCTTGTGGTCAAAGTATCTAGAAGCCTTCCTGGATTCAAGGAGCAGAGTCATAAAGCAGCCGCCTCTTGATGGGAGGAATGGTAAAAAAATTTTAGGCCAACAAGCCAGCCAGCAAGCAAACAGATTCCTAGTCCCTAAACTTGGAACCTTGGCTGTACATTTTCTAGCTGTGTGAACTTGAGCAAAAGACTCAGCTTCTCTGTTGTCTACTTTTCTCATCTACCAAATAGTAGGTGCCCATTTCATGGGGTTTGGATGACAACTAAATGAGATAAGCTTACACTGAAGCATCTAGCACATTGCCTGGAACATAACTGTTCAATACCACTTGAGCCTAAATCTGAAGAATGTTTGGCAGAATATCAAGCCTAAAGTTAGGCTTATTTTCTCAGGTACAGAAGCAAGGATTAAGTTGAAAGAGGTATTGTGCTTTTGACAAATGTAAAGACCTACTACCTGCCAGGCATGTCCTCCTAGTCAGGTAGAAATAGATACTGACAGTTCTAAGCCAGGAACAGTTCTAATTCAAGAGTTAGACTTGCATCCAAAACTACCAGACAGGACATTTCAGATGATTATGGGTGCAAATATTATCTAAGCATCTTATCCTTTCCTTGACCATAAATTCTTTCCAGACCTGAGCTTTAGAAAATCTCTTTGTACAAGCTCAAGCTCTTCTCTGTGCAGGTTTTGCAGATATTTTATTTGTCTATTCTTACATCGATTAAACTTCTTGTATCCTTAAATATTGAATTGATTTAGTTGGATTTCCTGGAAAAAGAATGAATGCTCTGTCCTTAGATGAAGTCCTCATTAGGAGATGTTCTTTTCTGAGAAAATCATTGTGGTACCTGGGTACTGTGCCATTTAGTTGACTTGGTGCAACAGTTTTAATTAATTAGTGAGACGGATGCGATGAGCCTTCTGAGGAGGCTTTCAGGAGAGTCTAATAAGACTGACAGCAGTTCTTGCTGAAATATTACACACATCTTGCCCCATGAGGAGCAGTGATCATGGGTACACAGTGAAAATTACTGGCAGCAAGAGCTACAGTGGATAACAGAATTCTCACAATCCAACAAGTGATCTTGCTGGTGAAAATAAAGGTAGATTAAGAGCTGCAAACTGGCTTTCTGTTCATGGAGCAGTTGGGTTCTTCTCATTTTATGGGTTCACCATGCCATGTTGTGGATAATATCTTTCTAGCAAAGTTCATTTAAATATGTGAAAAAGGAAAGCTTAGTAATAGAATATGAAAGTATTGTGATCATTAGATTTGAAAGTAGTTCTTAAAATGTAATTTATTGTAACCAAATGTAGCTGATTCTTTTTGTGTCCCAAACCACATTCCCTCTACCTTTATGCGACTTCAGCCATAGCTGTGGTGGCCATTTCCTGTGTATGCTGAGGGGTTCTCCCCAGTGCCTGCTGCATCTTGCTCAGCCCTCACATAGAACATCCTGGGATATGGCAAGGAGTGGGGCATGGGAGTCAAAACCTCTGGATGCAACTCTGAAACAAAGGAGGACAGGAATGGGCCCATAATGGCTTCCTCTCCTATGGAGGAATCATTCTGAGGCACATTCTACATCATTTTCAGTGTGCTCCCAGCAGGATTAGTCTCCAGCTGCCCACAGGATTAATCATTTCAAGAACATACCCTTCCTTAACTTTCTTCCTTGTCTGCCTTACTCTCCCTGCTCCTTCACTCCTGATCCCTGAGCTCACCTCCCCAGTGAGCTACCTGGAACCCCCAAATTAAAATACCAAATATCCTTGCTTAGTTGGACCTGAAATTCAGATATGCCTAGAGGAAGGGGGTCTCTCATTCCAACTTTAATATCTATTGCCTTGCACTGATTGTCATAGGAGCCAAGGCCATATGTGAACAAGGGACTCAAATAGTGTCCTCAAAGTGGAATGGACTGGGGTAGGGAATAGGGCTTCTGAGAGAGACAGAGAGACTTCACCTAAAAGGAAGAAGAGGCCTGCTGTGATTCATTCATTTATTCAATGGATATTTATTCAGAATCTTCTATGTTTCAAGTACAGTTCTATATGTTTGTACAGTTCTATAGAGTTTGTATTCTAGTGGAGGAAGACTGGCAATTAAAATAATAAAAAGTAAATTTTAATAAACATGGGAGTAAAGATAGCTCTTTGATATGCCGATTTCCTTTCTTTTGGGTATTTACCCAGCAGTGAGATTGCTGGACCGTATGGTAGCTCTATTTTTAGTTTTTTGAGGAACTTCCCAAATTGCTTTCCATAGTTGCTGTACTAATTTACATTCCCATCAACAGTGTATAAGGGTTCCCTTTTCTCCACATTCTTGCCATCATTCACAGTAGCCAAGATTTGGAAGCAACCTAAGTGCTCATTGACAGAGGGTGGATAAAGAAAATATGGTACATATATACAGTGGAGTACCATTCAGCCATAAAAAAGAATGATATCCAGCAATTTGCAACAACATGGATGGAACTGGAGGCCATTATGTTGAATGAAATAAGCCAGACACAGAAAGACAAACATAGCATATTCTCACTTATTTGTGGATGCTAAAAATGAAAACAATTGAACTCATGATGATAGAGCATAGAAGGATGCTTACCAGAGGCTTGGAAGTGTTGGAGGGGCAGGGAGGAAGTGAGGATAGTTAATGGTTGCAAAGTATAGTTAGAATAAATGATATATAATATTTGATAGCACAACTAGGTGACTAAAGTCAACAATAATTTATTATATATTTAAAAAATAATTAAAATAGTATAATTGGATTGTTTGTAACACAAAGGATAAATACTTGACAGCATGGATACCCCAATTACTCTGGTGTGATTATTATGCATTGCACGCCTATATCAAAACATCTCATGTAACTCAGAAATGTAGACACATACTATATACCCACAAAATTTAAAAATAAAAAATTAAAGTAAATTTTAGATTATTTTAGAAGAAGAGGTTAAGGGCCAGGATAGAATAATATAAGGGGGATTAGCAGTACAGGCAAAGAAGGTGATGGTGTTGACTTATGAATGAGGTGGCATGTTAGTCTGCTCAGGCTGCCATAACAAAATGGCACAGAGGTGGTGCCTTGAACAACAGACTTTTATATTCTCACAGGTCTGTAGGCTAGAAATCTATGATCAAGTGCCAGCAGACTCAGTTTCTGATGAGGGCTCTCTTCCTGGCTTGCAGATGGCTGCCTTCTTGCTGTGTCCCTGTGAAAAAGCTCTGGTGTCTCCTCCTCTTCTTTTTTTTTTTTTTAAATTTTTTTTCTTTTTATTATTATTATTATTATTATTATTATTATTATTATTATACTTTAGGCTCTATGGTACATGTGCGCAACGTGCAGGTAAGTTACATATGTATACATGTGCCATACTGGTGCGCTGCACCCACCAACTCATCATCTAGCATTAGGTATATCTCCCAATGCTATCCCTCCCCCCTCCCCCCACCCCACAACAGTCCCCGAAGTGTGATGTTCCCCTTCCTGTGTCCATGTGTTCTCCTTGTTCAATTCCCACCTATGAGTGAGAATATGCGGTGTTTGGTTTTTTGTTCTTGCGATAGTTTACTGAGAATGATGATTTCCAATTTCATCCATGTCCCTACAAAGGACGTGAACTCATCATTTTTTATGGCTGCATAGTATTCCATGGTGTATATGTGCCACATTTTCTTAATCCAGTCTATCATTGTTGGACATTTGGGTTGGTTCCAAGTCTTTGCTATTGTGAATAATGCCGCAATAAACATACGTGTGCATGTGTCTTTATAGCAGCATGATTTATAGTCCTTTGGGTATATACCCAGTAATGGGATGGCTGGGTCAAATGGAATTTCTAGTTCTAGATCCCTGAGGAATCGCCACACTGACTTCCACAAGGGTTGAACTAGTTTACAGTCCCACCAACAGTGTAAAAGTGTTCCTATTTCTCCACATCCTCTCCAGCACCTATTGTTTCCTGACTTTTTAATGATTGCCATTCTAACTGGTGTGAGATGGTATCTCATTGTGGTTTTGATTTGCATTTCTCTGATGGCCAGTGATGGTGAGCATTTTTTCATGTGTTTTTTGGCTGCATAAATGTCTTCTTTTGAGAAGTGTCTGTTCATATCCTTCGCCCACTTTTTGATGGGGTTGTTTGTTTTTTTCTTGTAAATTTGTTGGAGTTCATTGTAGATTCTGGATATTAGCCCTTTGTCAGATGAGTAGGGTGCGAAAATTTTCTCCCATTTTGTAGGCTGCCTGTTCACTCTGATGGTAGTTTCCTTTGCTGTGCAGAAGCTCTTTAGTTTAATTAGATCCCATTTGTCAATTTTGGCTTTTGTTGCCATTGCTTTTGGTGTTTTAGACATGAAGTCCTCGTCCATGCCTATGTCCTGAATGGTATTGCCTAGGTTTTCTTCTAGGGTTTTTATGGTTTTAGGTCTAACATTTAAGTCTTTAATCCATCTTGAATTGATTTTTGTATAAGGTGTAAGGAAGGGATCGGATCCAGTTTCAGCTTTCTACATATGGCTAGCCAGTTTTCCCAGCACCATTTATTAAATAGGGAATCCTTTCCCCATTTCTTGTTTCTCTCAGGTTTGTCAAAGATCAGATAGTTGTAGATATGTGGCATTATTTCTGACGGCTCTGTTCTGTTCCATTGATCTATATCTCTGTTTTGGTACCAGTACCATGCTGTTTTGGTTACTGTAGCCTTGTAGTATAGTTTGAAGTCAAGTAGCGTGATGCCTCCAGCTTTGTTCTTTTTGCTTAGGATTGTCTTGGCAATGCGGGCTCTTTTTTGGTTCCATATGAACTTTAAAGTAGTTTTTTCCAATTCTGTGAAGAAAGTCATTGGTAACTTGATGGGGATGGCATTGAATCTGTAAATTACCTTGGGAAGGATGGCCATTTTCACGATATTGATTCTTCCTACCCATCAGCATGGAATGTTCTTCCATTTGTTTGTATCCTCTTTTATTTCCTTGAGCAGTGGTTTGTAGTTCTCCTTGAAGAGGTCCTTCACATCCCTTGTAAGTTGGATTCCTAGGTATTTTATTCTCTTTGAAGCAATTGTGAATGGGAGTTCACTCATGATTTGGCTCTCTGTTTGTCTGTTATTGATGTATAAGAATGCTTGTGATTTTTGTACATTGATTTTGTATCCTGAGACTTTGCTGAAGTTGCTTATCAGTTTAAGGAGATTTTGGGCTGAGACAATGGGGTTTTCTAGATATACTATCATGTCATCTGCAAACAGGGACAATTTGACTTCCTCTTTTCCTAATTGAATACCCTTGATTTCCTTCTCTTGCCTAATTGCCCTGGCCAGAACTTCCAACACTATGTTGAATAGAAGTGGTGAGAGAGGGCATCCCTGTCTTGTGCCAGTTTTCAAAGGGAATGCTTCCAGTTTTTGCCCATTCAGTATGATATTGGCTGTGGGTTTGTCATAAATAGCTCTTATTATTTTGAGATATGACCCATCAATACCTAATTTATTGAGAGTTTTTAGCATGAAGGGTTGTTGAATTTTGTCAAAGGCCTTTTCTGCATCTATTGAGATAATCATGTGGTTTTTGACTTTGGTTCTGTTTATATGCTGGATTACATTTATTGATTTGCGTATATTGAACCAGCCTTGCATCCCAGGGATGAAGCCCACTTGATCATGGTGGATAAGCTTTTTGATGTGCTGCTGGATTCTGTTTGCCAGTATTTCATTGAGGATTTTTGCATCAATGTTCATCAAGGATATTGGTCTAAAATTCTCTTTTTTTGTTGTGTCTCTGCCAGGCTTTGGTATCAGGATGATGCTGGCCTCATAAAATGAGTTAGGGAGGATTCCCTCTTTTTCTATTGATTGGAATAGTTTCAGAAGGAATGGTACCAGCTCCTCCTTGTACCTCTGGTAGAATTCGGCTGTGAACCCATCTGGTCCTGGACTTTTTTTGGTTGGTAAGCTATAGATTATTGCCACAATTTCAGCTCCTGTTATTGGTCTATTCAGAGATTCAACTTCTTCCTGGTTTAGTCTTGGGAGGGTGTATGTGTTGAGGAATTTATCCATTTCTTCTAGATTTTCTAGTTTATTTGCGTAGAGGTGTTTGTAGTATTCTCTGATGGCAGTTTGTATTTCTGTGGGATCGGTGGTGATATCCCCTTTATCATTTTTTATTGCATCTATTTGATTCTTCTCTCTTTTTTTCTTTATTAATCTTGCTAGCGGTCTATCAATTTTGTTGATCCTTTCAAAAAACCAGCTCCTGGATTCATTTATTTTTTGAAGGGTTTTTTGTGTCTCTATTTCCTTCAGTTCTGCTCTGATTTTAGTTATTTCTTGCCTTCTGCTAGCTTTTGAATGTGTTTGCTCTTGCTTTTCTAGTTCTTTTAATTGTGATGTTAGGGTGTCAATTTTGGATCTTTTCTGCTTTCTCTTGTGGGCATTTAGTGCTATATATTTCCCTCTACACACTGCTTTGAATGCATCCCAGAGATTCTGGTATGTTGTGGCTTGGTTCTCGTTGGTTTCAAAGAACATCTTTATTTCTGCCTTCATTTTGTTATGTACCCAGTAGTCATTCAGGAGCAGGTTGTTCAGTTTCCATGTAGTTGAGCGGTTTTGAGTGAGATTCTTAATCCTGAGTTCTAGCTTGATTGCACTGTGATCTGAGAGATAGTTTGTTATAATTTCTGTTCTTTTACATTTATTAAGGAGAGCTTTACTTCCAAGTATATGGTCAATTTTGGAATAGGTGTGGTGTGGTGCTGAAAAAAATGTATATTCTGTTGATTTGGGGTGGAGAGTTCTGTAGATGTCTATTAGGTCTGCTTGGTGCAGAGCTGAGTTCAATTCCTGGGTATCCTTGTTGATTTTCTGTTTCGTTGATCTGTCTAATGTTGACAGTGGGGTGTTAAAGTCTCCCATTATTAATGTGTGGGAGTCTAAGTCTCTTTGTAGGTCACTCAGGACTTGCTTTATGAATCTGGGTGCTCCTGTATTGGGTGCATATATATTTAGGATAGTTAGCTCTTCTTGTTGAATTAATCCTTTTACCATTATGTAATGGCCTTCTTTGTCTCTTTTGATCTTTGTTGGTTTAAAGTCTGTTTTATCAGAGACTAGGATTGCAACCCCTGCCTTTTTTTGTTTTCCATTTGCTTGGTAGATCTTCCTCCATCCTTTTATTTTGAGCCTATGTGTGTCTCTGCACGTGAGATGGGTTTCCTGAATACAGCACACTGATGGGTCTTGAGTCTTTATCCAATTTGCCAGTCTGTGTCTTTTAATTGGAGCATTTAGTCCATTTACATTTAAAGTTAATATTGTTATGTGTGAATCTGATCCTGTCATTATGATGTTAACTGGTTATTTTGCTCGTTAGTTGATGCAGTCTCTTCCTAGTCTCGATGGTCTTTACATTTCGGTATGATTTTGCAGTGGCTGGTACCGGTTGTGCCTTTCCATGTTTAGCGCTTCCTTCAGGAGCTCTTTTAGGGCAGGCCTGGTGGTGACAAAATCTCTCAGCATTTGCTTGTCTGTAAAGTATTTTATTTCTCCTTCACTTATGAAGCTTAGTTTGGCAGGATATGAAATTCTGGGTTGAAAATTCTTTTCTTTAAGAATGTTGAATATTGGCCCCCACTCTCTTCTGGCTTGTAGGGTTTCTGCCGAGAGATCCGCTGTTAGTCTGATGGGCTTCCCTTTGATGGTAACCCGACCTTTCTCTCTGTCTGCCCTTAACATTTTTTCCTTCATTTCAACTTTGGTGAATCTGACAATTATGTGTCTTGGAGTTGCTCTTCTCGAGGAGTATCTTTGTGGCGTTCTCTGTATTTCCTGAATCTGAATGTTGGCCTGCCTTGCTAGATTGGGGAAGTTCTCCTGGATGATATCCTGCAGAGTGTTTTCCAACTTGTTTCCATTCTCCCCGTCACTTTCAGGTACACCAATCAGACGTAGATTTGGTCTTTTCACATAGTCCCACATTTCTTGGAGGCTTTGCTCGTTTCTTTTTATTCTTTTTTCTCTAAACTTCCCTTCTCGCTTCATCTCATTCATTTCATCTTCCAGGGCTGATACCCTTTCTTCCATTTGATCGCATCAGCTGCTGAGGCTTCTGCATTCTTCACGTAGTTCTCGAGCCTTGGTTTTCAGCTCCATCAGCTCCTTTAAACACTTCTCTGTATTGATTATTCTAGTTATACATTCTTCTAAATTTTTTTCAAAGTTTTCAACTTCTTTGCCTTTGGTTTGAATATCCTCCCGTAGCTCGGAGTAATTTGATCGTCTGAAGCCTTCTTCTCTCAGCTCGTCAAAGTCATTCTCCGTCCAGCTTTGTTCCGTTGCTGGTGAGGAACTGCGTTCCTTTGGAGGAGGAGAGGTACTCTGCTTTTTAGAGTTTCCAGTTTTTCTGCTCTGTTTTTTCCCCATCTTTGTGGTTTTATCAACTTTTGGTCTTTGATGATGGTGATGTACAGATGGGTTTTTGGTGTGGATGTCCTTTCTGTTAGTTTTCCTTCTAACAGACAGGACCCTCAGCTGCAGGTCTGTTGGAGTATCTGGCCGGCCCTGTGAGCTATCAGTCTGCCCCTGCTGGGGGGTGCCTCCCAGTTAGGCTGCTCGGGGGTCAGGGGTCAGGGACCCACTTGAGGAGGCAGTCAGCCCGTTCTCAGATCTCCAGTTGGTGCTGGGAGAACCGCTGCTCTCCTCAAAGCTGTCAGACAGGGACATTTAAGTCTGCAGAGGTTACTGCTGTCTTTTTGTTTGTCTGTGCCCTGCCCCGAGAGGTGGAGCCTACAGAGGCAGGCAGGCCTCCTTGAGCTGTGGTGGGCTCCACCCAGTTCAAGCTTCCAGGCTGCTTTGTTTACCTAAGTGAGCCTGGGCGATGGCGGGCGCCCCTCCCCCAGCCTCGCTGCCGACTTGCTGTTTGATCTCAGACTGCTGTGCTAGCAATCAGCGAGACTCCGTGGGCGTAGGACCCTCTGAGCCAGGTGCGGGCTATACTCTCCTGGGGCACCGTTTCCTAAGCCCGTCGGAAAAGCACAGTATTCGGGTGGGAGTGGCCCGATTTTCCAGGTGCCGTCTGTCACCCCTGGAAAGGGAACTCCCTGACCCCTTGCACTTCCTGAGTGAGGCAATGCCTCGCCCCTGCTTCGGCTGGCGCACGGTGCACTCACCCACTGACCTGCGCCCACTGTCTGGCACTCCCTAGTGAGATGAACACGGTACCTCAGATGGAAATGCAGAAATCACCTGTCTTCTGCGTCGCTCGCGCTGGGAGCTGTAGACCGGAGCTGTTCCTATTCGGCCATCTTGGCTCCTCCCCCCGAGTAGCTCCTCCTCTTCTTATAAGAGCACTAGCCCTATTGGATTTAGGTACCACCCTTATTACTTCACTTAATTATTATTACCTCCTTAGAGGCCCTATCTCCACATACAGTCACATTGGGGATTAGGGCTTCAACATGTGAATTTTGAGGGGACACGATTTAGTACATAACAGATGGTTTGAGTAGATATCCTTTACAAGGTGACACTTCAGCAAAAACATGAAGTAAGCAAGTTATCCATGTAGATATCTGAAGGAAGAGAATTCCAGGAAGAGGGAATGGCCAGTACAACTGTCCTGGAGGGAAACTGGTCTATCCTGGCCAAAGTGTTCAAGAAATAGTAAAGACATCAGTGTGGCTGAAGTGAAGGCAGCCAAGGGAGTTGCAGGAGATGAGATTGGACAGGTAAAGGTGGCCCATGTCCTGTACAGCCTTCTAGGACATTGTAAGAATTTTTTGCCTTCTGGAGTGGGAGACATGGAAAGCCAAACTCAGCAACAGTATCTAATGGGTGGATGAGGGGCAGTGATTTTAGGAATAGGTGGCATGGTGACCTGTTTGACAGTGTCCTGATCCAAGCACTCTGTGGCCTGATGTTGAATGAATGAATGAAGTATATGCTAGGAAGAATAAAACATTATGATTACTGGTCAAAACAAAAATGAAAACAAAAACAGTCATTCAACTATGTAATTAGTTGGGGTCCAAGCAACCTGTTTGTGGGTGTCATGTAATAAGGACTGGAAGTGCCAGCAGAAAACTGCAGCCATCACTGAGACTGCTCAGTATGGATGGAGCCCAGTGTTGACAGATGATCAGCACAGTAAAGGAGAAAGTCTTGTTGCAGATAGGATCAATCAGATAGACCAGGGGAGAGAGAGGGAGTTGAGAAATACAACCCCATGAGGCCGGATGTGGTGGCTCATACCTCTAATCTTAGTACTTTGGGAAGCCAAGGTGGGAGGATAACTTGAGCCCATGAATTCAAGACCAGCAACATAGCAAGACCCTGTCTCTCAAAAAAGAAAAAGAAAAAAAAATTAACCGGGCTTGGTGGCATGCACCTGTAGTCTTAGCTACTCCGGAGGCTGAAGAAGAAGGATCCTTTGAGTCCAGGATATCAAGGCTGCAGTGAGCCATGATCACACCAGTGCACTCCAGCCTGGGTGACAGGGCCAGATGCTGTCTCAAAAAGGGAAAGGAAAAAGAAACACACCCCCACGTATATAGGAATTAGAATATGTGAGAGAAGTCACATTTCAAATTAGTGATTATGCTGACACTTGGTTAATAATGTGGCTAAAAATTAATTTGGAGCTCTATTTAAATCCTCATAGATTGAATATTTGAAATCAAAAAAGTTGTTGGAGACTCAATATTTGTCTTAGGTTGGGAAGGGCTTTTTAACCATTACCTCACTGGCAGAAATCAGAAGGAAAAGACTGGCCAGGCATGGTGGCTCACGCCTGTAATCCCAGCACTTCGGGAGACTGAGGTGGGAGGATGGCTTGAGCCCAGGAGTTTGAGACAAGCCTAGGTAACATAGTGAGACCCCATCTCTACAAAAATAAAAAACTTTAGCCAGGCATGGTGTTGCATGCCTGTAGTCCCAGTTACTTGGGAGGCTGAGATAGGAGGATCGCTTGAGCCCAGGAGTTCAAGGCTGCAGTGAACCATGATCATGCCACTGCACTCCAGCCTAGGTGACAGATTGTCTCAAATAAATAAATAAATAAATAAATACAAAAAATTTAAAAAATATTGAAATATTTGATCACAAAGATGTTTAGAAGTTCTATATGGTAAAAAACACTGTATCTGTAAAACTGAAAAAATACATTTGCAACATTTATGACAGAGAAAAGATTAATAGCCTTAGCATTTAAAGAGCTATTATAAACCGATACAAAAAGAAAAACTAATAAAAAATCAATTAAGGCTGTGAATAGTAAACTTACTAAGCCTATGAACATTAAAATATGAAACAAATAAATGCAAATTAAAATAATGAGATATATTTTCTCATAGTAAGGATTAAAAAGATTGCAGACACAAAGTCTTGGCTAAGATTTGGAAAAATAGGCACTCTTTCTTATAATACTAGTTGTTTCTGATGAATTATTCTGCTGAGAAATTTTGTAATATATATCATATCCAAGTATATATTATTTAGCTCAAAAATTCCACTTCTAGTCATTTATCCTAATTCAGTGATTCAATATATATGTAAAGATGGGTATCAAGAATGTTTAATTTTTGTCATTTATGCAAAATAAAAAGAGGGAATAGTATAAATGTCTCATGATAGAGATGTCATAAATAAATTATGGTGTGTCTAAAATAAATATGATACAGCAGTTTAGATTAATGATAAAGCTGTATATTTATTAATATGAAAGGTTTCTTTCTTCTTATCATGGTGACTAGTAGACACCACTTACAAACCTCTGAGTAAGTACTCTGTAATCTCATATGCTTGCATGTATATACCAGCATAATTAAGTAAAAAAATGATAAGTTACCTCTGGGTAGTGTTATTACGTGTGATTTTTAAAAAGTTCTCTTTTTGCTTATCTGTATTAGTTATTTAATTGATAATGAAGTTGTACAAGTTGAATACTAAATATTTTTTAAAATTATAATTTAGGTTATATATTTAAATTTCTAAGTTCTTGAATATCTGATATTGAAAGGTGTCTGGTGTTTTTCAAGTTAAAGTTTTCTCAAGCATGACTGAT
This sequence comes from Pongo pygmaeus, assembly GCF_028885625.2. Taxonomy (NCBI): domain Eukaryota; kingdom Metazoa; phylum Chordata; class Mammalia; order Primates; family Hominidae; genus Pongo; species Pongo pygmaeus. The sequence goes on from NC_072396.2 coordinate 21,155,746, forward strand.
TTAATTTTTAAAACAATATTTATGTCAAGGAAATGTTGTATTTTACATAAATTTAGTAATTCCTTTGGCTTTCAATTTCACCTCTATCTCATTATTATGACAAATATATATTCTTATTTCTGATATTTGACATTTTAATAATACTGAAAGGACCAAGAGAAACAATTAGAACAGAGGCCAGGATTATACTTCTACAGAGGCTGATTGAGATAGAGTCATCTGTGGGACCATAGGCTTTTTTTTTTGGTAACAGCTTTATTGAGATATAATTCACATGCTGTACTACTCAGCTATTGCAAGTATACAATTCAATGGTTTTTAGTATATCCACAGAATTGTAAAATTATTACCACACACAATTTTAGAACATTTTAATTGCTCCAAATGCAATCCCCAAACCCTTAGCAGCCAACCCTCATTACCCTTCATGTTTTCCAGCTTAGGCAACTACTCTATAGATTTGTCTATTCTGGACATTTCATGTAAATGAAACCATAAAATATTTGGTCTTTTTGTGACTAGCTTCTTTCATTTAGCATAATGTTTTCAAAGTTCATCCGTGTTGTAGCATGTATCAATATTGCATTCCTTTTTATTGCTAAGTAATATTGCATAATATGAACATTTTACATTTTATCAGTTCATGAACCTTTGGTTTGTTTGCACTTTTTGGCAATTATAATAATTCTGCCATGAAAATTTGTGTAGAAGTTTTTGTGTTGAATGTAGGTTGCTTTGATCACTAATTCAATCTCTTTATTGTTATATATTTATTTAGATTCTCTATTTCTTTTTGAGTCATTTTTGGAGGTTTGTGTTTTCTAGGATTTTGTCTATTTTATGTAAGTTATCTAACTTATTGGAAACCATGGTCTTTTGAAAAATGTTTGGAGTGTAAAGGGAAGAATGGGAGAATAGTGGAAGATCATGTAGTAGCCCTGAGATCCTTCTTGTGATCTCTTAAATCTTTAATGAAGTGACTGAACTCACAAAATCTTTAGTGTGACTTGATTTTTTTTGGTGAATAGCAATAATAACAACCAAAAGAAGAAACAGTAGCAACAACAACAAAAACAGGGCAACAGGGCTCAAAGTAATTTTAGATTGGGCTGAATTAATTAACGAGACTGCCCTTGAATTCAAACTGCCTTCTGAATTCAAGCAGCTAGTTATATTTGTTTCATTTGACTAAAACTTGTACTTAATGATGGTCTATGTGAAATAAAGTTGTGATGCCAGAAATATCTATGATGTAAACGAAGGAATTCAAAGGCTTAGGATGATAAAAATATTGAAGTGTATTTATCACTTTCAACTGGCTTACCTAACCTACAGGTATGTCTTCTGAGAGAACCTAGAAGATATTTTCCTCACCGTGGCAATAAAGAATAAATTGGTGAAGGTGGAAGCAGCATCCTGGAAAAGCATAGTATTGATGTTTTCTGTAGGCAAGGGACAAAGATGGGAAATGCAACTATTGAAACGGGGTGGCTGAGGCAGAGGCTGAGTAATAGCACTTAGTCACTAGAAGCCAGTGGGTATGGTTATCATAATAGGCAACAAACCTAAATGCTTGTCATACTGGCTTGACCCACAGGGATCTTTGGCAGTAGCTAATTGATTATGGTTTCTCTAGAGCTGAAATAAATGACTAAATGTGTGATCTAACATCTTTGTCTGGTGAACAGAGACTGAGTAATAATGTTAGAGAATATGAGATCCTCTTTCAATTCCTGGCTTGAGTCAATAACAGATCTAGAGCCCCTTCAATAAAAAAGATGTTGGGCACTCTTGTGGGACTGTAAACTTGATCCCTGACTTTTTCCAAGGGGTCTGGAGCTATTTAATTAGGTAGCTTCACTACGAAAAAGTAAAATGCATTGAGTTCATAATAATTCTTGGAAACCAAGAATATCAATGTGGTCTGCCTATCAGTGTCAGGGGCTAACAGTCATTAGATGATAAATGAAGTTTTGGCCTAAGTTCATCTCACTGTGGCTCTGGGAGTTTTGTAAGCCCAACTGTCTGCTAGGCCTGCCAACAAAATATCACAGTTTGGGTGGTTTAAACAACACAAATTTATTTTCACACAGTTTTGGAGGCTGGAAGTCCAAGATCAAGGTGCCAGCAGGGTTGGTTTCTCTTGAGGTCTCTCTTCTTGGCTTGTGAATGGCTGTTTTCTCTATGTGTTCTCACACATACCTTTTCTCTCTCTGCATGTGCCCCGATATCTCTCCCTCTTCTTATAAGGACACCATTCCTATTGAATTAGGGCCCCAGAATAATGACCCTGTTTAATTTTAAATATCTCCTTAAAGTCCCTATCTCCAAATACAGTCACATTGGGGGTTAAAGCTTTGTCATCTCAATTTTAGGAGACACAGTTTGGTCCATAATACCATCCTATTATTTCCACAGTTCCTGAGCAGATAGGTGCAAGTGAAATACTGAGCAACTTTCAAAATTCTTCCTTAACCTATGAAATGAGGACACACCCTAACTTTAACAAACTATTTAATCAAAATCAAACCCCTGGGATAACTAGAGATGAGTGCTGTCAACAAAGACTTGATAGATTCAGGGGTGGTCAATCTACTCCTCTTGAGGACATAGTTATGGTTGGGTAAGCCAGTTACACATGATAAATCCACTCCAACTTTCCCATCTCACTGAGCCTTTAAATTCCTGTTATTATACTTTCTCCAATTAATTTACCTATATAAAGGCCTAAGGTTGGGTTGGTGTGGTCCTAGGTCTCTCTTGAAATATGTGTTATTATGAGATCACAGAGAAAAGAAATGGATGACATGACACTCTCCATTTATTAGTCTTGCTAAGGTGGGTAGAAACTGTTGGTATTTCTAGGGACTTTCATTCCACACAGATTATTAAGCCCAGTGATTATGTATAGCCCCAAGGCCTTAAGAACTATGCTTGGCAGGTTGCTATGAGCTGTTTATGATCCACGTCTTAATAACCCTGAGTTAGCCATTGGCCCACATGTTTTTTTCTGCCTAGTCCTGTGCTGGAGTTTCCAGCATTGGTTTAAGAGGGTTTTTGTTTGTTTGTTTGTTTGTTTTTTAAACATATCTTTATCCACTAACCAGAGCTCAAAAGCTCAAACTGAATTCATATGGGCCAAAGAGCCAACCAACCTCTGAGATGTTGAATCTGTTCAGATGAGTGAAACTTCTCTCTGAGATGCCTCCTCATTAGATGGCAGTTGCTTGGTATATCTGCAGTTTTTTCTTGTTTTCTTTTTTATTTATTTTTTATTTTTTAATTTTTTATCAATGTACCACACTCTGTAAACAACTGGTAGGGACAATTTTAAGTTGGTCACTTTTTGGAGCCTTATCTGTTATGGGCTCATGGTTTCAAGAGCCTTTCAATAAGACCACCTCAACATTTTAACACAGTGATTTGTACATAGCAGGTGATCAGTAAATGTTTGTTAGTTCATTATCTATTTTTTTAAATTATTATTATTTTTTGGGACAGAATCTCAGTCTGTCACCCAGGCTGGAGTGCAGTGGCATGATCTTGGCTCACTGCAACCTCTGCCTCATGGGTTCAAGTGATTCTCCTGCCTCAGCCTCCCGAGTAGCTGGGATTATAGGCGTGAGCCATGACACCCAGCTAATTTTTGTATTTGTAGTAGAGACGGGGTTTCACCATGTTGGTCAGGCTGGTCTTGAACTCCTGACCTCAAGTGATCCACCAGCCTTGGCCTCCCAAAGTACTGGGATTACCGGCATGAACCACTGTGCCCCCCAACCATTATCGCTTTAAGATAGGACCATGTTTAAATCTTCTCAGACAACTCCAAACTTGTCCCAGTTTCAAAGTAATATACAATCTTTTTAATATAAGGAGTGCATTCTTGTCATTGAAAACTTAAGAAATAAAAGGAAACCTAAAGAAAAAAATAACAATAACTCATATAACACACTGAGAGATAATTACTATTAAGTTTTTGGCATATATTTAATTTTAATCTTTGCTACCATCCTCCCCTGATCACAAACCCTCACAGATTATAAAGTATATTTAGGTCTGTACCCATGAATTCTGACGACAGGAAACAAGTTCCATGAAATAATAGTTCATCACATAAATACACTTTAATTTTTTTAAACGTAGTATTCTATTGTTGAACATACAGACATTTGCCATGAATTAAACAGAATTTAGATAAAAAACTTTGGGAGGGGAGGAGCCAAGATGGCCGAATAGGAACAGCTCCGGTCTACAGCTCCCAGAGCGAACGACGCAGAAGACAGGTGATTTCTGCATTTCCATCTGAGGTACCAGGTTCATCTCACTAGGGAGTGCCAGACAGTGGGCGCAGGTCAGTGGGTGAGTGCACCGTGCGCCAGCCGAAGCAGGGGCGAGGCATTGCCTCACTCGGGAAGTGCAAGGGGTCAGGGAGTTCCCTTTCCAGGGGTGACAGACGGCACCTGGAAAATCGGGCCACTCCCACCCGAATACTGTGCTTTTCCGACGGGCTTAGGAAACGGTGCCCCAGGAGAGTATAGCCCGCACCTGGCTCAGAGGGTCCTACGCCCACGGAGTCTCGCTGATTGCTAGCACAGCAGTCTGAGATCAAACAGCAAGTCGGCAGCGAGGCTGGGGGAGGGGCGCCCGCCATCGCCCAGGCTCGCTTAGGTAAACAAAGCAGCCTGGAAGCTTGAACTGGGTGGAGCCCACCATAGCTCAAGGAGGCCTGCCTGCCTCTGTAGGCTCCACCTCTGGGGGCAGGGCACAGACAAACAAAAAGACAGCAGTAACCTCTGCAGACTTAAATGTCCCTGTCTGATAGCTTTGAGGAGAGCAGTGGTTCTCCCAGCACGCAGCTGGAGATCTGAGAACGGGCTGACTGCCTCCTCAAGTGGGTCCCTGACCCCTGACCCCCGAGCAGCCTAACTGGGAGGCACCCCCCAGCAGGGGCAGACTGATAGCTCACAGGGCCGGCCAGGTACTCCACAGACCTGCAGCTGAGGGTCCTGTCTGTTAGAAGGAAAACTAACAGAAAGGACATCCACACCAAAAACCCATCTGTACATCACCATCATCAAAGACCAAAAGTTGATAAAACCACAAAGATGGGGAAAAAACAGAGCAGAAAAACTGGAAACTCTAAAAAGCAGAGTACCTCTCCTCCTCCAAAGGAACGCAGTTCCTCACCAGCAACGGAACAAAGCTGGACGGAGAATGACTTTGACGAGCTGAGAGAAGAAGGCTTCAGACGATCAAATTACTCCGAGCTACGGGAGGATATTCAAACCAAAGGCAAAGAAGTTGAAAACTTTGAAAAAAATTTAGAAGAATGTATAACTAGAATAATCAATACAGAGAAGTGCTTAAAGGAGCTGATGGAGCTGAAAACCAAGGCTCGAGAACTACGTGAAGAATGCAGAAGCCTCAGGAGCCGATGCGATCAAATGGAAGAAAGGGTATCAGCCCTGGAAGATGAAATGAATGAGATGAAGCGAGAAGGGAAGTTTAGAGAAAAAAGAATAAAAAGAAACGAGCAAAGCCTCCAAGAAATGTGGGACTATGTGAAAAGACCAAATCTACGTCTGATTGGTGTACCTGAAAGTGACGGGGAGAATGGAAACAAGTTGGAAAACACTCTGCAGGATATTATCCAGGAGAACTTCCCCAATCTAGCAAGGCAGGCCAACATTCAGATTCAGGAAATACAGAGAACGCCACAAAGATACTCCTCGAGAAGAGCAACTCCAAGACACATAATTGTCAGATTCACCAAAGTTGAAATGAAGGAAAAAATGTTAAGGGCAGACAGAGAGAAAGGTCGGGTTACCATCAAAGGGAAGCCCATCAGACTAACAGCGGATCTCTCGGCAGAAACCCTACAAGCCAGAAGAGAGTGGGGGCCAATATTCAACATTCTTAAAGAAAAGAATTTTCAACCCGGAATTTCATATCCTGCCAAACTAAGCTTCATAAGTGAAGGAGAAATAAAATCCTTTACAGACAAGCAAATGCTGAGAGATTTTGTCACCACCAGGCCTGCCCTAAAAGAGCTCCTGAAGGAAGCGCTAAACATGGAAAGGCACAACCGGTACCAGCCGCTGCAAAATCATGCCAAAATATAAAGACCATCGAGACTAGGAAGAGACTGCATCAACTAACGAGCAAAATAACCAGCTAACATCATAATGACAGGATCAGATTCACACATAACAATATTAACTTTAAATGTAAATGGACTAAATGCTCCAATTAAAAGACACAGACTGGCAAATTGGATAAAGACTCAAGACCCATCAGTGTGCTGTATTCAGGAAACCCATCTCACGTGCAGAGACACACATAGGCTCAGAATAAAGGGATGGAGGAAGATCTACCAAGCAAATGGAAAACAAAAAAAGGCAGGGGTTGCAATCCTAGTCTCTGATAAAACAGACTTTAAACCAACAAAGATCAAAAGAGACAAAGAAGGCCATTACATAATGGTAAAGGGATTAATTCAACAAGAAGAGCTAACTATCCTAAATATATGTGCACCCAATACAGGAGCACCCAGATTCATAAAGCAAGTCCTGAGTGACCTACAAAGAGACTTAGACTCCCACACATTAATAATGGGAGACTTTAACACCCCACTGTCAACATTAGACAGATCAACGAGACAGAAAGTCAACAAGGATACCCAGGAATTGAACTCAGCTCTGCACCAAGCGGACCTAATAGACATCTACAGAACTCTCCACCCCAAATCAACAGAATATACATTTTTTTCAGCACCACACCACACCTATTCCAAAATTGACCATATACTTGGAAGTAAAGCTCTCCTCAATAAATGTAAAAGAACAGAAATTATAACAAACTATCTCTCAGATCACAGTGCAATCAAGCTAGAACTCAGGATTAAGAATCTCACTCAAAACCGCTCAACTACGTGGAAACTGAACAACCTGCTCCTGAATGACTACTGGGTACATAACAAAATGAAGGCAGAAATAACGATGTTCTTTGAAACCAAGGAGAACCAAGACACAACATACCAGAATCTCTGGGATGCATTCAAAGCAGTGTGTAGAGGGAAATTTATAGCACTAAATGCCCACAAGAGAAAGCAGGAAAGATCCAAAATTGACACCCTAACATCACAATTAAAAGAACTAGAAAAGCAAGAGCAAACACATTCAAAAGCTAGCAGAAGGCAAGAAATAACTAAAATCAGAGCAGTACTGAAGGAAATAGAGACACAAAAAACCCTTCAAAAAATAAATGAATCCAGGAGCTGGTTTTTTGAAAGGATCAACAAAATTGATAGACCGCTAGCAAGATTAATAAAGAAAAAAAGAGAGAAGGATCAAATAGATGCAATAAAAAATGATAAAGGGGATATCACCACCGATCCCACAGAAATACAAACTGCCATCAGAGAATACTACAAACACCTCTACGCAAATAAACTAGAAAATCTAGAAGAAATGGATAAATTCCTCAACACATACACCCTCCCAAGACTAAACCAGGAAGAAGTTGAATCTCTGAATAGACCAATAACAGGAGCTGAAATTGTGGCAATAATCGATAGCTTACCAACCAAAAAAAGTCCAGGACCAGATGGGTTCACAGCCGAATTCTACCAGAGGTACAAGGAGGAGCTGGTACCATTCCTTCTGAAACTATTCCAATCAATAGAAAAAGAGGGAATCCTCCCTAACTCATTTTATGAGGCCAGCATCATCCTGATACCAAAGCCTGGCAGAGACACAACAAAAAAAGAGAATTTTAGACCAATATCCTTGATGAACATTGATGCAAAAATCCTCAATAAAATACTGGCAAACAGAATCCAGCAGCACATCAAAAAGCTTATCCACCATGATCAAGTGGGCTTCATCCCTGGGATGCAAGGCTGGTTCAATATACGCAAATCAATAAATGTAATCCAGCATATAAACAGAACCAAAGACAAAAACCATATGATTATCTCAATAGATGCAGAAAAGGCCTTTGACAAAATTCAACAATGCTTCATGCTAAAAACTCTCAATAAATTAGGTATTGATGGGACGTATCTCAAAATAATAAGAGCTATTTATGACAAACCCACAGCCAATATCATACTGAATGGGCAAAAACTGGAAGCATTCACTTTGAAAACTGGCACAAGACAGGGATGCCCTCTCTCACCACTTCTATTCAACATAGTGTTGGAAGTTCTGGCCAGGGCAATTAGGCAAGAGAAGGAAATCAAGGGTATTCAATTAGGAAAAGAGGAAGTCAAATTGTCCCTGTTTGCAGATGACATGATAGTATATCTAGAAAACCCCATTGTCTCAGCCCAAAATCTCCTTAAACTGATAAGCAACTTCAGCAAAGTCTCAGGATACAAAATCAATGTACAAAAATCACGAGCATTCTTATACATCAATAACAGACAAACAGAGCGCCAAATCATGAGTGAACTCCCATTCACAATTGCTTCAAAGAGAATAAAATACCTAGGAATCCAACTTACAAGGGATGTGAAGGACCTCTTCAAGGAGAACTACAAACCACTGCTCAAGGAAATAAAAGAGGATACAAACAAATGGAAGAACATTCCATGCTCATGGGTAGGAAGAATCAATATCATGAAAATGGCCATCCTTCCCAAGGTAATTTACAGATTCAATGCCATCCCCATCAAGTTACCAATGACTTTCTTCACAGAATTGGAAAAAACTACTTTAAAATTCATATGGAACCAAAAAAGAGCCCGCATCGCCAAGTCAATCCTAAGCCAAAAGAACAAAGCTGGAGGCATCACGCTACCTGACTTCAAACTATACTACAAGGCTACAGTAACCAAAACAGCATGGTACTGGTACCAAAACAGAGATATAGATCAATGGAACAGAACACAGCCGTCAGAAATAATGCCACATATCTACAACTATCTGATCTTTGACAAACCTGAGAGAAACAAGAAATGGGGAAAGGATTCCCTATTTAATAAATGGTGCTGGGAAAACTGGCTAGCCATATGTAGAAAGCTGAAACTGGATCCCTTCCTTACACCTTATACAAAAATCAATTCAAGATGGATTAAAGACTTAAATGTTAGACCTAAAACCATAAAAACCCTAGAAGAAAACCTAGGCATTACCATTCAGGACATAGGCATGGGCAAGGACTTCATGTGTAAAACACCAAAAGCAATGGCAACAAAAGCCAAAATTGACAAATGGGATCTAATTAAACTAAAGAGCTTCTGCACAGCAAAGGAAACTACCATCAGAGTGAACAGGCAACCTACACAATGGGAGAAAATTTTCGCAACCTACTCATCTGACAAAGGGCTAATATCCAGAATCTACAATGAACTCCAACAAATTTACAAGAAAAAAACAAACAACCCCATCAAAAAGTGGGCAAAGGACATGAACAGACACTTCTCAAAAGAAGACATTTATGCAGCCAAAAAACACATGAGAAAATGCTCACCATCACTGGCCATCAGAGAAATGCAAATCAAAACCACAATGAGATACCATCTCACACCAGTTAGAATGGCAATCATTAAAAAGTCAGGAAACAACAGGTGCTGGAGAGGAAGTGGAGAAATAGGAACACTTTTACACTGTTGGTGGGACTGTAAACTAGTTCAGCCCTTGTGGAAGTCAGTGTGGCGATTCCTCAGGGATCTAGAACTAGAAATTCCATTTGACCCAGCCATCCCATTACTGGGTATATACCCAAAGGACTATAAATCATGCTGCTATAAAGACACATGCACATGCATGTTTATTGCAGCATTATTCACAATAGCAAAGACTTGGAACCAACCCAAATGTCCAACAATGATAGACTGGATTAAGAAAATGTGGCACATATACACCATGGAATACTATGCAGCCATAAAAAATGATGAGTTCATGTCCTTTGTAGGGACATGGATGAAATTGGAAATCATCATTCTCAGTAAACTATCGCAAGAACAAAAAACCAAACACTGCATATTCTCACTCATAGGTGGGAATTGAACAGTGAGAACACATGGACACAGGAAGGGGAACATCACACTTCGGGGACTGTTGTGGGGTGAGGGGAGGGGGGAGGGATAGCATTGGGAGATATACCTAATGCTAGATGACGAGTTGGTGGGTGCAGCGCACCAACATGGCACATGTATACATATGTAACTTACCTGCACGTTGCGCACATGTACCATAGAGCCTAAAGTATAATAATAATAATAATAATAATCATAATAATAATAAAAAGAAAAAAAATTGAAAACACACACACACAAAAAAAAAACTTTGGACATAAATCTTGTCCACATTTTTAATATTTTCTATGGGATAAAACTGTAGAAGGAGAATTATCTAGTCAACGTATATAAATATGTTTAAGATCTGGATTAATATTGCAACATCATTTTCCAGAGAATTTTTACCACTTGCACTCCCAGCAATATGGAATTTCCCTAACTGTTCCTTAATTAGCAACTAGTTTCTTCTTTTTTCCTTTAATTCTTTGGTAAAATGAAAACTTCTTTTTTTTTTTTATTTTTTTTCTTTTATTATTATTATTATTATTATTATACTTTAGGTTTTATGGTACATGTGCCCAATGTGCAGGTAAGTTACATATGTATACGTGTGCCATGCTGGTGCGCTGCACCCACCAACTCGTCATCTAGCATTAGGTATATCTCCCAATGCTATCCCTCCCCCCTCCCCCCAACCCACAACAGTCCCCGAAGTGTGATTGCCACATTATTCACAATAGCAAAGACTTGGAACCAACCCAAATGTCCAACAATGATAGACTGGATTAAGAAAATGTGGCACATATACACCATGGAATACTATGCAGCCATAAAAAATGATGAGTTCATGTCATTTGTAGGGACATGGATGAAATTGGAAATCATCATTCTCAGTAAACTATCGCAAGAACAAAAAACCAAACACCGCATATTCTCACTCATAGGTGGGAATTGAACGATGAGAACACATGGACACAGGAAGGGGAAAACTTCTTATATCAGTTATCTATTGTTGCAAAACAAACCACTCCAAAGCTTAGTAAATTAAGACAAAGATAATTTATTATTTCTAATGATTCTATGGGCTGGTAATCTGGGGCTAGGTAGTTTTTCTCCTGGTCTCAGATCATTTATGCATCTGAAGTCCTCTGACATCTCAACTGGGGCTGAAGGGGCCAAGATGACCTCATTCACATGTCTGTCTGGAAGTTACTTCTGACTGCTAGCTGAGTCACCTTTTTTTCCCCCCATCACGGTCTCTCATCCTGAAATATATGTGAGACTGAGCTTCTTCACAGTTTCAAGGTTCCAATGATAAGAGTGAAAGATGCACTGTCTAACCTCCAGAGTAATTTCCACCTCATTCTTTTGGTCAAAGCAAGTCACAAGGCCATCCCAGCTTCAAGGGGTGGGAAAATAGATTGCACCTCTTCATGAACAGAGATCAATGTCATATTACAAAGGAGCATGGACCCAGAGAGGTGTGATTCATTGGGAGTCATTAGTATTACTCTCTATCACATTTATCTAATTTGATTTTATTTTGATTATGAATGAGGTTACTTTTTGGCTATTTGCATTTTTTCTTTTTAAGATTGTCTTTTGACTATTTTTCTATGATGTCTTAAGATTATCTTACCAATTTTTAAGAATTCATTATATATTATGTATATGAACTTCAGTCTACCATATTTATTACAAATATTTTTCTCAGTCATTTTGTTGATTTACTTTTTAAAAAGAATATAAATGTATTATTACCACTGAACTGTATCCTTAAAAACGATAAAGATGGTACATTTTATATGTATATTTTACCTTAATAAAAATTAAATTAAAAATTGCTTTTAAACTTCAGAAACCTTTCTTCAATCAAAAATCAGATGCTTATATATAGAAGACTAGCTTTTATATGGCCTGACTATTTGTGTTTAATTTTTTAATCTATTAAAAATTTATTTTGGCGTGTGATATTGTGATAATTTAATGTGATTTTCTCCATAGATGTTAATTTCTATTTTACACTCCTTAAGAAAAAAATCCATCCTTTCTCAATTGTTTTCTATGCCTGTTCAATCATTTGGTAAATATTTATGCATTCCAGAATTTGTTCCTGTATTATTTTTTTCAATCTTATTGCTGTCTTTATAAGAATCTTCTATCAATGTCTCATTATTTCAATTGAGATTTATAAATAATTTTAATATCTGGCAGAACAAGCCCACTCTCATTTTTCTTCAATAGTTTTCTTGGTTTGTTTTTTGCCTGTTTTTTCTTTCAGATGAACTTCAGAAACATATTATTCAATTAAAATCAATCCCCATGAGATTATGATTGGGATTGCATTACTCCTCATTTGGGAAAAATGGATATCTTTACAAGATTAAGTCTGCCCAACCAGGAGCATGGTATTCAAGTCTTCTTTTAATTCTCTTAATATAGAAATCTGTATCTATACTACACACACACACACACACACACACATTTATGTATGTATCCCAAACATTTCTTATTATAAGCTATTTCTAGGCTATTTTTAGAGTGTGCTATTGTATCTTCATTATATTTCTAGCTGCTTATTACCTAAACTATTGATTTCTTGATAATTACCCTGCACTCAGCCACTTTTTTGAATGTGTTTATTAATTCTAATAGTTTTCTTATTGATTTTCTTTCCTTAACTATGTGTGCATCTTAATATCTGCAAATAATACAAATTATTTCCTTTGCCTGCCAATAGTCATACTTCTTGTTTTGGTTTAATGTCTTATTTATTGGCCAGAAATTCCATAACATTGTTAAAAAGAACTTGTCTGTTTTTTTAAGCAAGAGCAAAGAAATTTTGTAACCAGAAACTCATTCCAATGTTTCAAATTTCATGCTGGGATATGTAATATGTAATATGTTCTGTTTTGCCTTTCTCAACCCCTATCCTGTTGCTTATGTCAGTTTACTAAAGTTTTATTATTCCTCTGAGTATATGGCAAATAATATTCATAAATTCTCTGTGAAAAAGCCCTATAGTTGCATGAGAAGAATAATTAAATATTTCCATAATTTCCCCTTCTTTCTTTTTCCTTTTGCTTTTCCTGTTCATCAAAGCCCCTCATATTTGTGATTTTCCTTGAGTCATTTCCAAATTTTCCATGTATCTGTTTAACTATGGAATGTGGGAATAGGCTAATCGCTTGGGAAGAGGTTGAATCCTGTCACTAATTGGAAGGATTAGTCCACAATTCTTACTAGTTACTTACGTGTTTTGTCTGATTTTTAGTGTGCACTGCTCAGCCTTTTGTTATGGAAATTAGGCCCTGATTAGATATAAAATCACATCTCCTGATTCAACTGAGATTTACTTCGCAGTGGCCACCAGGCACATTATCAAAAGCCCTCCCTGGAGCTACCGTCCCCCTTCTACCCCACTTATCTATTACTCCTCACAGCAAAACTTCCTGAAAGGTTAGTCTCTCATTGTCTCTGCGTCCTCAATTCATATTCTCTCTTTAACCCATCCCACCATGCCACTGAAACTGCTCTTATGGATCCCATACCCTCCACATTGCTGAACCCAGTGGTCAGTTCTCAGCTCTCACCCAGGGTTTTAGCAGCATTTGCAAATGTGGTCATTTTTACCTTCTCAATTGTTTCAAGGGTTCACACACTCTTCTGGATTTTGTCCTGTCTCTCGGGCTGCTCCCTCTTAGTCTCATTTGTGGGTTCTCTTCCATTTCTTGACTTTTAGAAAAGTCATGGTAAATAGACATAACATAAAATTTGCCATTTTAACAATTTTTCCCTTTTTATTTTATTATTTTTATTTTTTCATAAGTTATTGGGGGTACAGGTGCTATTTGGTTACATGAGTAAGTTCTTAGTGTGACCCAAGAGTGTCAATTCCAGTTACTATTACTGTGTAATAAATCACTCCAAAACTGCGTGGCTTAAAATAACACTTTTTAGAAACTCAGGCAGATATTGGCTAGTTGGTTCTTCTGTTCATGATGGAGTCAGTTGAGGTTACTGAGGGGAACTCAGCTGGCTAATCTGGAGGGTCCAAGATAATTGTGTGTTTTTTTTTTTTTTTTTGAGATGGAGTCTTGCTCTGTCACCCAGGCTAGAGTGCAATGGCATGATCTTGGCTCACTCCAACCTTCATCTCCCAGGTTCAAGCAATTCCCCTACCTCAACCTCCTGAGTAGCTGGGACTACAGGCACATGCCACCATGCCTGGCTAATTTTTATATTTTTTAGTAGAGACAGGATTTCACTATGTTGGCCAGGTTGGTCTCGATCTCCTGACCGCAAGTGATCCCCACCTCGTTCTCCCAAAGTGCTGGGATTACAGGTGTGAGCCACCACGCCTGGCCAGGTCCAAGATAATTCTATTCACATCTGGCTTCTTGGCAGGGTGGCTGGAAGGTTGGGTTCAGCTGAGAAATCAGGAGGAAGCTTCATGGGCTTTTTATGACCTTGCCTCGGAAGGAATCTAGTGTCACTTCCACAGTACTTTATTTATGGTGGCAGTCAAAAGCCTGCCAGATCCAAGGGGAGGGAACTTAGTCCTCACTTCTCAATGGCAGGAGTGTCAAAGAATTTGTGGCCATTAAAAAAACGAAACAAAACAAAACAAAAAAAACTGCCATAGCCTTGCATGCTCTAACTCCTATGATGTCCCTGCCCTCCTCTCCAGCTTCTCTCTGCCTTGTTCATTCTGCTGGACTCACACTGGGACACTCCAGGCTCTCTCATGCCTCAGAGCCTTTGCTCTTGCTGCTCTCTGTGCTGGGAATGATTTTCCTTCAGATCCGTGCATACTATACCTTTTTCACTTCTTTCAGGTCTCTGCTCCAATATTCCCTTCTTATATAGAGCCTTCCTGGACTACCCTGCCTGAAATAGCACCCTCCTCTCAATGACTTTATCTCCTTACCCTCCATCATTTTCTTTACAGACATATGCAGCCTTGTATTATACTTACTTATTTTTTTGGTTGTCTATTAGTGTCTCATTCACCAGCATACGGACTCTGTGAGGAAAAAGACTTGGACTGATGTGCTCACTTGTACACCTTGAACAGAGACTGACATACATAGTTACTCTATCATATTTGCTAAATGAATGATTGAATTCATGTGCATGTTTTCCATTCTATCATATAATCCTTTTTTTTTCATTCCACTCTGAGGAGAAAATGCATTTTCCATTCCTTTCTCTCTGGGGGATGTTTTCTGCCACTTGTGGCTCTTTATTAGCTGTTTGTTGGGGATTTGGTTTTGAAAAACATTTGATGCATCCATTTAACTTCTGGACAAATACTAGATTTGAGCAGCAGACTTTATTTCTATGGTCTTTTAAATTGGATTTTTAGCTTGTGCTTCTTTATTAAGCCCAGGCTAGATAATAGCTTTATGTTTTCTATGTGCCAAAGTAAAAATCAGGAGATGATTTAAAATTTTCCATTAGACATATATTTACAAAAATAAAACCTTACAAGAATTGATTACATAAGACTGTGTTGCTTAAGTGGCCTGGTATAGCATGTGCTTTCTCTTACCTGAAGAATCTTAGGAAAGAATGTGTACGTTTATATCCTACTTTTTTCAGAAGAGGACTTGAGGCAGAGTATATACACAATAGGAGAAAATTAGTAAATTGTGGCAAGGCAACAATAAGTTTTTAAGAAGTGAAGATTTCCTCCCATAGAAATATGCCAGCTCTTACATTAAAATGTGAAAAATGAGAAGCTTCCAATAGGATTTTTTTTTTAATTGCAAAAGTGCCATTTGGGTGTTTTAATCACAGGAGAAGGACAATGGTGAAAATGAATTTATCTGTGCTCTTCTACATTAGGCCATGATTAGAGTAGACTAATTAAAAAAATACTTGAGAAATACTGGGCCTTTCAATAAATTTTTGGGCATTTTTATTTGCTTATTCTTTGTGGATCAATTGATAACATTTTTATTAGCTTTCTGAGAATTAGCATTCTGAATATTTTGAGTGCTATCTCTGGATCCAATATTATTTTATTGTTCTGCACCAACATTTGCATTTCTGTTGTATGAGTCTTTATTGTTTCCTTTGTGCATCTTTTTTTTTTTGCTATTGCTCTATTTGTGGATTGAGGTATCATAGACGTCAAAAGAAAATTCAACGAACAAACCATAGCATCAAGAGTGTTTGCAATGCATTCAATTCAACCACCATTTGTTGGATACTAACTGTATGAGTTTTGAACTCAAGCACATCTACAGACCAAGCAGATAAATTAGTGAAGCAGGGCAGGTGTACAGAAAATCAATTTCCAGAAAAGCAATCAAGCTTTCTTTGTTTCTACTGAAATATGGTGTAAACAGATAACATAATAAACACAGTTATGTGAATGGGGATTATATTTTACCATGTACATGAGGAAATGTAAATTGAAAATAGACATAGTTAATAAATTATTAATTATTTTCTTTCATGTTTCTTTTTAATTTGGAATTAGAAAACGGGTGCCTTAACTTCTGCAAAAACATTAAGTGTCAGGTTTTATATTTCACATCGTGAGGTACAGGGCACCTTAATTCAGCATTAAATCCTCTAATTGGTTTTCATATTTAATTTAATTTGATTTGATTTCAGGTTCATAACAGAATGAAGCTCTTTAAAAATTGATAGTTCCCTTTGAAGAGGATTGTTGCACAGTGTTTTTATAAATAGAAGATATTATTTCACTTTTAGTATTATATTGCACTCCAATAACTTCTATTTAGAGCTCTCAATTCACACTATCAATAGTGTTTGAGGAAGATTAACTGAAAAAGTCTAGTTTATTCTCATAAAATTTCAGATTAAAAAACATATTTGGAATTTGGGATTCAATTTCACACTTTTGGGAATATAAATCCAGCTATGACTTCTACTTCTTTTAATAAAGGAAAGTAGATGAGATTATTCTCTGACAAATGAAATTCCCAGAGATTCATTTTTGTGTAATTAGTGAATAAAACTAATTCCTCTGTTTGCTAATGCCCTTGATGAGAGATATTAAAAATATTTAGAAGGTAATAATGTCAAGTGCTAAATTGAGATGGGCATTTTTCCATGGGTAACATGTACCAGCATCTATCATGAATTAAGAATTCAATATCCATTCATCATTTTAAAAAAACAGACTTTCAGTAAACCAGGAAACTGTACTGAAGCAATACAGATCTTCTTGTCCCTGCAGTTCCTTAACATCATTTACATAATGCTGTTGACATTGTTACATATTAACACTGCATCATCCATCCTGCTGCCCTGGCTCTTTCTGATGTTGTAATTGTGCTTTTTTCGTGATGATCAGAAATGCAAGTCCTACTTAGAGTATATGGGAAAATCTGAATAAGCCATTTTCTGATCATGTTAAATTTACTACCCATAATTTTATAGTGCAAAGGTAGAACAGCATATCAAACAGCTATGTCTTTTCTTGAATTCTTTAGGCCATCATTGCTGCATCCCTAGAATGTGGTATCTTTCAATGTTGACTAAGCCCGTGCTGTGCACGCTCTGATGCCAGCAGGGAGGAGAGTGGAAGGTAGATGAAGGGCCCATGGGCTGAGCCACAAGAGCAGTCCAATTTACACAAGGAATGGCTGCCTCTCATTCCACACAGCTTTAGATTGACCTGGAAGAGCACAATGTCACCACATCAATCAAAGGCAAGAGTGGACCTGGATGGTGTGGAGTAATGGTTTCAAAAGCCCTCAAGGACACAGGCAAGGCTTCTCTTTGAGTACCATTGACACATAGGCCTTTGGAGACTTTGACAGGGGATCACACTGGATACCAGCAGAGTGACACACAGAGTAACAAATATCTGCTGCCAGTCCTACCACCCTAAGGTGCTGTAGACTGGAAGTGGCACAGTCCAGTGGTGGATAATTGGTAGCTCAGAGCTACTTGTCCTGTGTCTGATATGAGTGAGAGCCACCCTAAACCAGCAAGTTAGCACCAATCTTGTGCAATTTCATGAGAGAAATACCATGAAGGCTCTTGGGAGAAAAATGCTTGCCAGACTGTCTTCCTAGAACTGGGACCTTAAGACCAGTCTATAGATATGATTCCTGGAGCTCTTCGGGGCATCTGGGTGCCCCTGTGCAAGGGGAGCATAGGTGAGGTAGCAGCTCAAAGAGCACCTGGAAAGGGGAAATGGCAACTGGTGACCAGGTCACACATACAAGTTCCAGTCTGGGCAAAGTAAGTGCGTACCACCTGGGCAGCACTGCTGGCTGGGCCAGTACTGATGCCTGAGGGGAAATTAGAAAATTTCCAGGAAGGTAGCTCTGAGGCCAGGTCCTCTTATATTGAATACATATGCCTTATAAAGTTTGTAAATGTAAGGCCAGGAGTGGTGGCGGCTTACGCCTGTAATCCTAGCATTTTGGGAGGGCGAGGCAGGTGCATCACCTGAGGTCAGGAGTTCAAGACCAGCCTGGCCAACATGGTGAAACCCTGTCTCTACTACAAATATAACAATTAGCCAGGTATGGTGGCCGGCACCGGTAATCTCAGCTACTAGTAGGCTGAGGCAGGAGAATCGCTTGAACCAGGGAGGTGGAGGTTGCAGTGAGCCAAGATTGCGCCATTGCACTCCAGCCTGGGCAACAGAGCAACACTTCATCTCAAATAAATAAATAAATAAATAATAAATAGTTCCTAAATGTAAATGGTTGGTGTCAGGTAATTAAATTAATATGTAAATGTATTTCATAGCAGCATTGTTGATTTTATTCATATTCAAAATCAATTCTATTGCAATTGCACTCCTTTTCCAGTTCTCTAAATATTTTCTCACACAGCAAATTGGTCAAGAGCATAAGTCCTGAAAGTAGAAGGCTGGGATACAAATCCCAGTTCTCCTACCTACTGGTTCTGTGACTTTGGGCAAGTTACTTAACCTCTTTGTGTTCCAGCTTCTTCATCTATACAAAAGGGAAAATAATAGTACCTACCTCATAGAATTGTACTGAGGACTAAATGTGTGAATACATGTAAGTACCTAGAACCCTGTCAGCTGCATGATAAGGACTCTTTAAGTGTGTGCTATTATTATTGTATGCCAGCGGTTCTCAACAGAAGTAAGTTTGTCCTTCATGGACATTTGGCAACATCTGGAGATAGTTTGGTTGTTCCAACATGTGGTGGAGGAGGGTGTGGGGAATGCTACTGGCATCTAGTCGGTAGAGGCTGGAATGCTGCTAAACATTATATAATACACAGGAAAGCCTCCACAACAAAAACATCATCCGGCCATGAATGTCAGCAGTGCCAAGGTTGAGAAATCCTTGTTATATACTATTGACAGTTCTTACTGTGGTCTGTTTCACAATGGTGTCTTCAAGTGTATACTTTTGACATAGGTACACTTTCTTTGCAAAATAAACAAGTTACAGTCTTAGTTTCTACAGGAAATATACACTTTCCCATTTACCTTGAAGTAGATTATTATAGAGGTAGGGGGTACAAGAAATATTTCCTGATCCTCTTTACTCTATTACAAGTGCAACAGTAACAGTTGAGAGCCAACCATTGGCTTCAGTGACAGGGAGAAAATAGAGAGTGATGGGGTGATAGGGAGGTAGCAAACTGGCTTTAGGTCCTTGAAACCATCAAATCTAGAAAGAGACCACTTACTTTCTTTCCTGTCCCCTCTTTCTTATGTGTCAGAGGGCACAGCATCAGTTATTGTTTGAATGGGGGGATGTAGCAGAGGAAAAAGTAAACTAGTAGACAAAAACTCTGGCAGTTGTTATTTCAAATATAGTAACTGTTTCATGCAATTGTAAAAAAAAAATCATGAGAATGAATTGCAACAACCACCAAAAAATTGTATGTGAATCAAAAGTTTGGGCAAATTTCTAGTGGGAACCTTGCTCTTGAATGAAGCTTCCTTATGGGGTTGTGGATTGTCTATGTCTTCAATACTCAAAGTGGGGTCCACAGACCAGTAGAATCACCCAGAGTTTGTTAGAAAGGTGGAATCTCAGGCCCCAACCTCTTCCTGATGAATCAGAATCTGCATTTTCACAAAATTTCTAGGTGGTTTACATGCACGTTAACATTTGAGAAACACTGAAATGCGCTCTCTATCCCTAGTACTCATGGTGTGCAGCTTAGCTTTTAATTCAGAAATGGGCCTATTAATAGGCTAAAGGTGACAGGAGAAAACATTTTTAATCAATGAGAAAGCTATTTCTCCCTTCCATTAAGCAATTTACATGCCACTGAGTTTATTTATAGATTTTCAGATGATCTGATTTTATAAGATACGACCTTTTCATTAAACAGACGTTATGGTTAATGATTTGTTTTATATATACAATTTAAAAGTTAAGAACGAAGAGTATCAAAGCTTTGAAAGGTAACAAGGTGTGTTCTGCTATCTTTGTAATTTGCAAACAGGAAGAACCACACTTGCTATCCAGCAATGGCATTCTATATTTTTGATCTCTGTAGTGTATATTTATTTGCATAAGTCTAAATACGGTAACTCTAATCTCCTACACACTTAGCTGACTGTCACAGGCTGAGACCAAAAAGGCAATTACAGTAAAATTGAGTGGTGTTAGAAGTAAAGGACACATTACTTCAATTAAGTGCACTTCCATATTAAATAAATTAGACTGGTAGGCCAGGACACTGAAAACTGTGTTTCTAGCAGAAACCCAAGTGGGAGCAGAGAAAGGTGTGTGAGGGAGGCACCACCCATACAGTGTCTCAGGGGCATTTGAGCAATCCTGGCGTGCCTGTGTCTGGCCTCGCCCTCAATTTTTATCCTGTCTGCATCCCAGAGAAAGAAGTATCCTATTCTCTGTTAAAGGAGCCAAAGGGTAGGTGAGCAACTGATGTAGAGCTTTACCAGCTGCATATTCACAATTCCTGCTGTCTCCCCTAAAGTTCCTGTGAACCCTCCTGAGTCTTTTCTCTTGCTACCTACTAAAACTCCAGTTGATCCTGGAGAGCTTGATACAATTGGAAAACTTAAAGCAGACATAGAACTGTGGCTTTCTCTGGAAAACAAAAACATTCCCATGCCCTTCCATATTGGGTGATTTCCAAAGTACTATAATCTGTGCGCCTTCGAAATGGTCAGGTGTTTTGGGCCGCAAGCCACCAGTAGGAATAAATTTCAACTTTATCTGCTGCTGGCGAAGGATAATGAGCATTTTCTTATGAAATTTGGGGCCTCTCTCTCCCCAGCAGCTTATGCACTTCTATTGTGCCAGATTCCACACACTGTCATTATCATTATTAGACACAACAGCATCTAAAACACCATCAAAATAAATCTTATCTCAAATTGCCTTCCTTAAGTGAGCTGAGGAGATTCTGGCACCTATAAATGCAGAAATGTACACTGCAATGGGCTGTGTGTTGTATCAGACCAAAAATGAAATGAGGGACATATCAAGCTCAAGGTTTATCAGAAGCTTCTTGATAATTCTGCCACTGTTTCAATTTAAGTAGTCTCTTATGAAACATTGGATCTCATTAGGCTTTCAGCTCTTGAGCCCCAAGATGCATTGTATTTAATTAACTCTTCCTGGCATAAAACTTCTACGAAGCTCTAAGCACTGGTGACCAAATAAAATACTCTCAGAGGTAATCTCACAAATCCCTTGATATACATATATAAAATTACAAATATATATATATACATATATTATATATACATATAGGTATACAAATATTTAAATGTCATTTAGTTTTCAATATGCGAGCTCAGGTGTAGTTGCAGAGACAGAGATATCTATAGATATCTGACTTATAGCCAGTATGAAATCTGGCTTAGAGAGAAATTAATCTTATTGCTGTTCAGTGGTTGTAAGCAACATGCATGTTCACCCTTAGACTGGATTGATGGCATCAAGTAAAGCTTATGGAAACACTTCTGAAATGACAGAAATTTGGGCTGAATATGCTGAAGTTGTGGTATGTCAATATTCGTGGAATTTTCATCATCTCTTTGCAATGAGTTCTTTTCCTGGTTTGTCCATTTGACATTGTCACAGACTGAACTGTTATTTGCATATGAGGTTTTTAGCAAAACTGAGCAATAATGAGCAATAATAAGCAATATAATAAAAATAACAAACAACAGTGGTTATTTCTATTGGCTTTTGAACCTATTTCACAGGATACAAGAGATGAGAAAACCCCCTTTTCAATCAGGGTATCTAAAGTAGAAACTTCATAGGAGAGTGTAAAAAGCTCCCCTCCCCAAAACAATTCTTATGTCTGAACATATTAATCAATAGGAGATTAAAGGGAACAGAGTGAAGGAAAAGCAGTGGGGATGATGGTGACCTTTGGTGGGGGTAGTGACAGGAAAGAGCAAGACAGCAGCTTTTGAGATACTGGTAATGTTATCTTTCTTGATCTGTGTGCTGGTAATGTAGATGTGTTCAGTTTATGAAAATTTATCATCCTGTGCACGTATTATCAGTACACGTTTCTCCATGTATGTTTCAACAAAAAGCTGAAACAAACAAGTGAACAAACAAACAAAAACCCAAACATATAGTTTGTGAAAGTGGTCCAGGTAGAACCAGGTATCCAGAAGACATGGTGAGGGTCACAGTGGGATAATGTCACTTGAAAGAGAGAGAGGATACATTAAAGGGACCTGGCCCAACCAGTAGCCAGTGTCTGGAGGAAAGTTTAAGAGGGCTGGATGGAAGATGGTGATGGCAGCTAATGGTAAGAAAAAGGATAGTGAATCAGGATGCTAGAATTCAAAGAGAATTGAAACAGAAAGCTGACACAGGAGCTAAGTGTGTATAGATCACAGAATATTGCTAAAAGGAGTTCAGCAGGAATTAACATAGATCTGGGCAGCAGAGGAAGTGGGGGTGGGACTCTCCTCCCCAATGCATAAAGTGGCAGAGATCCTAGACAGGCTTTTGGATGAAACCCAATACTCATTTAGAAAGTGGAATTATCAATTACACAGAAAACATTGGTTCCCTAGATAGTATGTCCTCTGAGGTTCAGTCTTCCAAATGAGGAAGAGTCCCTTTTGAGTCCTGTTTGATTCACCATCCCAGTCAAGGATTAGATTTTGTGGCCATACATAGCAAGCCAGGTGGTTGAATAGATCTATGAATTGTTCATTCAACACATAGTTGTTGAGCACCTACTATGTGCCAGAAGCTGTTCTAGGTGTTGGAGAGGCAATGAATAAGCAGAGAAAAATCCCTGCCCCTTGAAGCTTACACCATATTGCTTATGTTTAATGTACCAGAGCTGAAGGCCTTATGCAGAGTTTTATAAGCAAAGAAAAAAGTCTGTTGAGAATCATCAAAAACCATGATGGTTAAAATATAAAGAAGTGTGTCCAATAGGTAACCTAGGCACATAGACACATAAAAAAGATATTACACATAGGCATGTTCTTTGTTAACTCCAAGCCCAAGGAAGGTACATTTTATAGGGTGAAAACACCCTGGGGTTAAGGTTTAAGACTTCTCCCTCTTTCTTGCTAGGTGAATGTGAGCAATTTGCTTTACTTTCTCAAGGTCCCAATTTTCTCATTTATGAGATTTGAGTACCTATATGCTAAGGTTGTGATGAGGATTAACATGCTTATCTTAGTTTCTAACTTATAATGATTCTATCTATAATTATTTAATAAAAAGCAATGCATTCTGAATGCCTAAATAGTTCCAAGTCTTCTAGGCTTCTTCAGTTCCTCTTTTATTTGTAAGCCATGTGAACTTTATCAAGCCCTCACATCTGTATTGTACGATGGCCAGGGTCTGTCACAATATTTATAAGGATTGATGAGGTGGGGAGACTTTGTTTCCTGGGAATCTCTTTTTCTGAATTCCTACTATATCTAAATTCTTGATCCCTACTCACGAGGCCATGATCTGGCCTCCTGCCACTTGGCCCCTGCACAGGTACTTCCATTTCACCTTCCTTCTCTCCATGTGTAACTAACACAGGGCTGTTCCGTGTAATAGACTTCGATGGACGGTTTGGAGACAACCAAGGGAGCCCATGGCATTGCCCAAAACAGGAGCACCCTCTTCATGGAGATTTACTTACTGACCATCTTTCCTTCCCCAAGATTTGACTTCATCCCTCATTTCTCTTTCTCTTCATATACAATTTATCAGGAAATCTTGTTGGCTCTACTTTCAAAATATGCAAAGGAGAAACCTTTAAAAAAACTGATTTTTTCAAGTGCCTATGACAATGTCTGGTATAGAGTAGGTGCTCATTCATTATGTGTTGAGTGAATAGTCTAGCCTTTCAAGTGGTTATTGTCAGAAGTAAGTTTTCTCTGTAGAAAACTGTCATCAACCTCACACTTCAAGTCAATTAATTAACACTTGAGTGTAGTAGCCATATCTTGCTTCCCAAGGACTGATTTTCTTGAATATTTGATAAAGTCAGTTTCCTAGGTTTGTAAAGCTGCACAGGAGATGGTGACCTTAATGACCACCATACGGGCAGGTATCTTGTGAGGATCAGCTTGAAACCACATGAACAGCCTCTCTGTCTTAACCACAAGCGTCATATCTCTATATTTAAATAGCATCAGATTGATTGAGGAAAGGGAACCATCTGAACTGTTAGGTGTTTGCAATGAAAAATAAAATTGCAACAGCCAAGAAACCATTACCACGAGTCCTGCATGTGTTAGACATTTCAGGTTTTACTAAGTATTAATACATTGCAAGAGGTATCAAGAATATGAGAAATGTACACATTTGAATTTTAGTTCAGTGAGATGCTTTTCTTACTGCTGCCTCAATAAAAGCAATTTTTAGACACATATTAACATATCTGTTCTGCTCAAAACCTTTTTTATGATTCTTCATAAAATACATGAAACACACTCCCTTAGTCTAACATTCCAGGAAACCCATATCCATTACAGGGATGGAAAATACTGGGCCAAAAGACTCCAGCTGTGTTTTCATTTCTTCCATGCCCACAGTGAGTAGGTGGTGGCTTTCTTTCCTGTTGAGTCTGAATTTGGTCTCAGCATTCTTCTCCACACAGCATTCTAAGTAGTTGTTACTGATTAATCTTCTGCCTTCCTACAGTCTACTCTCAATATGGTAGGCAGAATGAGCCATTAATGTGTAAGGCAAATCACTGTCCTCCTCTGTTCAATGTCCCCACCCCAATCCTTTACCTCAAATGACCTGGTTTCCCCACTTTCTGATTTTATTTATCTCTTAGTACTCTGATTCACTGTGTCAGCTGTGCTGGCATCCTTGTTCCTTGAACACACTGGGAATCCTTTGGACTTACAGCCTTTGCACTGGCTATCTTTTACCAGAACATTCTCCGTAAATATAGCTTTATAGGTAACTCCCTTATCTTAAGGGTTTGCTCAAATCTTACCTTAATCAGTGAGGTTTACCATGACCACCAATTGAAACCCTCCTGTGATAGCAGAATAATGTCCCCCCAGGGGAGTATCCCTCCGGATTATACCCCACAGGGGGCATTATACTGGATTATCTGGGTAGGTCAGATGTAATCACAAGTGTTCTTATAAGGGGGACAGGAAGGACAGAGCCAGAGAAGATGTGACATGGAAACAGATCAGAGAGCAGAGAGATTGGAGGATGCTGCCTTGCTGCTAGTCTTGAATAAAGAGGAAAAGGTCATGAGCCAAGGAGTGTAGGTGTCCTCTAGAAACTGAAAGAGGCAAGGAAATGAATCTGCCCTAAAGCCTCCAGAAGAAATGCCAGTCCTGTCCAAATCTTGATTTCAGCACTTCTGACTTCCTAACTATAACACAGTTTGTGTTGTTTTAAGCCACTATTTGTAGTAGTTTGTTATAGTAGCAAGAAGAACTACATCCTCCCTCCTAGATTTTTCTTTTTTCATTTCACTTACCAGCCACTATTTTACCAGTTAACATGCTTATCATGTCTATTTTTTTTATTGTCTCTCTGCTGCCTTGTCTTTTGCCCACCACTATAATGTAAGCCCCATGAGGACAAACATTTTCATATATTTTGTTCATTGCTGAAAACCTGCACTTAATTTGTTGAATTAACTAATTGGTTAGTCAATTCTGAATCTATTTCAACACTATAAAATTACTTCTCACTGTGTTAAAAATGAATCCTTTCATTTGGCCCCTGGTTCTTTTTCTCCCTCCCTCTGTCACTCTCTGTGTCTCCATCTCTTTCTCTTTCTCTGTTTCTGTCTGTCTGTTTCTCTGTTTGTCTCATATACACAGTCTCTTTCCCTGTCAGGGTGGGTCCAACTCAGGTTATAGGTCTTCCATGAAGCCCTCTCTTGACTCAACAGTCCACATTTAACTTTGCACTTTCTGAATTCCTAGAGCATCTCTTTTCATTATCCTCCAGTTTTGCACTTATATTCTCTTACTTTTTGTATCAGCTAGGTTTCTGTCAGGAAACAGAAACCATACAGTAATTAGAACACACAGAGTTTAATATAAGGAATTATTAACTAATAACAAGGGATTAGCTACTATAAGGTCAAGGATAATTCTGAAGAATACAGAGATAGCAGATGTAGGGAGCAGCCACTACCTCTAGGGTTGAAGTGGAGTACCTAGGGAGGAACACATTTGGAAGACCTTCCCTCAGCCCCCACCAAGGCTGAGATTCAGACCTCAGTTGAGGGTGTGTGGCTGTGGCCCACTGATTAGTAGTGAACTTCACTGAGGTGCTGCAGACAGGGGCTGGCAAGCAAAACACTGCTGGCCGAGGTGCTTACTAAACTCACCAGGAAGCTACCCATGGAGATGCTGATGAGACTCACCAAGAAGTTGCCCAAGAATGCTACTAAAACTCTGGGAAGCAGTCCTCTAGGTTGCTAATGGAACTTGCTGGGAAACTGCCAGTGAGAATGCTGCTGAAAGTGGCTGAGAAGCTACCTGTATGGGTGCTGCTGAAACTCACTGAGGGGTGAGTACCTCTGAGTGATCTGCATGGCCCTGGCCACCTGTGCTGCAGAGGCAGACAGGAAACCAGAAAAGCACATTAGGAATAGAAGTCTCTTTGCCCTGCCATGCACTTCCAGTGCCTAGCACTGAACCAGCTGGCAAAGGAGAAATATTTACAGGGTCCAGCTCCAGTATCACAAAGCAGGATAAAGAGGGGTGGATTTGCCACTGAAAGGCAATACATTGATAATTGGCACATCTTTGTATTTGTAATTTTCCTTGAGTGTTTGCAGTGTTGTAAGCCCCTTGAGGGCAAGGACAATGTCATGCTTCTTCCTCTCCTCCCCTTCCCCCCTCCCCACCTTCACCATGGTTTATACAGCATTTTTAACATGAAGTTGACCACATGTAGTGAGTACTTGGTCAACTGTAAATAAGATTTCCCTGAGGTCTTATTTGCTCAATAGCCTGGGAAGCCAATGACACCATCCTCTCCCTTTGTGTTACCTATTCTGAAATCTAATGACAGAGAAGTTCAACCATGAGTGAACAACAGCTGACACCAACCTAGCAATTTCCAAGTGCAAACAAGACTGTGATTTTCTCCTCAGTGATTATGCCATCTTGGATGTCATTCTCAAAAACACTGAAGTCAAGCTGGGACCAATTGTGATTTTGTTTATTAAACTCTCACTTGGTGTGAAACAGCCCTGTCAGCTGCTGGTTCTCTTAAAGTCAACTGTCACTCAGACTTCTAAGGCTAACCAATCAAGAAAGTATGTTCCAATGTGTTCCACCTTCTCTTTTTCTCATAAAGACTTAGAAGCTTCACAGATCTGTCCTTTCACAATCAGAATGACTCGAGCTGCACACACCTGCTTTGTGGCCAAAAGTAAAAGAGTATAGTCTAAAAGTTGGTTCATTTTAATATATATATATTTCTTGGCTTCCATATTAGTCAGTTTTGCATTGCTATAAAAGAATACCTGAGACTAGGTAATTTATAAAGAAAAGAGGTTTATTTGGCTCACAGTTCGGCAGGCTGTACACAAAGCATGGTGCTGGATGATGAGGGCCTCTGGAAGCTTACAGTCACAGCAGAAGGTGAAGGGGAGACAGCGTGTCACATGGTGAGAGAGAGAGAGCAAGAGAGATGCTAGGATCTTTTAAACAACCAGCTCTTGCATGAACTCATAGGGTGAGAACTCACTCATTATCTTAAGGACAGCACCACGACATCCATGAGGGATCTTCCTCCATGACCCAAACACCTCCCACTGTGCCCTCCTCCAACATTGGGGATCACATTTCAACATGAGATTTGGAGGGGACAAAACACCCAGACCATATTAGCTTCTAAAGGCCTTCAAAAATCTTATTTTGTGTGAATCTAAGAATCTCTCACTCCAGGGCCTCTATTAAGCAGCCCAGCCTAAAGATAAGGTTGCCTAGCCCTAAAGTTAACACTAACTACCCTTCTTTACTCCTCCCTGGCCTGTGGTTAATATGTGATGGTACTCTTTCCTCACCCTGAATATAATGAGTTTGCCTCAAATATTAGCCCAACATCAGTAATTGTGCCCCATATAGTTTATTGAGAGCAAAAACAGTTCTGAGTCCTTGAGTCAGATAAATTTGTACGAACTCAGGGTCTATTATTTGTTATTTGTGTGACCTTGGATATGTTACTTACTCTCTTTAAATTTGGATTCCTTCTTGGTAAATCAGGGCTAGATGATGAAAATGAGATAAGTTATCCTCTTTTAAAAATCATTTTTTTCTCCTTAGTAAATAGGGGCTAATGATGGTACTTATGCCACAGAGTGGTTATGAGGATAATGTTTGTATAACCCGTAGGAAGTGAGTGTTCATTAAGTGTCAAATGTGATTATATCACAAACTGAAAATGTCAATCTTTCTAGTCCAAGCCACAATTATCTCTTCCCTGAACTGTTTCAGTGGCTTCCTAACTGGTGTTCCTGCTTACAGTCTTGCCTAGAGTCTATTCACCCCACAGAAGCCTGAAGAATCTTTTCTAAAATCAGGTCTTGCCACTCCCTTAACTCAAAACCCTATATTGGCTTCCCATCATGCTTTGAACCAAATCCCAAGTCCTTACCAGGATCTAAAAGACCCTATGTAATTTGGTTTCAGCTGATGTCGCTGATCTCCTCTCTTATTGCTATCTTCCATCCCTCACTTTCATCTGGTTACAATTTTCTTGCTGTTTTTTGACCACGTAAGCATGTTCCAGCTGAGAGACTTTTTATATGCTGATTTCTCTCATCTGAATGCTCCCCAACCCAGAAATTCACATTGCACGTGGCTTATTCCTGCATTTTATTCAGGTCTCCTCTCAAATATCTTCTCATCAGAGAGGCCTTCATTGGCCACTACATGCAAATTGGGTCCTACCTCCCATCCATTGGCCTCTAGTCTCTTACCTTCCCTTATTTTATTAATGACACTTATTGGTACCTAACATTATCTTATATACTTATTTATTTATGAGCTTTGGTTTTCTTAAAATGTAAGTTTCATGAAAGCAATACCTTTGTTTTGTTCACCATGGTCCAGTGCTTGGCATATGTTAGGTGCACAATAAATGCTTGTTGAATTAATGAGTATTGCCGCTATTATTATCCACGACTTTCTCTCTTGTGAAACTTTGAGTCTTTTGCGATGCTCTTGTTGGAGTGCTAATATCTCTAACAGTGGCTGACTCAGCTTTTTCTTGGTGATTAGTATAAATCTTAGCTGAGATTTTCAGAAATGAGATTCCTGGCTTGACTACAAGACTTTGGGGAAAACATAAAGTGAGAAAAGAGTAAGGAAGGGAAAGAGAAGCTCCTCAATAGGAGATATGGGACTATCTCAAAGAAAAATCTTCACCCAATTTATTATTTTGTCTAGAGCCATCCCTGGATACTTGTTCAAATCAGGATCTTATATGAGAGAAAAACTCCTTTTCTCTACTTCCTTTTCCTAAATCTACTTGTATTCGGCATACACAACTTAAACGTAACGTCAATTGCTACAGATAAGCCAATTCTAACATTATTCAAGCTGTCTGAAGACAAAATGAAAGAATTCAGTTTTGTTGTTGCTTTAGCAATGAAAATAATGCTCTATTTTATCATCAAATAAGACAAAGTAAATACAAAGCCATAGTGAAAGTATATACCTGGGCTTCTGCAAGCCCACTCCTAGGAATACTATAGCTGAAGCTCAAAAGCACTTTGACTTATAGGCCATTTTCCCAGCTAAGGAGTTTAGAACTTCTATTTTAAAGTTCAAGTTGAATGGTGACTATTTGTTCTAAGTTGGCTCTACCATCCTTTTAGGGCATGATTAACAATGATTATATGGGTGAAGGGCAAGCCATGGGGCTACTAAGAACTACTGAACAAAATACAGTAAATATCATGATACCAAGACCTGCAACTACTCAGATTTGATTAATGACAGGCACTCATTCTCCTCCCACCCTTGTTTTTCACCCAAAGGGAGGCTAAATTTCTTATTCTCTTGAGAATGGGAGTGGGTGAAAAGTGTTATGAAGGGAAAAGTGAGGACTGGTGGGGGAATGGCAGGCTGCCCTGTCTAGGGCAACTATGAGGTGAAGGGTGGCTGCCTTAGTTTCTAACATTCTTCTGGTCCTATTTCTCCATGTCGGGCTGACACAATTTGCGCCAATTAACAGGGGAATGCTTGGAAATACCACTGCTCTATGTATTCACAGGACCCAGAATTACTCCCATGAGCTATTAAGTAGACAATGAAATTAGAAGATGCCAAAACACAGCTTGAATCAGGGTAGAGATTCAGATCACACACCTGAACCCTTGGAACTTCTGGCAGGCTGGCTGCATAGGCTCACTCCAAAGTTTTCATTAACCTTGCGATAATATGGCTTCTCATTTTATACATTAGATGTCATTACCTTATTCGTTTACTTGTTATTTGTTAAATGCCAGTTTCACCCCACTTAAGAATGCAAGGTCTATCATGGTAAAGACTGTGTTCCTTATGCCTAATACATGCCTAGGACATGGTGGGTGCTCAATTTATATTTGTTGAATGAATAAATGAATGAATATCCATGAATGAATATATTGAGGTATGAAGCTGAGTTAAGCAGGCTTTTCTTGCACTAAGGGAGTACACCAGACCGGAAGCGGGGAACTATTGACTAATAAATAACTCTAAATGTTGAAATTCTGGAGCTAAAACCAGCTAGTGAGGCTAAAGAGAAACTGTCCTCTTTATATGGGATCTGAATTGTCCAATTTGCCATATCCTGCTTTACACATTATGTACCTGCCTGGAGTTTGAGGACATTTGAGTTTGTGTGACTGCTGATCTTGTACATCCCTTGTCAATTCCTTTTCCCCTGAATTTTTGGCATGCTGGAAAAGCCTTAAAAACTTTGACATAACCTAGGAGAAAGGGAAAGGACACCAAATTACTTAAGATTAAGGTTTGGTGGGAGAGTGAGGGGCTCAAGGTCAAAATTAAGTTGAATTATAGAATGAAGGTCCATTTCATGCATGCCTGAGTTTGTGGTCTGATACTCTCTAACTTACTACATTTATATGATGTATGCACTACAGGACTGAGGAGCAAGAGTTATATTTTAAGATATATCCTCATTACAATTGACCATGATTCAACTTACAACTGAAGGTAAAGAGAAATCCCACTAACAAAGAATGATACTTGATATTTTGGTTGACATTAATTTTTCTACTATATCCATTAATATTTTATTTTTGTGAATCTTCCTGTTATGTATCACCTCTTTTTCATCTTAACAAAGTCACTTTTATTCCTGAATTATTTAGAAAAATGTATGAAGTCTGAGAGGCAGACAAATCGTTTACTCTCTTTGGATCTTAGTAACTTCATGTGTCAAATAAAGGAAGTCAACTAGACCAGCACAGCTCAAACTTTAATGTATATCACCTGGGGGATCTTGTTAAAATGAATATTGATTAGCATGTCTGAGACTGGCCTGCTATTCTGCATTTATAACAAGCTCCCACCCAGGTGATGTGAGTGCTGCTGGTCCAGGGGCCACACTTTGGGTAGCAAGTACAACATTCTTTTTCTTTGCGTTTCTAGGTTATTTATGGGACATAATTTAATTGGCACAGAAAACTCAGTATATACACACACAGACACACACTCACAGTGAGTTTTTCTGTGCCAAGAATTAATCCAAGCGGGGTGCACTACTTTAGTTTTTGTAGCCCATGAACTTAATCATATAATGCCTTATGGGGATAACTTACCTCTCTTAGTACAATTTAAGGTCATTGAAAACATATTGGAGTCTTACATTTTCATATTGTTTAACATCCTGTGCAAAAGGATTAATTAGGTAGTAGGGTGAATAGTTGCAACTTAGCCGCTAAGTGAGCAACATGAGATAAAGCATAATGTGGATATTATTACTGTGTCTATCTCAGTTTGATGCCACAGGGAAAATAAGGATGATCTGTGTCACATTGGCCATTGTCAAATGGAGTCATGGCACTGGGAATCATGTTAAAGGAAAGCATGTTTCTAGTGCTTTCTGAGCAGGACATGAAACCCAGTATCAGCCAGTTTAAACAGCCATATTTGCATATATAATATACATTTTATAGTCTATAGATGAGATTAATATCACCTGTATAGTTCCCAGACTTTCCTTGGTTCTTCCCAATGCTACTCAGATTTATCCTAAAGGTCTCTGGGAGTCCTAAGAGAGTGTCTTAGGTTTGTACTGAGAATGACACCTCTAGAGGTATCTGTGATTTCCCTTCTATCGCAATTGCTGCAAAGAGAATAAAATACCTAGGAATACAGCTAACAAGGGACGTGAAGGACCTCTTCAAGGAGAACTATAAACCACTGCTTAAGGAAATCAGAGAGGACACAAACAAATGGAAAAATATTCCATGCTCATGGATAGGGAGAATCAATATTGTGAAAATGGCCATACTGCCCAAAGAAGTTTGTAGATTCAATGCTATTCCCATTAAACTACCATTGACATTCTTCACAGAATTAGAAAAAAATATTTTAAAATTCATATGGAACTAATAAAGGGCTCATATAGCCAAGACAATACTAAGCAAAGAGAACAAAGCTGGAGGCATTACACTACTGAACTTCAAACTATACCATAAAGCTACAATAACCAAAGCATCATGGTACTGGTACAGACACAGACAGATAGACCAATGGAACAGAATCGAGAACTCAAAAATAAGATTGCACATCTACAGCCATCTGATCTTTGACAAACCTGACAAAAACAAGCGATGGGGAAGGGATTCCCTATTTAATAAATGGTGCTGGGAGAACTGGCTCTCCATATACAGAAAATTGAAACTGGACCCCTTCCCCATACCTTATGCAAAAATGAACTCAAGATGGATTAAAGACTTAAATACAAAACCCAAAACTATAAAAACCCTAGAAGAAAATCTAGGCAATGCTATTCAGGACATAGGCAAGGGTAAAGATTTCATGGTGAAATCCCAAAAAGCAATTGCAACAAAAGCAAAAATTGATAAATGGGATCTAATTAAACTAAGGTCCTTCTGCACACCAAAAGAAACTATCATCAGAGTGAACAGGCAACCGACAGAGTGGGAGAAAATTTTTGCAATCTATCCATCTGACAAAGGTCTAATATCCAGAGTCTATAAGAAACTCAAACAAATGTACAAGAATAAAACAACCCCATTAAAAAGTGGGCAAAGGACATGAACAGATACTTCTCAAAAGAAGACATTCATGCAGCCAACAAACATGAAAAAAGCTCAACATACTGATCATTAGAGAAATGCAAATCGAAACCACAATTAGATACCATCTCATGCCAGTCAGAATGATGATTATCAAAAACTCAAAAAACAACAGATGCTGGTGAGATTGCAGAGAAATAGAAATGCTTTTACACTGTTGGTGGGAATGTAAATTAGTTCAACCATTGTGGAAGATGGTGTGGTGATTCCTCAAAGACCTAGAGGCAGAAATGTCATTTGACCCACCCATCCCATTAATGGGTATATACCCAAAGGAATATAAATTGTTCTGTTAGAAAGATACATGCACGTGTATGTTCACTGCAGCACTATTCACGATGGCAAAGACATGGAATCAACCCAAATGCCCATCAACGATAGACTGGATAAAGACAAGGTGGTACATATACACCATGGAATACTATACAACGATAAAAAGGAAGGAGATCATGTCCTTTACAGGGACATGGATGGAGCTGGAAGCCATTACCTTCAGCAAACTAACATAGGAACAGAAAACCAAACACCACATGTTTTCACTTATAAGTGGGAGCCGAACAATGAGAACACATGGATACAGGGAGGGGAACAACACACACTGGGGCCTCTAGGTAGGTGGGGTGGGGGAATGGAGAGCATCAGGAAAAATAGCTAGTGCATGTTGGGCTTAATACTTATGTGATGGGTTGATAGGTGCAGCAAACCATCTTGACACACGTTACCCTATGTAACAAACCTGCACGTCTTGCACATGTACCCCAGAACTAATAATAAAAATTTTAAAAAAAGGAAAAGAAAAAGAAAAAGAAAAAAATCTCCCCCTAAACGTTTCTTAAAGCTGCTCTTTTTTCCGATTGGTTTAGAAAACATGAAAACACTTGCATTTTTAAAATGATCAATGGTAACACTCCCCTGGACCTCACTCTCTTCACATTTAAACCAAGAGTAGTATTGGATGATCTCTCAAAGACTTTTTCTACCTCTGTATATATTTTACTTAAGCATTAATCAAAATTATTTGATGCTTTTGTAAAGATACTTTCAGGTTCGCAGTGTTCAAAAATATAGAGTATATTCATTGTTTAATCAGAATGTGTGTCCGTTGCTGGGAAATTCAAAGAGTTCTGTCACCCTTGAGAAGTAAATCACAGTCATCAGAAGCTTCTGTAATTAAGTTTATTACAGAGAGTATAATATAATTTACATCTGCAAACTCTGAGCTAACTAAAGTAATGGGATGTCAATGTTCATAAAGTACCCAGCAAAGGCACTTTTGTTGAAACAACAATAATACAAACGAGGGCTTGCAAGGTCTGCATGTCAGACTAGAAGACTTGTAGAGCAGCTATTGACAGTGTAGATCTAGATAATTGGGGCTGGAAAGCTAGCCAATCAAGTAAGTATTCTTTATTTTTCTTCAAACGAAAATTTTATTTTAAAAAGTTTTAACAATTTTGGGGGTACAGGTGGCTTTTGGTTATATAGATAGTTCCTTAGTGGTGATTTCTGAGATTTTGGTGCACCCATCACCTGAACAGTGTATGCTGCACCCAATATGTAGTCTTTTATCCCTCAACCCTCCTACCCTTACCCTGCCAAGTCCCCAAAGTCCATTATATCATTTTTATGCCTTTGCATCCTCAAAGCTTAGCTCCCACTTATAAGTGAGAACATATGATATCTGGTTTTCCATTCTTGAGTTACTTCACTTAGAATAATGGCCTCCAGCTCCATCCAAGTTGCTGTAAAGGCTTTTATTTCATTCTGTTTTATGGCTGAGTAGTACTCCATGGTGTATATATACCACGTTAAAAAGTATTCATAATTCAAGAAATGATTCAGAAATATCCTTCTTGAAATGGGCCAAGCATATTTCTGGGTAATAGTTTATTCTCACTCTACTCTTACACCTGTCAGCCCCCAGCCCACCACCATAGTGCAGTAGATTCAAATATCCCTCCATATTTTCTGATTGTATTCTGGGGGTAGCATAAAGTTAAAACCAAATGATTTCTGGAAATT
Organism: Pongo pygmaeus; assembly: GCF_028885625.2. Taxonomy (NCBI): domain Eukaryota; kingdom Metazoa; phylum Chordata; class Mammalia; order Primates; family Hominidae; genus Pongo; species Pongo pygmaeus. The sequence goes on from NC_072396.2 coordinate 21,191,510, forward strand.
ATTTTGTACCAACTAAGAAAGCAAATAATATATCTTTGTATTTCATTTTTTCCCTGTTACTTTCTATATTGGTTAGAAGTGCTTTTAGCTGCAAGTAATGGAACATTTGTCTAATAATATCTACTACCAATAAGACTTAGTTGTTTACTTAAACATAAGCCCAGAACTAGGTGGTTCAGGGTTAGTTATGCAGCCCTGTGGTGGTGTTAAAGAACTCAGGTCTTCCTTGGATTCATCTGCTCTGTCATCTTCAGTGTATTCAGTGATGTCTCCTCCCATGGGCATGGCTGCCTCAGTTTTGTATAACACCATCTTAAGCAAAACATATGGAAAGTAGTAGAAAAAGAGGCTTTCTCTTCATTATCTCTCTTTCAGAGGAAACAATTATTCTTCAAAGGCCACAGCAAAATTTTCTTTATGTGTTATTGATCAGAATTGGTCCATATCCTCACCCCTAGAACAGTTACTGACAAAGTGATATAGGAATGCCACAAATGTCTGAGATTAATCAGAATTAATTCCCTGGAGGTGGATACTGTCAAACTCTAAATTTTAAATGGTTAAAAATATGACTGTCATACAAACATAGGATGAGCACATGTCAAAGATAACTCCTTAATGAGGGAGCCATCAAAATAGTAAAGCTAGTTCAAAGGTAGTTAGAAGAGAGTGACAGATAGCGTCAAGGAAAAAAAAGAATGCTGAAATGCAATTGCCAACATAGATACAAAACTGATTATTACCTTACAGGACTATAAAACTGTAACCTTAGGGATTTTTTTTTTTTTTTTACCAGACAGGAATTCCTTGCAACTTATTAATGTTCTACAAGTTAATATCTATCTTTAATGAATCAATAGTAAATTGTAAGTCAGACCAAAATACATTTCCTTAGATAATTAGATAAATACTCTTTGGCTGGGCCTGTTAGACATTGAAAGACAGACAGTCATTATTTTGCCTTATTTCCACGTTTGGAATACCATTTCTTAACAGCATCTAGCTAAAGGACTCTAACTGAGGTTTTCTTAGCAAAGATGGAGGAGAAAATGTTTTCTGGGTAGGCAATCAATACTGTCTGCCACAAGCCTCTTAATTCAAATGGGTAAAATTCATCAGGTGTTTAAATATTTTTTTTCTAGATAATCATCTTAAACATGGATAACAATGTCAAGCATTTTCAAACTGTTAACATTATATCTTCTATTTCTGATATTATTAAAACATTATATTTTGAGCAGTATTTTAGTATCACCAGGAATAATTTTTATTGACATTTTAATCTAGGTTCCAATGTTAGATGAATATGTGGATTTCTTCTGTCAACTCTGAAAGTAAAGCATTGTCGCTGGTGAAATGATTATGTCAATAGGTGGCATTTTCTTGATTTTCTCCAGAGAGTGTTTTCTATTTGTGATTTATTTTCTTTGAAGTTGGTCCTTACAATTGATCTTGAAGAAGACATCACTTCTTTCTTTTCACAAGCTTATCTGTGGGTAACTAAATCCCAATGGCACTGTAGTAGACTTGTTTTTATTTAGTTATTATTAGTTTTTTCTATTGACTCACTAAAGCCAAATCTAGAGCTCTATGTCAAGAATACCTGTGAATTCCACAGTAAGCATTTTGATCCTAGGGAAAAGCAAAGTTTGCCTCCAATTCCAAATGGCCCAAGCAGTACTGGGATACTAGCTATAAGAAGCCAATACTGTAATACATTCCATTTGGGATAAGAGTCATTGTTAAGGCATTTGTCTTATGGTGAAGCTTGGAAATAGCAGTTATAATTAAACAGGTGATGCTCTCTGAAGCAATTTCACTTGCAAGTGAGTTATGCTACAAGAGATCTATGGAAGTACATCAGAAGCAAGTCTTGTGCTCAGCATTCCCTCTGTGGCATCTCTTGGGTCTGTCATTCTTTTTGGTGGATTACAAAGAAGATTCCAACAAGTGAGAATTTCAATCGTCTTTCAAATGCCAAAAACAAGTTAGACAGCATTTTTGGGAGGGAAACAGGAACAGCGACTGATATGGTTTGGCTGTATCCCCACTCAAATCTCATCTTGAATTCTCACGTGTTGTGTTGTGGGAGGGACCTGGTGGGAGATAATTGAATCATGGGGGCAGCTTCTCCCATACTGTTTTCATGATGGTAAGTCTCATGATATCTGATGGTTTTAAGAATGAGAGTTTGCCTGCACAAGCCCTCTTCTTCTCTTGTCTGCCACCATGTGAGACATGCCTTTCACCTTCCACCATGGTTGTGAGGCTTCTCCAGCCACGTGGAACTGTAAGTGCATTGAACCTCTTTCTTTTGTAAATTGCCCAGTCTTAGGTATGTCTTTATCAGCAGTGTGAAAATGGACTAATACAGTGACTATATCCTAAAATCATATCTTTATATTTACAAGCTAGGGTGTTTTTCCTCCATTGATTAAATTAAATTTCTGCCTTTAATTAATTTTTTCCTGAGATGTTTGCTGTGTTATTTATAGTTGGGACTTCCTTAGTAGGTCAGGAGACTAAGAAATGTTAAGAACAACATAGTAAATGATTTAGATTTACCTCAGCAAGGCCATAAAAGTAAGGAGAGAGTTGATCTGGAGAAATAGTTTCTCAATTGGCCAAATGAAGAGAAATGAATGTTTAACTTGCTAGTATCTGTTTTCTTTTCATTAATTATAACTATGTTAAAACCAGTATTATGAACTTAAAGCTTTCCTTTACTTCAACAGTTCTATTTTGGTTTTCTAATGTTTTACCTTAAGAAATGTATTACTTAAAGGGAAGTATTAATTTGATGTGATGGGTATGGGAAAAGGATAAATTTTAATACATTCTTTTATAAACAACATCATAAAATAACAATGTTGCTCCTGCCTTTTTATTCCACCATTTATCAAAACACTGGTTTTACTGTTTTTCCAGGTCTCTTTATAGTTCAGTATGAGTGCTTTATTTTAGTATGCATGTCAAAGAAGATAACAGTTTGTAATTTGCTTTCTCCCTTTAATATTATATCAAAACTGTTGCATTTATTTTAATAAGCAGCCTCACTATCTGTTAAGTTGCATAATAGCTTATTTGGCTGTATTTTGGACATTTATGATCTTAATTCTTTTTAATGCTGCAATAAAAACCCTTGTACACAAAGTTTTTTTTTCTATTTAAAATTATTTGTTATTTGGCAGGTATATTAGCCAGGATGGGCTAGCTTATGTTTCAATAACCAATTGATCCCCAAGTACCAGTGGCTTAATGCAATAATGACTTGTTTCTTGTTCATGCTACACATTCATCATTAGTCACTGGAGGGAGGAGCACCCAGGCTGATGGAGGTTTCACAATATGATAGCTGTCGTCTGGAACATGTGCCTAGGCAAAAGAGAAGAGACTGGAAAATTATACACAGACCTTTCACTGTTTCTACCTGGGAATGACACATGTCCCCCTGTTCACAGCCATCAATCAGAACTAGTCTGGAAGGGGCTGGGAAATAGAGTGGAACAAATGGAGTATTGAAAGAACATTACAAATTCTTCAACAGCAGTGATGTTGGAGTGGGAAGAAAGATTATTTTCTTAGAATAAATCCCTGATTCGTTGGGCTCAAACAAATGAGACATATGTGTACTTTTTGAAATTTTTTTCTTTTTCTTTTTTTTTTTTTCAGAGCGCTTTACAAAAGGATGGGCCTTCTTCATGGTGTCTAGTGGTATAGAGTAGTGACAAAGAGCACGGGCTTGGGTCAGAGGCATATTTGTGTTTGTATCCTGACACTTAGTAGTTACATGTCCTTGGACAAATTACTTACTCTTTCTAAACCTCATTTTCCTGATTTACAATATGTGTGTGAGTGCATCTACTACATTTGGATAGGATTAAATGAATGACTATATGTAAAATATTGGCCCAGTGTGTCTGGTCTATAGTAACTACTCAATAAGTGGTAAATATTATTGTTTACCACTTTTCATTATGTTTCCATTATGAACATGTCTTTTATAATTTTACATGTATCAAGTATTAAAATTTTAAATTTGGAATAATTAGTGGGGTCAACAATTAAGGGGTTTTAACAACATGGAGGCTCTTTTAAAAATTAACAATAAAACCACTACATGATCCAGCAATCCCACTACTGGGTATACATCCAAAGGAAATGAAATCAATGTCTTAAAGAGATACCTGCACTCTCATGTTCATTGCCACACTATTCACAATAGCCAAGATATGGAATCAACCTAACTGTCCATTGACAGACGAATGGATAAATAAATTATGACACACACACACACAAATATTATTCAGCATTGAAAAGACGGAAATCCTGCTATTTGCAACAACATGGATGAACCTGGAGGACATTATGCTAAGTGAAATAAGCCAGACACAGAAGAACAAATACTGTATAATCCTACTTATATGTGGAATCTAAAAAAGTTGAATTCATAGAAGTAGAAAGTAGAACAATGGTTTCCAGGAGTTGGGGAGAGGGGATAGTGTGGAGATGCCAGTCAAAGGGTACAAAGTTTCAGTTATAAGATGAATACGTTCTGGGGACTTAATGTACAGCATAGTGACTATAGTTAATAATATTGTATGGTATACTTGAAATTTACTAAGAAAGTAGATCCTAAGGGTTTTCACCACACACACACACACACACACACACACACACACACACATCCCTTAAGTATATATAATTTTTATTTGTCAATTAAACCTCAATAAAGCTGGAGAAAAAATTGATGTGTTTAGATGTGGTAATTATTTATATTTTCCTCTCAACAAAATGAAGTGAGTGATCGCATTTATTCCCTAGTAAGAGATGATCTGACTAGGAGGCTCTCTTTGGTTTCTCATCACCAAACTCAGCATTGTCTCTATTATCTTTTCTTTAATCCTAATTGGAGATGTAGTGATGGTGGGGGCCTAGAAAGCCAAGGAAGTTGTGCTGTGTTATCAAGATTCTGGTTCTTGTTTATAAGGCTAAGCCATTATGTGTGTATGTATGCAGGTTTTGAGTATCCCATTCATGAGATTTGGAGGAAAAACAGTATGTCATGATGGAGACAGGAAGAGATGGATATAATATTTTACAGGTTGTAGTATTAAAAACATATGAGATCATTTGCTTTTTTCACAAAAGATAATAATTCCTTATTTAAATATTTCTTTGTGATTATATCAAATAGGTTTTATTTATATGATACACCATCTGGATGTCTGATATTGAACAAATGTTAGTGTTCTTTCTATTTTTGTGGCACTAATAAACATATTGACAAAACAATTTTGAGAGATTTTTATGCAGTTTCACTGTGCCAGGTGCTGCAGTATAAAAAAATTATGGTTCTGAGCTAAAAGAAATACATCTTACAGCTGTGTAGATGAATATGTATGTACATAGACAACAATGGTATGTACATACAATATGTATGTACATAGTCAAAAGTGTGATAGGGTAACAGCCAAAAGTAAAGCAGAAATGTAGGCTCTGGGAACATAAGAATGGGCCAATTTTACCTCGGTGTTTTGGAGAATCTTCAAGGAGGAGAGGCTTTTGAGTTGGGCCTTGAAACCTGTGGAAAGCTTCAATTGGAAGCAGAAAGAAGTACACTCTAGGAAAAAAGAACAAAATGAGCAAAGGCACAGAGAGGAAAGAATAGGGCCTATTGATTATGTGCTCTTCCATAGGCACTAGGAAGCCAAGACAGGATTTTTAGCAGGAGGTTGACATAATTTGATGTTTCCCAGCCATACAGAGGCTGGATGAGATGGGACAGCCTGGGTAAGAGAACCCAGTTAGGAGGCAGTTGTAATGATCCTGGAGAGAAGAGCAAGAGAAGGATAGGTCTGCTGGCACTGCTGAAAGAGCCAGCCTTGGCAAGGTAGAAGACCTGGCTCTGTCTACGATTTAGCATAACAAGTGGAAGATGAATGAAGATGAAGGGAGACGAGTTGATAAGGCAGAGCTTGTTGGGTGAGCCCCATGTTTTTAGACAGGTAAAAGGCTATTTGCTGAGAGGAAGAGAGTTGGTTGGAGACCTGAGAAAATTTACAAGTTTAGAATTGCAATTTCAGTGAATGGGTTAAAGATGTGTTTAGGGTTGAGTAAAATATTGGTCAAGAAGCAGTTGGGAGGAAGTTGGTAGTACTGTTAATCGGGGAAATTGGCATCTCAGACACTGTTGGTGAGAGTGTAAAGTGCTAACATATCTTTGGAGGCCAATTTGGCATTATCTTTTGAAATTTAACCAGTGCTTTCACTTTGATGCAGAAGTTCTTCTTCTGTGAATTTGCCATGTAGAAATAATTTCACATATGTACAGAAGTGAATATGTGAGGTTGTTCACTGAAGAACTGTTTAAAACAAACATCAAATTGGAAATAACATAAATTCCTAGTCAATAGACAATTGACTGAAAAAAAATACAGTACAACCCCACAATGGGATCCTATTTAGATGGAAGTCTGTGTTAGGTGATGGCACAGATAGGTGTTGGTGTGAAGAGATAGCAATATTATGTTAAAGTGAAAATAATAATATTTATTGCATGCCCATTTTTCTTTTGGAAAAATATCACCTAACAAAACTGTGTGCTTATATAGGCATATCTATAATTTTAAAGATTTGTATATGTATAGGATATATCTGAAAGGATACATACTGGATGTTACTAATTTATATTTTTTCTTTCAGCACAGAGTATCTTTGCTTTTTTCATAAAAATCAAATCAAAACTAAATCTCTGTGTGTGAATACATGTGTATGTGTTTGTGTGTATATTTGCACCTGCATCCATATATGCATGTATCTGAAAAAAATAGTCTAGAAAGATACAACTAATCTTCACATTTTATTTTACCTTTTCATTTCTGTTGACTTTTTATTTTAAAAGAAGGAAATATTAATTTTTCAATTTAAAATAATAATTACAACATAAAATATTTTTAGACAATGAGGTCCTCATATAGATACTATAAAGTCTAGATTTTTAGTACAGCCTATCATTACAATGAAACACTTCTTACCTCTAGCTGTGCTTGGCAGCCTACGATCTGGGGTGGGGAAACAATTGGAGGAATTTATCTATGTAAGCTGAGGTTACATAAAGTAGATGCAACAGGATGTCAAGGGCATTGATTAATCTAGAGAAGTGATAAGGGAAAAGTTGAGGTTGTTGCCCATAACATTCAAGTTGGGTAGCCTGCAATCCCATTAAGCTGTCACACAAGAGAAAAATCCTACACCACATACTTTAGTTTTGCACTTCACTTCATCCCGCCCTCTCTCTTTTGGCTACCACCCTGACTTTTCATCTTTTCTTTTAATTCTTACCACCTTTTAACAATATATTGGATGCAAGCAACAGAAAATTCTCACTCAAATGGCTAAAGAAAAAAGAAATTTATTATGTACAATGAAATAAAATGTATTTTCATGTAAGAAGAAATGTATTATCTCACATAATTGAAAGTCCTAAGGTAAGGAGTCTCCAGGGAGGGTTAATTTAGCAACTTTGTTGTCGTCATTAATCCAAGTTCTTAGCATCTCCTGTTCTGAGTCTACAGTGTTGGCATTATCCTCAGACTGGTAGCACCATAGTGAGAAAAATGAGATGAAAGAGACTATGTCTTCCTGTGTTTCTCTCTTAAGAATGTGTAGAGGTTCCCTTTTCAGAGGTGCCCAAAGAGAATACTCTTCAAGAATCATTGGCCAAAGTTAGGTCACACGCTCCTTTCTGAACCAATCCTTATCAAGGGAATTGAAGTATCCCAAGATCACTTAGGTCTTCTTCTGGAGCTGGGCAGTGGGTCTCATTTCTCCTGAAGGGCATGTCTGCATGGAGGCAGACTAGATTCTCAAACAAAGTGGAAGTTCTACTATGAAAGAAGAAGAGAGGCAGAGGCAGAAGGATCACTTCAGGCCAAGAGTTTAAGACCAACCTGGGCAACATAGCGAGACCCTATCTCTACAGAAATTAAAAAAAAAAAAGAAAGAAAGAAAGAAAAGAGAAGTGGAGCTTGTGTAGGACAACAGTGCATATTACTCTTTCATCTTTAAATCTGATGCTTTGCATATTTTCCCTGAGGACAAAATAAAAGCAGCCTCTGCCTTTTGGGAGCTGGCCTGGTACCATCAGCTGGTCTTTGGCATTACTTTGAGCTGGCCTGGCACTAACAGCTTAGCCTTGGTGTTTTCTTGTTGAACATAAACTGTTTCCTAGAACACCAACATCAGGTGAGGCTGCCTGATGGCCATAATGGATCAAAACAAAAACAAGACCATTTCATAACCACGTTTAAACACAGACAAAACAAACATTGTCCAAGCCACATAAATGATCAAATATGTCTCTCTCCAAGTTAATATAATGACTGCTGCTTCTTTGCCAATCACAGATTTAGCCTCATTTTAGCCTTCCTTCTAGATAAGATTTATTAAGACATTCAATCATAGAATTACTCCTGTTTCCTTTCCATTTCAGAGCAAAGCACTGCTTCCTTAAACCCTCCCCAAAGCACCTAGCAGCCCCAATTCTAAAACAAGTCTTTTCTAACATCCTCTTACTGAGATGCCCCATGGTTCCCCAGGGTGTACATTTTCTCTCACTGCAATGAGTAATACATCCAGCTTGTTCAACATCAGGAGTGTTCCTTGTGGTCTTTGACTGGAATGAAGGCCCAGCTTTATTCTGGTCTTAGTCCCTTTTGGCCACAATTCCCATGTGGACTTCAGCTGTGCTACCCTAGGTTGCCTTGAGGAAACACCATTCTGAGTTACATACCTTAGGTTTAACTTGCCACTCTGCTTGCCATAGACCCAGAAATGGACTAACTAGTCAAATAGAGAGACAAGTAAAGTTGGAATACATTTGACAGAATGGAAACATGGGGAGGATCAGGGGTGCAGGATTCTTGAATTAATCCACACAATGACGTGGAACAGTGTCTATCACGTAGCAAATCCTCTATAAACCTTATACTTTCTTATTATACTTATCATTACCTCTATGATGATAATGGCAAAATGCTGATTTGCTCCTCTGGGGAGGGGGGTGGGGCAAGGGCATTACACTTGTCCCCAAGAGCCTGCTAGGCCTGGATGAATTATTTCCCTGAGGGAGGACTGGTCCAGACAAGGAAACTGCAACCTTCTGCACTGCACATTAATTACTTCATTGATTCATTCAATTCCATTCAACATTTAGAGAATGCTGGCTATGTGCCAAATCAAATTAGGGACTACCATTTTATCAACAATAAACGCATAACTTGCCCTAAGGAAAGCAAGTGCTAACATACAGAAAAAAAGTCGACATTGTGTCACCACAGAATTCTTTTTTGGGGAATAAATTCATGGCAGGGTTCTCTTAAAATTTTAAAACAAATTGTGTGTTTAATATGATTTTATTTACCAAAAGTGTGCTTTGGATGACTTTTTTGAACCTATCTTTTGTGAAGAGACATCTTCACATGACATAGGCTCCAACATTGCCTTTCTTTCCTCCACAATCCTGTAAGGGGCATATATTAAAACAAACGTGGTGAGGAAGCTTCACACGGCAATTGAGAGCACAGACAAGAGCCAGGATGAGTCTGAATCTGGCGTCACTACCCACCAGCTCTTTGCCTTGGGCAGGCTAATTTGCCTCTCTATGCTTCAGTTTCTTCGTCTGTGAAATGGAGATAATAACATTGCCTACATCACAGAATTGTGAGGATTAAATTAATTCTTGCAAAATGCTCAGAGCATTAAGTGTTAAATATGTGTTAAAAATGGAGCATATAGGGAATTTGCAAGCAATAGCAGAAATTATGGGCCTCCTGTCCCAATCCACTGTTACTTAAATGAAGAAAGAAGTTTTGACATTCATTTATTTGTCAATCATTTCTCAGACTGCTGTGTTGCAAATAGTGAGTTAAATAGTGGGCAATATAACAGGCAGAGGCACAGAATCTGATCACGGCGGGGAGGGGGATGAAGGGATGGTGGGAGGTGGCAATGGCCATTCTTTTCTTTTTACGGTAGAGAGTCTCCCCCCATCCTCCACTCCCAGTGCTGTTTGAGAGCAAGAGCAGACATTGTGCTTTGTGGAAGCTGAATAGCAAGTTTCTAATTTCAGGGGTGATGTGAGGATAGCAGACAGATCTGAGTGTGTTCAGTGGGAGCATTCCCTGGGGCCTGCCGTGTCTCCATTCACTGACACTGATGTACAGTGACTGCCCTCTCTTCTCCTCCTTAACCAGTGGTAACTTTCTTGGGCTGAGTGTTTTGGGACCTGTGAAGGCCTTTATGTCAGCACATCTCCACAATGAATATCACAAGAAAAAAAGAAAGAAAAAGCAACTTAGCAATAGAGACACATAACCCAATTTAGAAATGGGCAAAGCATTTGAAGAGACATTTCTCCAAAGAAGATACACAAATGGTCAGTAAGTACATGCCAAGATGTTCAACATCATTAGCCATCATGGAAATGCAAATCAAAACCAAAAGATAACACTGCATAACCACTAGGATGGCTGTTATCAAAAAGGACAGACATAGCTGGTGTTGGTGAGGATGTGGAGGAATTGGAACCCTTATACACTGCTGGTGGGGATGTAAAATGGCACAGCCACTTTGGAAAACAGTTTGACATTTCCTCAAAGTGTTAAACATAGAGTTACCATATAACCCAGCGATCCCATTCTTAGGTATATTTCCAAGAGAAATAAAATGTGTCCATACAAAAACTTGTGCACAAGTGTTCATAGCAGCATTATTCGTAATAGCCAAAAAGTGGAAATAGTGCAAATATCCATCAATGGATAATTGTATAAGCAGATTGTGGTATACATATGTAAATAGAACATTATTCAGCAATAAAAAGAAGGGCAGTCCTGATACATGCTACAATGTGGATAAACCTGGAAAATATTATACTTAGTGAAAGAAGCCAGACATAAAAGACCACATACTGTGTGGTTCCATTATATAAACTGTCCAGAATAGGCAAATCCACAGAGACAGAGAGTAGATTGATGGCTGCCTAGTCTGGTCGAGGGGAGGGCTGAGAAGAAATGGGGAGTGAATGCTAATTGGTACAAAGTTTCTTTATGAGGTGATAAAAATGTTCTAAAATTGATTGTGGTGATGGTTGTACAACTCTGTAAATATACTAAAAACCACTGAACTGTACACTTTAAAAGGATGAATTTTGTAGTGTGTAAATTATGTCATTATATCTAAAAAGAGAAACTCTTAATAAAACAAGAGGAAACATTACATCTGATTAGAGCCATGTCAAGCTGTCATCCATAAAATTTAGAAATCAAAGCTCTCACCATTTTCCTTCCTTGTTCTTATCTGGGGGAGTATTAGAGAGTGGAAGAAATCTAGAAGTGTCCTTTACTCTATTCTCCTGCCTCAAGGCAGAGAGGTTAACAGTCAGGGCTATGGATTTTAAAATGCAGCCCTCCTAATTTTAATATTCCCACATGATTATATTATGAAATTTCCCCAAAGCAGTGGAATATGAGAACAGGGTAATAAGAGTATGGGGCGCACCTAAGGTAGGGAATTCCTCAGGAGATACTTCATAGGTTTCTGCTACTGGGGAATTTCACTGCGGAAAAGTATCCTGTTGCTAGGCAACACTGCAGCTTGGATTGAATTCATGGTGATCAGAATGCCTCACGTAAAGTCACAATGCGTATTCCTATCTCCAGTAAGAAGAGTGCAGAAGAAAAACATTCTTTAAATTAAAAAAGGATATAATCACAGCATTGAGAAAAATTTAAAAAATACAGGACTCACTCATATACCCCTCATTTAAACAGAACGATTACAATTTCTGTATATTTTATTAGATTCTAATTGTTCACAAGCATACATTTTTACAGGATTATAATTGTAATGAGCACACCACCTAGCAGTCTTCTTTTTCCTTTAGTGTAGTATAAGATCTCCCTATATTCCTAAAGTTTTCCTAATTATTATTTTAAATGACCACATAGCATTCCTTTTGGTTGATGTCCCATTGTTTGCTAAACCTTTGCTAAATGTTAGTGGACATTTACACTCTTTTTCATTTTCCTGTTTTTATTGAGAAATCCAGAGCGCATGGCTTCTTTGAGAAGAATGTATAACACAGGAACTTGACGAGTTAAGTACTGCTCTCGATGACTATATTTAATTAGCCTCTTTTTTTTTTTTTATAGCCGTTTGGAAATCACTTCGGAAGCCCATTTAATCCATCCAATCAGTCATTTCTCCAGAGTGGGAACACTGTCTAAATGCTTGGTTGAGTCTTAAAGCTGCCTGTGTGCCTGGCAAAGTCCTCTCTGATGGAAGCTTTGCATTTTTGAGATTGCCAATTGCATGAGATGTGGCTGGGAGAATTAGCAAAATTATTTGAAAAGCATTCCACAGGAATGAAAAGGAATTCTCTCTACTGTAAAAAATGGGGCTCCCTCATCACATGAAATTAATGTGCAAGAAACTGGTCAAATGTAGGGATAAAAAAGGATTAAAAAAGTAAAAGGAAATTTACTGTCTTCAGCTTCAAGATTGTTGCAGTGGCTAATCAGAGGACTCACAAGGTTTAAGATTGGGGCTTCCCTTATACATATTTGAATATCTAACGGCTTTATTTCCTTGCTGAATTGAAAAAAGGTACAGATTAGAAATCTAATGAAAATGCTGTTTTATTTAAGAATGTCTGATGGCTGGGGGTTTTAAATTCATAGCTTCAATAATTACCATTATCAACACTTTCAAAAATAAGTATTTGAAAGCCATGTAGAAAAAATTGAAATAGATTTCCCAAGTTAAAACAAAAAAAATGGAAGTCCTCAATCAGAGTATGTGTGTTATTTTTTAAAAATATACTTCAGATCAGAAAGGTAATGTAGTTCTGTTGTCTAAAAACCTAGCTCTTATCCCTTTGGCCTTTACCTTTCAAAACTGAAATGTTGCAAATTGATTTTGAGATGGGAAGCCCTGCTAATGTCAGTTGAATGCCTACCCTGGAAATTTTTGCCATTTCAAATAGAAAAGCCTCTATAGGCTTTCTTCTGATTCAGCAGCAGCCTGCTTAGCATTAAGGAAGGGCAAGCCAGACTCCAGAGCCGGGTAATTATGGCTGAGCTCTTGGATATTCTCTTCAGGAGATAACAAGGTCCGTTCTTCCCATATTACAAGATGCCAGGAGGAGCTTGTGCCTGGCTGCATCCTGCATTTTGAAAGCGGTTCAGCTTGGAAAGCTTTTGAAGCATCAAGTTAAAGGTACAACCTTTGCCAAACAGAGATTGCTTTAAAAAGAAGCTGACTGAGAATATGGCTCTCAGCAAAGAATCTGCAAAGATCTTTGAGCAGGAGGCCATATTAATCATTCATGATCACGAAGATGCTGTCTAACTCAGAGCAAACATTTGTTCCAAAGGAACTAAAGCATCTTGTGTATCAGGGTGCAATGGTTCCTCAAAATAATCAAATCAGAATTTTATAACTAGTTAGAATTAAGTGTTTGGCACCCTCTTCTACTTTTTTTTTTTTAATTCTGGTTCATTGAGGTATAATTCACATTTTTATGTATACAATTCTGAATACTCTGACAAATACATATAGTCATATAACCACCACCACAATTTAGCTATAGTATATTTCCATCAATCCTAAAGTTATTTTACTCTCCTCTGTACTCAACCCTTTCTTCTACCTCCAGTCCTTGGTAACCACTAATCTGTTTTCTGTCGTGACAGTTTTGCTTTTCTCA